>NC_133391.1:42257865-42563923 GCF_047511655.1 Castor canadensis
ATGGAGCCCATGCTGGCCTGGATTCATTGTCACCCTGCCTCAGCCTCTGGAGTGCTAGGACTACAGGCCCAGAGAGTAAAGAGGACACATGGTCAAACACTGGAGGAGATTGTTACTGTAAAACCGTCTTGATGTTCTTATTAGGGTAGCACTAATAAACTAATTTATTGAATGTTTAATGGAGGTTTGACATCATGGATTTCCTGTTCAGGAAAATCCTGAGTAAGAGGTGGCTCACTCCTGAAATCCTAGTTACTTGGGAAGCTGAGATCAGGAGGATTGCAGTTCAAGGCCAGCCAGGGGAAATAGCTCTCATGAGCCCATCTCAACCAACAGCTCGTTTGCATGGTGGCAAACACCTGTCATCCCAGCCGACGGTGGGAAGCATGCACTAGGAGGATTGCTGTCCAGGCTGGCCTTGGCAAAAAGCAAGACCCCCATCTTTAAAATAACCAGAGAAAAAAGGGCTGGAGGCATGGCTCAAGTGGTGGAGCACCTGCCTAGCAATCACAAAGCCCCGAGTTCAAATCCCAGTACCACCAAAAAATTTAAAAAAAGATATGGCTCGTCACAGTCTTAATCTCACTATGAGAGCAAGGATGCTCCCTGCTCTCATACCCCCCCCCCGCCACAAGCATGCACCCCCATCCTTCCATGGGCTACTAAACACAACGTCACCCGTTAGAGGCAGCAAAGACAGTGAGGAAATCTAAGGGCCTGGGAAACACTGAGGTCAAGGTCATTAGTGTTGTGACTTTCCTGCTAGAAACATGCTTCTGACATATTGGACCTGCTCTCACAGGGCACTTTTTGGGTAATGAGGTCTCATGACCAGAGACCAACTCAGAGAGAGGGGTCCTTTGAATGGGGGGCGGTGGAGGGCGGGGAGCTGCACTTGGTGTTTTCTCACAGTGATGAGCAGGCCACAGCTGTGGGCAGGGTCTCTGCTTTACTGGGCTGTGAGATCATTCTCCCCCACTCAGCCACTGGCTCCCCATCACCACTCTCTCAGGCCAGAGGATGTTGGTGGTCTCCTGAGCTGTGCCAGGCGGTGGGAGGGGCCCTGACTCAACCAAGGGCATGCTGGGCCTAGGCCAGCAGCTGCTCCCTCTCTCAGAGCCCTCAACCCCTCTGGATACCTACTCGGAGATATTGAGAGCCAGCGCCGTCCAGTAGGCTTCCATGGGGGCTGTCACCACCGCATCAAACAGCACCTCCCGTACCAGCTCCTCGTCACCTGCAGGCAAAATCAGAGACCAAACCACTGGATTCCCTGTTTATGAACACAGCTCGACTGGCCTTTTAAGTTTAGGGAGTCAGATGAGCCTCGTGAGCAGGAATCTGGGGCACATAGGGCACAATAGCACATACCTATAATCCCAGCTACTCGGGAGGTTCAGAACAGGAGGATCATGTTTCGAGGTCAGCCAGGGCAAAAAGTTAGTGAGATCGTGTCTCAACAAATAAACTGGGTGTGGTGGTGCATGCCTGTCATCCTATTTGTGGAGGGCATAGATAGGACTGCAGTACTGAACCCTCCAGGGCAAAAAATGCACAAAACTATCTGAACAGTAACCTAAAGCAAAAAGGGGCTGGAGGTGTGGCTCAAGTGATAGAGCACCTGCCTAGCAAGTGCAAAGCCCTGAGTTCAAATCCCCAGTATCACACACACACATACACACACACACACACACGACCCACCAAAAGACTTGCAGAGTTTGAGGAAGTCTCCTGACCTCCATTAGCCCTGGGTCCTCAACTCCAAAAAAGACGTGAGCAGAACTCAGTAACACAGCGACTCTTCAGTCTAACATCCTCTGAAGTCAGAGACCCTCGTGACCTCGGCTTGGACCAACCCAGCCCACCTTGCCCACCTCAGCTCCAGCCTCCCGGCTCCTGGAGCAGCAGACACACTGGCCTGTGGTTAGCTCTGTGAACTTGACCTTGCCAAGCTCCTCCTTGCCTGAGTGCCTCACTATGAGCCTCTCCCTTGGTCTGGCTGCTCTTTTCCCAGCTCTGCAGTGGTAAATGCACTTGTTTTCATTGAAGTGAAATTCACATAGCATGGAACTCATTCATCTTTAGCAGTGATGTTCAGCGCGTCCACGATGCTCTACCACCTTTCTCTAGTTCCAAAATATCTGTCACCCCCAAAGAAAATCCCATGAAGCCACTTGGGGGGGGGCTCTTATTTTTGCTTAGGTGTCACCGGCTTCCAGAGACAGCCTGCCTGGGCCATCCATTCACCCCTCCCCCATCTCTCCTGCACAGCTCACTATTCACAATGCTCATACCGGTGGTAAAACGCCATCCGCATCTGTGTGCCTACTTGCTCGCTGTCTGGTTTTTCCACTAGCTCATCAGCCCCATGAGCGCAAGGGCCTTGTCTGGTTGTCTCGATACCTGCCCGGGGGCCTGGCACAAGTACACGCTCAGTTCAGACTTGGTGATGCATGGATGAGCGGGTGAGTGCTGGTGGGCTGGCTCTGAAGACAGTCTTCTCACAGGGAAGACTGCCACATGCGTGGCAGGCAGTCTGAGGAGGAGGGACAAGGAGCCTGCAGCATGGTCCAGTGCGTTAGTGCTGGGGCCTTAAGGGCCACGGGCTTGGAGATGCCACCTGGATGAATGCTGTCCTCTGTGGAGCCGGGGTCTTCAGAGTGCACAGTGTCAGCTACTTCCTCCGGGCCCACTGCTAGGTGGTGGTGGGGACAAGTCTGACAGACAGGTGAGTACCCTTGACAGTGCTCAGATGGTGAAGGCTTAAGAGGATCCTCGGCCCTGGGTGATGGGGATCCTGTCCTGTCCCCATGGCAAGGCGCTCTGCCTTTTCCTTCTGGAATCTCCCTCTCCCCTCAGACATCCCTGTGACCAGGGACAGGACTGAGTGGCATTCTCCTCCCTTCTCCCTGCAAAGCCCTGAGCTCAAGGTCCCAGATGACAAGTTTGTGTCTACTGGAACAGGTGGCTGGCACTCACACTGCAGGTCTGGGTCCTCCCTGGTCAGGAAGCGGACCATGGCCTCCAGCTGGCTGAGCTTCCGGTGGTCCGGGTCAATATCTGTGACGCAGTAGATCCTGGAAGCCCAGAGAGTCGTCAGTGTTACCTCAGAACCCCCCCTTCCTCCTCCCACCCCCCCACCCCCACCCCCACTTACCAATCGCTGGCCAGGGTCAGATCCGGGTGAAGCAGGTCGTGCAGGCCTGAAACCAAGTCCACACTCAGGACAACACCCCACTGCTGGGGGCTGTGCACCCCAGCTGTTAGAGATGGCTGCCTGGTAAGCTCTGCAGGAAAAGCTGAGCTTGGGCTTTCTTGTCCTTAGCCCAGAGGGGCTCGAGTGACAATGTTTTGTCCACCTCGCTCCTGTTCCTGAATGTTTTCCTTCCCATTCTTCCTGTCTAAACCCCAATTACTCTTTTTTGCTTTTGTTTTTGTTGGTACCGGGTTTTGAACTCAGAGCCTCGTGTTTGCTAGGCAGGCTCTCTACCACTTGAGCCACATGTCCAGCCCTTTTTGCTCTGGTTATTTTGGAGATGGGGACCTCACTATTTTTTATTTTTATTTTATTTTATTTTTGCCCAGGCTGGCCTGAACTACAATACTCCTATTGTAGGCCTCCTACCATTGCTGGGATGACAGGTATGTGCTACAACACTCATTTTCCATTGAGATGGGGTCTTGTGAACTTTTTACACAGGTTGGTCTGGAGCTTAGATCTTCCTGATCTCAGCCTTCACATAGCTTGGGATGAGAGGTGAAGGCTGTCATTCCAACTCTTGGTTGAGATGGAGTCCCATGAACTTTTTTTGCATGGGCTGGTCTGGAACTGGGAGGAGCTTTGTTTCTCCCAATCTCAGCCTCCCAAATAGCTAGGATTACAAGCATAAGCCACTGGTGCCCAACCAAAATACCACCCATTCTTCAAGGTTCAGGAAGGGCACCACAGTCAGGGAGTTGTTCAGCTAGCCAGCAGTCACCTTTCATTCTTCCTCAGCTTTCATGTCACTCCCCCACTTAGTTATGGACACGTCCTAATGGCCCCATCAAATAGCAGCTCCTTGCAACCCCTCATCTAATTCCTCTTGGAACCTCCCTCCAAGGAACTAATGCTTCAAAACCAGTGGTTTCACCTTCCTTGGTACCTGGGTGGGGCAGGTACCTGGGGACTCTGCAGCCTCCTGCCCAGCTCAGTCTGTGCTGATGGCACTCAGTACAGTCATTGACTGAATGAATGAGCTCAGTGCCCAAATGTAAGGTGCTGAATGAAGGCTTTGTTTGATTATAGGAAAGGCCACCCAGGCACCAGGAGCTCTTTGAAGGGGTCCTGAACCAACTCAGATACCAACAGCTGCACACAGATAAAGGGATGGCCCTTTACCCAGAAGCCCATTTGACTGCGTGATTCTGGCCTCTGGACCACAAATTTCTGGGGATGGCACCTTCTGGCCCCAGAAGTAAGGTATCCTGGGAAGATCTGGGTAGAGGAAGAAAAATGCAAGAAGGAAGAGGGTACAGTGGAGGCATAGAGGGCTGGATGGCTTGGGGACTGTGGGAGACACTGAAGGGACCTGTGCTGCAGAAGGGTAACACAGGGCACCAGGTGAGCACACCTGGGCTGGGGCGGGGGAATGGCTTGGCCCGGAGCAGCTCCTGGAAAAGTGATGTCTAAATGGGGCCTGAAAGTGGTCTTAGGGGGCTGTGAGAGGCAGGTGGGGCCAAGAAGACAGCTCTTGAGGGAGACACTGGCCCTCAGTGAAGCAGGAGTGAAAAGTGAATTTCTAAAACGATCCCTGTGGCTGAAGGTCAGGGCAAGAAAGCAGCAGGGAGACCTGCTGGAGGCTACTGTAGTTGTCCAGGGGGAGAAGTGACAATGACTGGGGGAGGGTGGGGCCCCTCTCTGCCATCCCATTCCCTGTTTCCTGCCATCTTGGGTTCACCCCATAAGCTTCCTGTTATGGGTTGAATTGTGTCCCTCAAAGAAAATGCTAAGTCCTGACCCCTGGTATCCATGGATGCGACCTTCTTTGGAGCTACTGTGTTGGCAAATATAATGGAGTTAAGATGAAGTCATTAGGGTGTCCCCCTCCCACATGACTGGTGACCTGAGGGGAGGAGGCCAGGTACGCAGCTGCAGGCTTGGGAGGGCCCTGGGTACCAAAGTTGAGAGAGGCCATGAAATGTCCCCAGCCTGCCGGGGGGAAGGGAGCCTGGCCTTTTCAAAGCCCAATTTCAGACTTCCGAACGCAGTTCACTGGGAAACGAACTTCTGAGGGTCAAGTGCAGCGGTGTTCAAAGAAGCATATTCCCTGGGCAGCCTCTGGGCTAGCTAAGCCCCCAAATCTGGCAGCACATGTCTTTGGCTTTGTCGGTTTGAAGACTGACTGGCAGATCCTGGGTACCAGGGACACACAGGTCCCTCCCTGCCCACTGGCCTTGGCCTCAGACACTGCTCCCAAGCCCAGGAGCCAGGGAGGTCACACTGGCTCCACCCTGGGATTACCATGCCTGGCACCACTGGAGAATCAATTTTTCCACCACTCCCTCCATGGCACTCGCTGACCCACCTTCCTCGACAGATGTGTTTCCCAGGGGGGCGTACTCTCCATGGCCTTGGGACAGCACCACACCCAAGCTGGGGAGAGAAGGGCACACAGCACACGCTGGTCACAGCCACGCTGCCCCTCCCCCGCTGCCCCATCTTCCCTATGTCAGGAGCTTTTGCATGCTTTAGAGTGACATGATGTCAAGGACCCTCCTTGTCCCCTCTAGAACTGGGGCAGCATTGCTGTTTGCCATCAGCCTCCTCCAGAGAAGGAACTGGAAATTCCATAGGCCAGAAGGAATGCTCGAGGCCCACCCTGAGCCCCACTGGGACCTCCAAAATGGGTCCCCACCGGGACCCCCATGTCCCACCAGTAGGACACCCCCTTCCCACCCAGTGCATCCACCCTGCCTTCCTCTCTTGTAGAAGATCAAATTCGAATCGTGGGAGCATTCATTGATCTGTGCCTGGGCTGCACCCCTAGAAGATATGACCCAGTTGGGTTGGGTTCCAGGCACTGGCAGGTTTGCAAAATTCCTCAAGTATTCTAGTGAGCAATGTGGCCAGTTTTATTGGGAAATGAAAGATTGTGTCCCAATTTGTATAATACTCAGAATCAAATATTTGTACAATGGGAGGGAACCTAAGAGTCACTTCAATTTGATCCCTTCATCTTCCAAGGCCCTGCCTTGACATCTTTATAGTTTATGTCATTTCATCCTCACAGCACTGTCAATAAGTAGCTGCTATTATTCCTCCTGTTCCACAGATGAGGACTCTAAGGCACAGAGATGTTAAGTAACTTGACTTAGGTCACACAGCCTGTAGGTGGTGGAGCTGGGATTTAAACCAGGAGTTTGCCTGCAGAACCTGTACACTCAGCTACACTGGAAAAGCAGGTCTATACTATGCTTCTTGAATGTTGACATGGGTCTTTTGATACTACCATGGAACTGCCAACTTAGCACAAGAGAATTTGAGCCTGTACTCCAAACCCAGGAGTTCTACCCTGAGTTGCTGGTATTCACACTCTGTGCTGACAAGACGCAGGTCCCTCACCTGAAAGGTGTGTCGCTGATGCCTGTGAAGAAGTACTGATTGGTCAGGAACAGAACTCGCTTCTGTGAGAGCAAAAAAGAGAAGGATGCTCCTGGAGCAAAGAGAGGCTGTGGTCTGCTCACCCGCACCCTGGCATCCTCCTGGCCTCTGCCCACTCCCCTCCCCCACTGCCCTGCCACCCCATCTTACTGACACCCACATGTTGCCCACAGGTAAGGACTGAGGTCCAGACCTGCCCTTCCCATCACAGGGGCTGTGGAATACTTAAGGTATGTGACTGATGAACTGAATATGCAAATTTTAGTTGATTTTAATTAACATAAATTTAAATTTAGATCTGTAATGTCGTGTTAGGCAATGCAGATGAATGGTGACTCTAGAGTTCCTATGGGACCAATGGGGAGCCACCATCGGGGCTGAGTATGTCCGGGACTTATGAATACACAGTCCTCTGAACTTTCTCTCTCTCTCTCTCTCTCTCTCTCTCTCTTTCTTTTTTCCTTCCTTCCCCTTTGTCGGTAATGGGATTTGAACTTAGGGTCTTGGGCTTGTTGGGCAAGCACTTTACCACTTGAGTCAAGTGGTAAAGAAATCCATGAATGTTCCCAGGTTGAAAGGAGTTTTTCTCATGTTCTCTTGTAAAAGCTGTACAGTTTCAACTTTACAGTGAGGGCTACAGTCCATGCCCTGTTAATTCTGTGTGAGGCATGAGAATGGCTCCAGGGTCCCCACTCATTCATTCAGTATCTCTGGCCCCTTCACTGAAAATTCCCTTTCTCTACTGTCTTTACTGAAAAGCAGTTGACAATATATGTATGAGGCTATTTCTGGATTCTCCACTCAGTTCCAGTATCCCATTTGTCTATTCTTTTGTAAATACACCTGCTTGGTTACTCCGGTTTTATTACAAGGTTGGTTTTTTTGTCTTTCTCTTTTGGTGCTGAGGATGGAACTAAAGGCCCTGAGTGTGCTAGGCTCTCCAGTGAGCTACATCTCAGCCCTATAGTAAGTTCTGAGGTCAGGCAGTGAGCTGTTCTAATTCTTTCTAGGCTGGGCACGCAGCTCAGTGGTAGAGCACTTGCTTAGCATGTGCAAGGCCCTGGGTTCAATCCCCAGCATTGCTCCAAAATTTCTATTCTATTTCAAGATATGTTTTTGCTATTCTAGGTCCTTTACATTTCCATATAAGTCTTAGAATCACTTTGTCTGTTTCTGGAAGTGTGTTCATAATTTGATTTGTGCTGTGTTAAATGTATAGGTGAATCTGGGAGAATGAACATTTTAGCAATATTGACTTACAACTCACAAGCATGGCAGTGTCTTTCTATTTATCTGATTTTTTTCTTTGATTTTGTTTCAACAGTGTTTTGTAGTTCTCAGTGTAGAAGCCCTATAAATCTTCGTTAAGTTGATTCCTAAATATTTTATGTTCTTAAATGCTATTATAGTTGTAATTTTAAAATAATTTCATTTTCCAGCTGATCACAGAAGCTTAAGCTTTTAAACCTAGCTACTCAGGAGGTGGAGGTTGTGAGGATCACTGCTTGAGGCCAGCCTGGGTAAAAAGTTAGCAAGACCCCATCTCAACCAGCAAAAATTGGGTCTGATGGTAAGTGCCGCTCATCCCAGCTAGGTGGGAAATGTAAGTAGGAAGACCAAGATCCAGTCTGGCCCCTGTCATAAAGTGAGACCCAATCTCAAAAATAACCAATGCAGAAAGGGCTGGGGGCATGCCTCAAATGCTAGCACCTGCCTTGCAAGCTCGAGGCCCTGATGAAGAGAATGATAGAGGGTGAATCATATTGAAAAAATCACATCTGTGTAGGAACAAGACACAACACAGTGCACTGAAACCTGCTGAACAATACAGGTTAGGGGGAAATGGGTAAGGAAGAGTAATAGAGCAGGTAAGACTGATTAAAGTACAGTATATTTACAAGTAAAATACTAAGGCAAAACCCCACTGACCAGTGAACAGATGAACTCTTGGAGGAGATTCCAAGATGGCAACTAGAGGGAGGAAGCAGAAAGTGTGCTTCCTAAAGTAAAATCTTGGAGAGACGCTGGAGATACACCTCACAGGAAAAACCACCAAGAAGAGGCAAAACTTTGACTCCTCCACACCCCCAGCCTGCACATTGCATCTCCACTTCACATTAAATGGAGAAACCAGGAGGGCTCCCGGGCTGCCAGACACCAGCTCTCAGACCGCTTGGGAAGACATGGACCACAAGGTGAGCTTAGTGGTACACGGTACTCCCACAGACAACCCTGGGCCAGATCAGCATAGTCCCCTGGACACACCGACCCCCACCCAGGGAAAAAGGAGAAAAAAAACCTGAATAAACAACAACAAAAAAGACACATAGCAAAGAGGGCGGGGCATCCTGATTGCTAAGATGGGGGAGGGGAAATCTCTCATGGAACTGTAAATAAACAAGCCGGCTGGAAAATGCAGAAGTGGCGGCACATGCCCAGAAACCTTGGAGCAGGAAAGCTAGTAAAAGTGGTGGTGGGAGGAAAGCTCCACTGGAGAAGGGGGAAGACCCACTTCCCATGTGAACTGTAAATAAACATGCCGGCCGGAAAAGGCAGGTGTAGCGCCACCTACCCCAGTGTGCTTGGAAAGGGGAAAGCTGGTAATGGTGGCCATTGTGCCCAGGAGAACTCTAAATAAACAAAGCCTGCAGGTCCAGTTGAGTGTTAAGCTCACTCTGCATAAATAATGCCTCCAGCAACAGCAGGCTGACAGCAGCGGGCACGTGAGCCACAGCCTCAGATAGCCATTCACAGAACTGTCTCCAGACTCTTTTTTTTTTCTCTCTTCCTTTGGTGAGACAGCAACTGAACTACACCTGCATGCTGAAAAACTTGCTGAAACTGTATTGCATTTGAACTTGGGAGACCTTGTGATGTTTTGGGTTTTTTTTTTCCCCTTTGATGAGACAATGACAGAACTACTTCTGAGACACTTTCTCCAGGATTGGAGGCTGAGGGACTAACACCAAAATTATTAAGACTGAAACTTTATTGCATTTGAACTTGGAGACTTTTTTTTAAAATCCTCTCTCTGTCTCTCTAATGCCTGTTTAGCTTACTGTTGATTAGTACACTATCTCTCCCTGTTTATATCTTTGACACTGTTTATTTTGTTTGTTTTGTTTTTTTACTTGTTTATTTGTATTTCCCTTTTTCTTTACCTTCTAGCTTTCCCCCTCCTCTCACCCTTCCATTCTAGATATCACCATTGTTATTATTACAAGGTAGAAAATACTTAATTGCACACAGCACAGGGACAGTAACAATACCAAGGGCAATGATGGGAAGACAGAAAAAACAGGGAAACCAGTTTCCCCACAGCAAAAAATTAGTACAGGAACCAGAGGGAAATAAAGAAAACAGATACTCAGATCCAGACTCTAACAAAATGAAGATAAACTATGCCAAAAAACCCAATGAACCCCACAAGAATAATTTGAAAGAAGAAATCCTCCAAGTAATCAATGAGAATTTTATAGAGATGATACTGGATAGGGTCAACCAAAATGTACAGAAGACACTCAAGAAATTCCAAGACAACAAAAATACAACAAAAATAGAGAATTTGAGAAGCACAAGAAGAAATAAAAGAAACCATTGAAGCACTGTATAAACACCAAAGTGAAACAAAGAACACGATTAAAAAAGAGATAAATGAACTCAGGACGAAAATAGACAACGTTAAAGAGGAAGAGACTCAGGATATGGAAATCCTCAGAAAAAAGAACGAAACAGAAATGCAAAACAAAATGGAAGGCCAATCCAGCAGAATAGAACAAACAGAAGACAGAATCTCAGAACTCGAAGATAAAATGGCAATTAAAGGAAAAACTGAAGAACTATTAGTCAAACAACTCAAGACCTGTGAAAAGAAGATGCAAGAACTCACTGACTCCATCAAAAGACCAAACCTGAGAATCATGGGCATTGAAGAAGAAGAAGAGGTGCAAGCAAAGGGAATGCATAATATATTCAACAAAATAATAACAGAAAATTTCCAAAATCTAGAGAAATCTATGCCCATACAGATGCAAGAGATCTCCAGAACACCAAACAGACCAGACCAAAATAGAACTACCCCACGGCATATTATCATTAAAACAATAAGTACAGAGACTCAAGAAAGAATATTGAAGGCTGTAAGAGAGAAAAAACAAATAACATACAAAGGTAAACCCATTAAAATCACAGCAGACTTCTCAACAGAAACATTAAAAGCAAGAAGAGCTTGGGGTGAGAGCTTCCAGGCACTGAATGAAAATAACTTCAATCCTAGGATACTCTACCCAGCAAAACTATCATTCAAAATAGATGGAGCAATAAAAGTCTTCCATGATAAGCAGAAACTAAAACAAAACGTGACCACAAAGCCACCACTACAAAAGATTCTTCAAGGGATTCTGCACACAGAAAGTGAAACCTAACATAACCATGAAAGGGCAGGCAGCACCAAACCACAGGAAAAGAAGAAGCAAGAAAGTAGAGTAACCTCAATCTAGGTACACACAATCAAACTTTCAAACAACTAAGACAACTAAATAACAGGAATCACCACATAACTATCAGTACTAACACTTAATGGATTTAATTCCCCCATCAAAAGGTACCATTTGATGAACTGGATTAAAAAGGAAGATCCAATAATTTGTTGCTTACAGGAGACTATCTCACTGACAGAAATAAGCATAGGTTTAGGATGAAAGGCTGGAAGAAGATTTACCAAGCCAATGGCCCCCGAAAACAGGCAGGAGTAGCAATACTTACCTCTGACAAAATAGACTTCAAACCTACATTGATCAAATGAAATAAAGAAGGACATTCCATACTAATAAAAGGGTAAATAGACCAAAGGGAAATAACAATTACCAACCTATATGCACCCAATGTCAACGCACCCAATTTCATCAAACGTACCCTGAAGGACCTAGAGCATATAGTAACTCCAACACAGTGGTTGAAGGAGACTTTAACAACCCATTATCATCATAGCAAGGTCATCCAAACAAAAAATCAATAAAGAAATCCAAGATCTAAAATATACCATAGATCAAATGGACCTAGCTGATGTCTACAGAACATTTCATCCAACGTCTACACAATATACATTCTTCTCAGCAGCCCACGGAACCTTCTCCAAAATAGATCATATCCTAGGGCACAAAGGAAGCCTTAGCAAATATAAGAAAATAAAAATTACACCATGCATTCTATCTGATCACAATGCAATAAAACCAGAACTCAACAACAAAAATAAAGACAAAAAACATGCAAACAGCTGGAAACTGAATAACTCATTGCTTAATGAACAAAGGGTCATTGATGAAATAAAAGAGGAAATTAAAAAGTTCCTGGAAGTCAATGAAAATGAAAACACAACCTACCAGAACCTATGGGACACAGCAAAGGCAGACCTGAGAGGAAAGTTTATAGCCATGAGTGCATATATTGAAAAGACTGAAAGATCTCAAATCAATGACCTAATGATACATCTCAAACTCCTAGAAAAACAAGAACAAGCAAATCCCAAAACAAACAGAAGGAGAGAAATAATAAAAATAAGAAATGAAATAGAAACCAAAAAAACCATACAAAGAATTAATGAAACAAAAAGTTGGTTTTTTGAAAAAATAAACAAGGTTGACAGATCCCTGGCAAACCTGACTAAAATGAGGAGAGAAAAAACCCAAATTAGTAGAATCAGGAATGCAAAAGGGGAGATAACAACAAACACCATGGAAGTCCAGGAAATCATCAGACGCTACTTCGAGAACCTATATTCAAATAAATTCAAAAATCTTAAAGAAATGGGCAGATTTCTAGATATAAATGATCATTCAAAACTGAACTAAGAGGATATTAACCACCTGAATAGATCTATAACACAAAATGAAATTTTGAAGCAGCAATCAAGAGTCTCCCTAAAAAGAAAAGTCCAGGAGCTGATGGATTCTCTGCTGAATTCTATCAGAAGTTTAAAGAAGAACTGATACCAACCCTCCTTAAACTGTTCCACAAAATAGAAAGGGAAGGAAAACTGCCTAACACATTTTATGAAGCCAGTATTACACTTACCCAAAAACCAGGCAAAGACACCTCCAAAAAGGAGAACTATAGGCCAATCTCCTTAATGAACATTGATGCAAAAATCCTCAATAAAATAACGGCAAACCGAATTCGACAACACATCAAAAAGAACATTCACCACGACCAAGTAGGCTTCATCCCAGGGATGCAGGGGTGGTTCAACACACGAAAATCAATAAACGTAATAAACCACATTAACAGAAGCAAAGACAAAAACCACTTGATCATCTCAATAGATGCAGAAAAAGCCTTTGATAAGATCCAACACCATTTCATGATAAAAGCTCTAAGAAAACTAGGAATAGAAGGAAAGTACCTCAACATTATAAAAGCTATATATGACAAACCTACAGCCAGCATTATACTTAACGGAGAAAAACTGAAACCATTCCCTCTAAAATCAGGAACCAGACAAGGATGCCCACTATCTCCACTCCTATTCAACATAGTACTGGAATTCCTAGCCAGAGCAATTAGGCAAGAAGAAGAAATAAAAGGAATACAAATAGGTAAAGAAACTGTCAAAATATCCCTATTTGCAGATGATATGATCCTATACCTTAAAGACCCAAAAAACTCACTCAAAAGCTCCTAGACAAATACCTATGGCAAGGTAGCAGGATATAAAAATCAACATAGAAAAATCACTAGCATTTCTATTCACTAATAATGACAAACTGAGAAAGAATATATGAAAACAATTCCATTTACAATAGCCTCAAAAAAAAAATCAAATACCTAGGTGTAAACTTAAAAAGGATGTGAGCAATCTCTACAAGGAAAACTATACACTTCTGAAGAAAGAGATTGAGGAAGACTATAGAAAGTGGAGAGATCTCCCATGTTCATGGATTGGTAAATCAACATAGTAAAATGTCTATACTCCCAAAAGTAATCTCCATGTTTAATGCAATTTCCATCAAAATCCCAATGACCTTCATTCAAGAGATTGAAAAACCTACTGTTAAATTTATATGGAAACACGAGGCCATATAAATATGAATAGCCAAGGCAATACTTAGTAAAAAGAACAACGCTGGAGGTATCACAATACCCGACTTCAAACTATATTACAAAGCAATAACAATAAAAACAGCATGGTACTGACACAAAAACAGACATGAAGACCAGTGGAACAGAATAGAGGACCCGGATATGAAGCCACACAATTATAACCAACTTGTCTTTGACAAAGGCACTAAAACGATGGAGAAAAGACAGCCTCTTCAACAAAAACTGCTGGGAAAACTGGTTAGCAGTCTGCAAAAAACTGAAACTAGATCCATGTATATCACCTATACCAATATTAACTCAAAATGGATCAAGGATCTTAATATCAGACCCCAAACTCTAAAGTTGGTACAGGAAAGAGTAGGAAATACTCTGGAATTAATAGGTATAGGCAAGAACTTTCTCAATGGAACCCCAGCATCTCAGCAACTAACAGATAGCATAGATAAATGGGACTTCATAAAACTAAAATGCTTCTGCTCAACAAAAGAAATGGTCTCTAAACTGAAGAGACCACCCACAGACTAGGAGAAAACATTTGCCAGCTACATATCAGACAAAGGACTGATAACCAGAATATATAGTGAACTTAAAAAACTAAATTCTCCCAAAACTAATGAACCAATAAAGAAATGGGCACGTGAACTAAATAGAACTTTCTCAAAAGAAGAAATTCAAATGGCCAAAAACCACATGAAAAAATGCTCACCATCTCTAGCAATAAAGGAAATGCTAATTAAAACCACACCAAGATTCCACCTCACCCCTGTTAGAATAGCCATCTAACATCATCAGCAACACCACCAACAACAAGTGTTGGCGAGGATGCGGGGAAAAAGGAACCCTCTTACACTGTTGGTGGGAATGTAAACTAGTACAACCACTCTGGAAAAAAATTTGGAGGCTACTTAAAAAGCTAAACATTGATCTACCATTTGATCCAGCAATACCACTCTTAGGGATATACCCAAAAGATTGTGACACAGGTTACTCCAGAGGCACCTGCACACCCATGTTTATTGCAGCACTATTCACAATAGCCAAGTTATGGAAACAGCCAAGAATGGATTAAGAAAATGTGGTATCTATACACAATGGAATTTTATGCAGCCATGAAGAAGAACGAAATGTTATCATTTGCAGGTAAATGGATGGAATTGGAGAACATCATTCTGAGTGAGGTTAGCCTGGCCCAAAAGACCAAAATTCGTATGTTCTTCCTCATATGCGGACATTAGATCAAGGGCAAACACAACAAGGGGATTGGACTATGAGCACATGATAAAGCGAGAACACACAAGGGAGGGGTGAGGATAGGTGAGACACCCAAAAAACTAGCTAGCATTTGTTGCCCTCAACTCAGAGAGACTAAAGCAGATACTTTAAAGCAACTGAGCCAATAGGAGAAGGGAACCAGGAACTAGAGAAAAGGTTAGATGAAAAAGAATTAACGTAGAAGGTAACACCCACGCACAGGAAATCAATGTGAGTCAACTCCCTGTATAGCTATCCTTATCTTAATTAGCAAAAACCCTTGTTCCTTCCTATTATTGCTTATACTCTCTCTTCAACAAAATTAGAGATAAGGGAAGAATAGTTTCTGCCGGCTAGTGAAGGGTAAGGGGGGGTAAGGGAGGGAGTGGGTGGAAGTAAGGGAGGGGGTGGAAGGAAGGGGGGGGGAGAAGTGACCCAAACATTGTATGCGTATATGAATAAAATAAAAATTAAAAAACAAAACAAAACAGCGAACAGACAAGCAATGAAGGACAGGACTGTAGAACAGGTCACGTTAAGGGAAGGGCACTGGTGGGAGGGGGAGGGTCAATGAAGAGGTAAAGGAGGGCGAAAAAGGCCGATGCCCTTTCTATACATGTATGCATATGGAACATTAAAACCTGTTGAAGTCATGTTAAGAAGAAGAAGGGGAAGACGGAGAATAATGGAAGGTACTATATATATATATATATATATATATATATATATATATTGTAACTGGCGTGCAATATATTCTAATCTTCGTGCCTTGCGTTTTGTTTTCTCGTGTTATTGCTCTGGCTAGGACCTATGGTGCAATGTTGAATAGAAAAGGTGACAGACATCCTTGCTGTGTTCTCAGTTTTAGGAATAAATGTTTTGAGTCAGGATAGATAGATGAGGCTACAGGGAAATTCAAAACAATAAATGTTAAAAGGGTTGCACTCAGAAATTAGAACCAGGAAGTAAATTAAAAACCAGAGCAGATAGCCTTCCTCCCACAAAAAGGAGGAGGAGGAGGAGAAAGAGGAGGAGAAAAACAAAAAGGCCACAAAGGGCGCCATTTTCTCAGCTCATCCCCCACACCTGCACTTCAAGCAGGAATGTTTTTCTCTCCCCTTTTCCACTTCTTCCTACTTTATCTTCTTATACAAAGTAAATCCTTGCTAAAACGTCTACCTGTGAGACTCTCCTTTTCGTGAGACTCCTTGAAATTCTTTTCACTGTGGATCTCAAGTTCCTGTGATTTTGTGTGGAAACTGGGAAGCTGAGGGAGCCTCTCATCTCTTGTGTGGTAACAGTGGGACTGTTTCAGAGTTAAAACTGAGCCATAGGTTTGCATATTCTTTCCAGCAGATTGGCACTCCACATATATTATAAATATATAAGAAAATATTATTCAGGCTTAAAAAGGAGACCCTGCCATCTGCATGCATGAACCCAGAAGATTTTTTAGAAGAAAAACGCCAGGCACAGAGACAAACACGGCATGGTCTCAATGGAATCACATGGAACTTGAAACCAAAGGTCAATGTATAGAAACAGAGTAAAATGGTGGCTGCTTGGGGTAAGGGGATGAGTGAGTGGAAATTAAGAAGTTGTACAACAAAAGGTAGAGTTGTAGTTACACAGGATGAAAGAAGTCTAGAGTCTAGCGTCAAGAACACTGTATGGTGTCCTGGCAATTATCCAAGAGAGTAGATTTTAGGTACTCCCCCTCCTCCCCCCCCACACTGGTCACTTCTATATATGGAATGATGGATGCATCAATTTACTTGACTGTCATGACCTCTTCATGGTATATCTATATAATAAGATATCATTTTATACCTTAGGTATATATAGTAAAAAATAGGTCTAATGCCAGAAAAATTCCATTCAGTTCTCGTAGCAATTTTGTACTGTGTCGAGTAGCTGAGCCGGAATATTTCTTGGCCCAGTTCCCTGTAGGGTTCCAAGGGGGGTGGCCAAAGAGAAGCTTGCATAAGATTCCTTAGATGGCAAGGCACATGGGTCAGTCAGCACGCAGGTGCTATGGTGTGCGCTCACCTGGCTGTGCTGGCGGCTGGCGTGTGCTGTGTGTGCACACTCATGCACCCAGGTCAGGAGGGTTAATTTGGAAGAACAGGATGTCAGTCAGTGAAGAACACAATGTCTGCCTCTGTCCTCCTCCCTCCCCAATTGCTGCAAGCAATCGCGAGAATGATGGAGAGGATGTAAGGTACGATGCTCTGGAATTCTTTGGCCTTGTTCTTTTACACATGTGACCAAGGACATCTGGCCAGACTGCTGCTGATAGGTCAGGAAGAATGACACCGACTGCTGGTCTGCATTTTGGAGCAAAATATCTGCTGTGGAGATGGCAGATATGAGGCCTGCAGGCCACAGGTGGGCTCCTGACAAGTTTGACATCCTGGGTATTGGATCCAGACCAAAACAAAAGCACGCTGAACGTTTTTGGAATTGGTTGCACACATTTTAAATTGGATTTTTAGCTGACCCCATTAGATTAGATAGCATGTGTCTTCTCCAGTGCTCACAGTTCTCAGCACCTCCAACCCTAAGGTCTGCCTGTTTCTCTGATGTATATATTATAAATATACATATATATTATTATATTTATTTATTGTGGTACTGGGGTTTGAACTTAGGGCCTACACTTTGAGCCACTCCACCAGTCCTGTTTTTTTGTGTTGAGTATTTTCAAGATATTTGTCCCAGGCTGGCTTTGAACCGCGATCCTCCTGATCTCTGCCTCCTGAGTAGCAGCTAGGATCACAGGCTTGAGCCACCATTCATTCATATTTCATCCATATTTCTTAACATGACCTTTTTGGGTCCATAGGTTTTTAAGTGTGCAAGTACTACTCTCAGTCATGCTTGGCTGCTGCTTGTCTTTGGTAATGCCACTGGGACTGCCTGCCTGGCAACAAGAAGGTCTGAACTGATCTGTGGGAAGTAAGAAGGCCTGCTAAGTCCTCTAGAGAAAGCAGCTCAAGATGGCTTGAATGACCACAGATACTCCCACAATACTTTGGAACCTAGACCTAGACCTGCTTATTGTTTCTATGGAGGAACAAGCTTGTCAGTTGGGTTGCCCCAGGACTTCAGAGATGACAGGGATGACTCAGAGAAAAAATGATGACATCCTCTGCCGACTGTTAGAAAGAGAAGACGGGCAGCAGAGACACACAGGGGAAAAGCAGCACCATAAGAAACCAGAGCAGGTGCAGGCCTGATACTACTGTCCTACTCTCTTATCAGCCAAGTGTCCCCCACCTGGTGTAGGCTCAGGGGCTTCCAGTGTGTGCATAAAGAGACAGAAGGTTAAAGAGCGCTGGCTGACATCATTAGCAACACCATCACCAACAGGTGTTGGCGAGGATGTGGGGAAAAAGGAACCCTCTTACACTGTTGGTGGGAATGTAAACTAGTACAACCACTCTGGAAAAAAATTTGGAGGCTACTTAAAAAGCTGGACATCGATCTACCATTTGATCCAGCAATACCACTCTTGGGGATATACCCAAAAGACTGTTACTCCAGAGGCACCTGCACATCCATGTTTATTGCGGCACTATTCACAATAGCCAAGTTATGGAAACAGCCAAGATGCCCCAGCACTGACGAATGGATTAAGGAAATGTGGTATCTATACACAATGGAATTCTATGCAGCCATGAAGAAGAACGAAATGTTATCATTCGCTGGTAAATGGATGGAACTGGAGAACATCATTCTGAGTGAGGTTAGCCTGGCCCAAAAGACCAAAAATCATATGTTCTACCTCATATGTGGACATTAGATCAAGGGTAAACACAACAAGGGGATTGGACTTTGAGCACATGATAAAAGCGAGAGCACACAAGGGAGGGGTGAGGATAGGTAAGACACCTAAAAAATTAGCTAACATTTGTTGCCCTTAACACAGAGAAACTAAAGCAGATACCTTAAAGGCAACTGAGGCCAATAGGAAAAGGGGACCAGGAACTAGAGAAAAGGTGAGATCAAAAAGAATTAACGTAGAAGGTAACACACGCACAGGAAATCAATGTGAGTCAACTCCCTGTATAGCTATCCTTACCTCAACCAGCAAAAACCCTTGTTCCTTCCTATTATTGCTTATACTCTCTCTACAACAAAATTAGAAATAAGGGCAAAATAGTTTCTGCTGGGTATTGAGGGGGTGGGGGGAGAGGGAGGGGGTGGGGGCAGGGGGGAGAAATGACCCAAGCCTTGTATGCACAGATGAATAAAAAAGAGCGCTGGCTGAGATCAAATGGGGTGGAGGAAGGGGAAAGACAGTGGATTTTAATTTTATTTTGTTTTAGCAACAAGAGGGAGGCCCTGTGCTGGCTAGGCAAGTGCTGGGCGACTGAGCTGCGTCCCCAGCCTCCAGGCAGTGGGTTTTCAACATGGAATAGCCATGCTCTTCCTAGGAGATGCTGGGGAAGTCTGTATGGCTGAGCACCAAGAGCTCAGGGCTGTGCTTCAGGAGAGCCATTTAGATCAGTGCTTTGCAGGTTATGGTCTGGGGGACCCTAGATTGTCCTCATCTGTAAAATGGGGATGGGATGGCACCTGCCTCACAGGGTTTTAATGAGTGAGCTCTCGTAAAGTGCTCAGCCTGGCTTCTAACAACTGTGGGCTGTCGTGATTAATAGTGCTCTTCCTAGTAGTAGTGAGGCACGAACGTCCTCATGCTGTGACATGTCCATCACGGTTGTCACCAAAGTCATCACCCTGCTCCTTCAAAGCACCAGCCTGTCAGGCGGCCTTCAGTGCAACGCAAACATGTAACCCGGATGGTCGATTAGCGGTAATGAACGCACTTCAAACTGATAGGCAGAGGTTCCGGGAGCAGCTCGGGCTGCTGTGTGATTAGGACTCTGCTTGGGGAAGTGTGAGGACTCTAGGCTCTGGGAGAAAAGGAGACAAATGTTACCCACTGTACTCAGAAGGCTGTGATTGGGAGAATCTTGGTTCAAGACTACCCTGGGCAAAAAGTCAGTGAGACTCCCCGTCTCAACAAACAAGCCAGGTGTGCTTGTGTAGATCTGTGATACCAATTACATATAGGTAGAAGGATCATAGTCTGAGGCCAGCCTCAGGCAAAAGTGTGAGAGCCTATCAAAAAAAAACTAAAGTAAAAAGGGCTGAGGGTGTGGCTCAAGTGGTAGAGTGACTACCTAGCAAGTGTGAAGCCCTGAGTTCAAACCCCAGTACCATCAACCCTGCCCCCCCCCAACAAAAACAACAACAAAACTACACCCACGACATGTGTTGGTGTGTATGAGATGTAGGATAGCCACGCTTAAGTCTGTGGTTGAGTTGCCATGTGCCAAGTGCCTATTAAAATTTTCAATCTGGGTCAGAGAAACCCTGGGGCACGGGTGGGGTCTGGCTGCCATAGGGTGGGGGTGTATGGAAGGAACCTAGACCTTTTGAGGGGTCAGCCATCCCCCGTGGCCTGACATCACTGCTATTGCCCAGTCTGTGTGAAGGAAACTCTCCTTAGCACAGCATTTGTAAAAAGCGAGGCAGGGGCCTCAGAAATCAGACCGCGGCCTGAGGGGAAGCCTGTCGGTGCCTCCCCCTTGGCCTCTGCGAGGTCTGCGTTTGGGGAGGAACGTGGGTCTGATTGTTGCAGACAGATGCTGTGTTCTTTCCTCCCAGGCAGATGGGCAAGGGGAGGAGGAGGTAGGGGTGGCTGTGCGGGAGGAGGTGACATTTGTAAATATGTCAGAGGACAGTGCACATTCAGAAGATGAAGTGATCTTTCTAAAGGATGTGCAGGTCTGGAAAGACAGGGTATCTGTGGAATATCGATTCTTGGTTCTCTATACTTGGATGAAAGATCAGCCATGGGGAACAGTGAATAGTTTCAATCTCTTACCATATAACATGTTTTAACAGAGCTGCTGACAATTTGCAAAATGAACCATCATTTTCCCCCTTTCCATCATCACAAGGCCAACTAGCAGGCAGCAGGAGGAGGGAGGAGGAGCCATGAGTGACTTGGGCTGACCTACAGCCAGCAGTAGTCTCCAAAGAATCGAGCCTAAGTGCAGCTCCGTGGCTGGTGTTGCCCTGGTGCTGCTGCCTGGAACAGGCTCTCCCTAGCCAAGCCCTGCAGGCTACAGCAAGCATCAAGCTAAGTGAGTGTCACACCTCAGTGCAGTGCCACCATGCTGCCTTCCTGGGACCTCCCTGGCTGTCCTCCTTACCCCTTCGTCCAGTGGAACCTTCACCTCCAGAGACAGAGAACCTGTTTCCCCATTGATCATGGCTGTTCTCAGCTTCAGGAGGAAAGAAATGGCATTAGTGCCTTGACTCACAGAGCAGGGAAGGTAGGGGCTTTACTGATCAGATTTCAAGGGATGCCTGCGGACATTGGCTTCTTCCCTTTTCCTTGTAAGCGTGACACCAGGAGGGATGACAGACCTGGTTCTGGTGTCATTTAACTCAGAATTCTGGGTTCTTACCCTGGCAATGGGGGACTGATGCAGTGGGGTACACAGTGTCACATTGTTGAGACATAATTTCATCTAAGATGCAATACTGAGACAAAAGCCAAGCTAAAACATCACTGACATATAGACATGGTTCATTCCATCTCAGTGTTCTTGTGACTCAGAAAGGGACAGCACTATTTCATAGTTGCTGGAAGAATCAGCCAGTCCAGGAATTGCTTCTGGCTTAGGCTCAGTAGGGCTCCAGGATTGAACCTCTCTGGCTGAGATGCACAGAGTAACCAAAGCTTCCAGCCCCTCGTTGGTGGGATAGTGAGCTAAACAAAGCAGCACCTCTTCCCCACTCACAGTTTCAGCTTGGTCCTCCCACTCGACTTCAGAGAGGTCCACACTGTTGTAGTTGGGCTTGGGTTTCAGCTTCTTCCCCTCTCTGTACTGGAGCAGGAGGAAAACAGATCAGCAAAGGCTCTGTGCCCATGTCCTCTCTTCCCCAAAGCCTTCCAGCCACACTCATAAAATCAGAGAACTTGAACTTGCACCCAGGGCAGAGCTTCCCTTGCTAACATTTGCAACAGATGGTCCCGTGGCCTCTGGGTGAAAATTTGCCACAACAGGCGCCTTTGTGAGTCGGTTTGCCATAGTCAGAAGCTCTAGTTGTTAGGAAGTTCTTCCTGGCAGGAAGCTGAAATCTGTCTCCCTGTACCTTTCCCCATTGGTCTTAGTTCTTGCCCCTGGAGCCTCCCAGAATGCACTGCTTCTGACAACACGTGAGAAGTTCAAAGGCGCTTGTCACTGCTGACACTTTGCTTCTCCAGCTAAACATCCCCAGTCAGCTCCCTCTCAGGACCTCTGCTTTGTCAATGTCACCAGGAACAAATTCAGTATTCCACATGGGATCTGGCAGTGTGGTGTGGGACTTGGTCTGAGGCCCAAGTATTACCTAGTTCCGATTGCTGCCTGGGACCTGCTGGCTTCCTGGACAAGCCACACCACCGTGGCAGCCTGGATGTGGGTATTTATCGTGTTAACTCTCCACTGTCTTACACCTGGGATCCAGTGTTTTGCAGAGCGTTCCATCCTCCCTAATCTATTTTTAAATTTTTTCTTTTTATTGTTGTTCTGGGTAGAGGTACGCTGTGGCGTTTACAAAAGTTCTTAAATATATCAAATATATCATAGTTGAATTCACCCCCTCCACCATTCTCCTTCATCCCACCTCCCCCATTCCTGGAATAGTTTCAACAAGTCTCATTTTCCATTTAATACATGAGTGCACAGTATTTTCCCCTCCCTAATCTATTTAATCTTATTACTTTCAGTCCAGATTTTATGGCATCTGCCTTCTGCATTTTCATCTTGTTGACAGATTTTTTTTTTTCTTTTGGCTGGACTGGGGTTTGAACTCAGGGTGTTGAACTTTCTGGGCAGGTGCTCTGCCACTTGAGCCACACTTTGGTTATCTTTTGAGTAGGGATTTCATGTTTATTCCTGGACCGTCATCCTCCTTTTCCATGCAGCTGGGATCACAGTTTTGTGTCACCACACCCAGCTTTATATTGGTTGAGATGGGGTCTTGCAAATTTTTCGCTTGGACTGGCCTCAAAATGTAATCCTCCCAATCTCTGCCTCCCCAGTAGCTAGGATTACAGGAGAGAGCCACTGAGCCTGGTAGAATTTTTTTAAAAAATAGGATAGAGTCAAGAACAGATATGTAGTACATAATAATAATGACCTCTAGCTCCAAAACGTGACATAGAACCATTAAATAACACTCTGAGTGTTTTTATTATTTTCTGGCCACCTCTCTCTCTCTCTCTCTCTCTCTCTGATGCTAAGACAGATAACATTCAGTTATCTACAATTAAATCTGCAGTCAGGCACTTTGTCTCAAGCCTGCAATCCTAGCTACTTGGGAGGTGGAGATTAGGAGGATGGTGGTTCGAGGCCAGCTGGGCAATGTTTGTGTAACTTGATCTCAACCAATGGCTGGGTGCACATCTGTCATGCTAGTTATACAGGAAAGTACAAACAGGAGTACAGTGGTCCAGGCCTTGAGGCCCTATCTCATCCGGAGTCCAACTCCTACTACCCCCCAAAAACAGTCTGCAGCTCTTCCCAGGTTTAGTCTACAGCCCCATCATCAGGGTAAATTAAAACTCAGAGGTAATGGAACGAGGTCTTGGTGATGAGTAGGCGGAGGGAGTCTATACAATCGTGAAGCTTGCTGCTGCCAATTTTTAAAAAAACAATTTTTTATTCTCTTCTTATTTTTTCCAAGAAAGCAAGGTTCTGATTTCTTTCCTGCCCAGGAGATCTGTAGTGCGACACAAGTCCCATTCCTCCTCCTTTTCTCCTCTCTGGGCCTGTGAGACGTTCCCATTCTCAGCCTTACTGACGTACACAGTAATCAAGCAGCACTGACTTTTCTGCAGGGTGTGTTTTGTTAGCATCATTGTATCGCTGTTTCCTAAATCCTGATGACACCTGATAGACCACAGATCATGCTCAGCCCTCCGTCCCAAAGCCACAATTGTACCCTGTTAGGGACACTGACGCAGGAAGATGCCAGGCCACTGTGTGGCTGCCCGTCTCCTTTTCATGCCTCACCAGGAATATCCTCTATTACATCCCTTTTGGAAGCACAATCTTTGTTTTCCTGATGATGGCTTCCTTAGAGCTCTCATGCCATTGATCTCACCATGGCTTTAGGTATGTCACTGTGTGCCCCACGCTTTCGTTTCTATACCTCTGTTTCCCTCATTAGTGATACACTTCTGTTCGTAGCTTCCTCAGCGGCATCATCAGGTCAGGCACACTGTAGGTTCACAGTGTGAATGGATTGGGGGGAGTGTTAGCAATTACACAGATGCTGTCGTGGGGTTTCCTGATCAGTGTCCCTGCCAGGATCAACATATGTGTTGTTCCCCAGTGAGTCCTTTCCTAGCACGGGTTCCCCGTGGAACCCACCGCTCCATGATCATGGTGCAATAGGGGTTCAGATGCTTGCCCCATGGAGTCCAAGTGGGGAAGATGGGGGCAGAGGGGTCTGCGATGAGCTTTGATTTCTGTCTAACCTGAACCCTGTAGCTTGCTTTCAACAACTAAGTCAGTCACCTTGTGGACACTCAGTATTCATTTGAGCCAAATGGCATGGGCCATGGCTTAAGACTGGCTTCTCCGAGTGAACCTGGGGCAGAGGAGCCTCTTAGAAAATTCTCCTGTTATTTGTTGCCCTGAGCTGCTATCCAGGACTCATTAGAAGACTGGAAGACAGGGAAGACCAACTCCTTTAGGACTTTAACTGCCCCCCACAATCCCAGGCATAACACCAAGAATTGTGACCACTACCGCTGTGGACACTGTCCACATGCCACGACCAGGGCAGTAGGGAGCCCTCAGCCCTGGGGGCAGGACTTTCAGACACAGTGATGCAAGTTTCTTTCTCAGCCATCTGATGGTTAGTGGAGCTCATGTGAAAACGCCTGCAGCTCTACATCAGGATGGAGAGAGCTGCAGGGGAGAGGGGTCCTCAGCCACTTCCTCAGACAAACCCAGGGAGTGCCATCCACCCCTTTTGTGAGGGACCCCATGCCATTTTTTTTTTATGAACTCATTGACAGCCTCCTCGGTGAGTCCATGGAGTTCTGTTGACCTGAAGTCTGTTAGGCTGGAAGAGCAAGTGGGGCTATGGAGGCTGTGAGAGAAAGACCAGTGAATGCCGGCAGTAGTGTGGATCTTAAATGTCCCCAAAGGCCCATGTGTTGAAGGCATGGTCCCCAGCATGGCACTATTGGGAGCTGGTGGAACCTTTAAGAGGTGGGGCCTAGTGGGAGGTGGAGGTGTCTTTGAAGAGGATTATGGGACCCTGGTATCTTTCTCTCTCTTTCTTTCATTGCCATGAGGTGAATAGGTTTCCTCTCCCATGTGCTCCCATGATGTGCTGCCCATCACATCAAAGGCATAAAAATAATAAATCCAACCAATGATCCACCGAACCTCCAAAAAGTGAGTCAAAATCAATCTTTCCTCTTTGAAAGCTGATTGTCTCAAGTGTTTTGTTACAGTAATGGAAAGCTGACTAGCACACTGTCCTACACAGCTCTTCAGCCTCAGAACCACAGCCTTCATTACATGCTTTCTGGTCTGTCTATTAATCATCTCATGTATTTTCACTTGCTAGATTAGACATAATTTGAAAACAGGGACCATGGCTTAATTTCTTTTTCTCGTATTACCCACTAGGTTTTAACTGTTTTGTGAACTACCCCCAAATCTCACATTGTTAGGATCCCAAGGTAAATAAGAGCTGTACCTACCAAGGGTCGGAGGTCAGGGTGAGAGAGGATGTACCCGTTGTTAGTGTTCAAAAAGGCATAGCCATGCACGCCGAGCTGCCAAAATAGGGAGTGAGGCCATTAGACCGTTGTCTGTGGTGGGTGACGGAGTTGGGAGGGGTTGGGGTGCAGGTGGTTAAAGACCAGCAGCTGACAGCAGTGGATCCAAATGGGAATCTCACTGAGCCAGGGTCACACTGCTACCCATTGGTTCTCGAGTCCTTTCCCAATCTATTGTTTGGAGCGACTGTGATAATGACCACCAATGCCTGACTCTTTTCAACTGCATACTCTAGGTGCTCACTCTGTGTGGATGTGAAGTGTGGCCTGGAGGAGCAGATTAAGAAACTGAGGCACCAGGTAGGGAAAGAACTTGTGAAGGCCACATGGCAAGTCATGATTAGTGGTGGAAAGGGCCCAGGAAGACAGGCACTGTTGTCATGGTCAACACCTGCACTTGTCAGGGGTCTCGATGGAGGGGCCTCCCAGCTCTGGGCAGGGAGAGGGGCTCCTTGACTTGTCATAGTTTGGGCCTTTTTTTTTTTTTTTGGTGGCAGTGGGGTTTGAACTTAGGGTCTTGCACTTGCTAGGCAGGTGCTCCACCACTTGAGGCACATGTCCAGCTCGGACCTTGAATGTCACCCAAAGGGCCTTGGGGCTTTGTTCACCAGCCTGTGGCCCTATTGGAAGGTGGTGGAACCTTGGAGGGTGGGGCCGAGTGGAAGGAAGTTAGGTCATTGGGGGTGTGCCCTGAAGGGGATACTGGGACCTGGCCCTGTCCTGTCTATCTTTGCTTCCTGACTACCATGAGGTGAAAAGGTTTCCTCTGTCAGTCACTTATGCCATGCTGCTCCGCCTTGCCACAGGACTGAATGATTGTAGACTAAAACCTCTGGAACCATGAGCCAAGATAAACTTTTCTACTTTTTAAGTTTATTTTCTCAGGTGTTTTGTCACGGTGATAGGAAGCTGACTGACACAGCTCCTTAGGATGCTCACTCAGGCTCACCTTGTAGCGGGGTGCCAGCTTCATGAGCTCTCTCAGGGTCACATCAGAGCCCACCACACCCAGGAGAATGCCATGGGATCTCTGGAAGGAAGAACAGGTGGGTCAGGGGACCCAGCTCCCCTGTGACAAGGCCAGAGTAAACCCTATGCCTCTCCAGATCCCAGAAGAGGAAGCCACTTAGGTCTGAACTGGACCTTCCTCTGAAGTTAGAGTGTAGACTGAGCTCTTGGAATAAAAATTCAGAACCCATAAGAAAAGGCACCAGGAGCAGTCTCAGCTGCCGGGAAGATTAATGCCTGGTATTAATATTTAAGTGATAATATTTAAATGAAATACAAAGTTGAATGAAATATTAATCTTCGCAGAGAGGCTAAACTACCGGGCCCTTGGGGACGATGAGTTGTAAGTGCCCTGCAGTGCAGGAAGCGTTTCTTCCCCAGATGGAGGACAGAAGGCTCTAGAAATTTCTGTTACAAAGAAGTTACAGCCTACCCATCTTGGTAGGCTAAGTGTGGTTTTACTGGTTGGTTGGAAGAACACCCCTCTAGCCAGATGTCCCCAAGGACAGAGCAGGGAATGAGCCCTAGCTGACTGTAGAACCCTGAGGGCTGCCCCACTGCCAGCCAAGAAAACCCCATGTCGCTGGGATGGGGCCTGGGAACCTGCATTTAAACTCCTCCATGGGGCTCTGATGCTTAGCTCAGCCAGGAACCCAGTCTAAAGATGCCAGCCAGCAGTCCCAAGTCCTAAGCCCTCCTGCCCCCTGTTGGAGCGGTCACTCACCGTCTCGTTCTTTTTGCTGAAGACAGGCATGGCCACAGTGGTGAGGAGCATCAGGCTCTGCGCCTTCGAGGGGAAGAGCTGCCAGGGAGGAGGGGCAGAGGTCAGGGGTCAGAGGGCCTGAGGGCCCTGTCGGTTTGCTGCACTCAGAGCACAGTGTGGAGAAGCAGTCGTTGATACTTTCCAGGGGGAAGGAAGGAATTACAAGGATTTCCCTTCTGTGTGGGTGGGACTGCTGAGTCCACAGCCCAGCTCCTGAGTCTGTCACTAAGCTCCCACCCTGACCTCTGGGAGCCCAGGAAACGGGCCCGTTCTGTGGGCTCAGCTCTGCTCGAGCTTTTCCAGAAGCCTCTGACACAACCCTGAGGTTGCTGCAAACTGTGGCCCAGGCCAATTATGGGGAAGAAGGACCTTGCCCCAGACAACCCTCCAACATAAGCATGTGTATGAGGAACCATGGTGCAAGGGCAGGGCATGGTGCAGCTGTCATGTGCCTTGAGTCACCCCTAACACACACACACACACACATACACACACACACACACACACACACACATGGGACTGACCCACAGTTCTCTTGGGAAAGGAAGGACATTGGACTACGGGCTCTCTTCCTTACCTCAACTGATGTTTCAATGTAGAGTTGGGGTGCAAGTTATTTTGTAAGTGGCCACGTGGCTATCTAGTTTTGTTTTGGGCCCGGACACACCTCGGTTGGCTCCATAAAGGCTTTGGAGTCTCTGTGAGTGAGCTGTTGATTTGTGAAGCTGGAGGTGTGCCTGCAGGGAAGCAGCTCCCCCACCCCCCGGTTCTTGGCAGGTCCCTCCTGTTCCTCCTTCCCCTCCCTTAGGGATCATCTCATTCCCAGTGGGTCCCGCACTCTTGTCTCTGGATGCAGAGTAGAGACACCTGTCCACTCAGCAGACTCCCATTCTCATCTCAAAAGTGGGTCCAGGCAGTCCACAGGTGAGCCTTGACTCCAGGAGCTCTGAGATCATGGAGGAGAGGGAAGGAGGCTAACAGTGGGGTATAAACTAGAGGGTTAATTGAGGGGAACTGTGTCATTTCTTAAAGCAAAGAGAAGACTGTGACCTCCCCCTCGTGGGCTTAGAGGGAAGCAGAGACCATGGAAGACCACATCGTCCATGAAGTGCCCAAGGACAGCCTGGCATAACCTGTCTGAAATCACTCCTATATTGTCACAAGGAGCAAGGTTCTGCCTCCACTCACCTTTGTTCTCCTTCTTGTCCCTTCTGCCAAACCCACGCCCAACACTACCACTCCTAGGTGTGGTCCTACGTTTCAGGCCCAGGCTCCTCTCTCTGGGCTTCTTTGGGGTTCTGAAGGACACCCCCCTCCAGCTCCTTGGCACGACCCCACACTCACACGTGAAGGAAGCACACAGGGCATGCTGGGAGGAGGCCCTCCTCAGGCCTCACAGGGGATGTCACTGTGGATGGTGGGTGATGGAAAATGGAGAAGCAAAAAGTGGACATTTCTCTCACTGACCAGGGACGGACAGGGCCCTGTGACCAGTGGGCATCTGCACGGGGCAAGGGGACATGGGCCCAAGTGGATTTCTTCCCTGTGGACCTTGGCCCAGAGAGCAGCAGGTGGCATCTCCTGGGCAGGAGTTTCGTGTGACTTTTGTTCCAAACTTGGCAAGATGGTTCACATCTCCCATTCAGAAGTGGGGGCAATTGTGCCTCTGCCCTCAGACACAGAGTAAGGCAGAAGAAATGCAAAAAGTGTGGCTTCCCAGCCTCCTCTGCCACACTTGACAGTTCTGGTCCCTGAGAGGGAAGTGATGAGTCCTCATAACTTCCTTTGAAGGGGTGGAGCCGGCTCCTTCCTTCCCCTTCCTTCCCTCCTGATCCTGATGCTTACACTGTGGTCTCTGCCCCAGCAGCTGCTGGGAGCAGGGAGATAAGGGTCACATGCTGGGGATGGTGAAAGTGACAGCAGGAAAGAGCGTGGGTTCCTGAGGACCAGACCTCTCTACTTCTTCCACAAGAGGGAGAGACACACCTATCTTATTTAGACTGCTATTCCAGGTCACTCTTAGTCCCAGTTGTCATCACTAATGCAGGTGGCTGCACCTGTGATGTGACATGAGAAGTGGCAGGAAGGTCCCTCTCCCCTAAAAACTCCTTATCTGGCATTCTATCTTCGATATCTACTCCTCTGTGTGACACATTGCTTCCTCCAGCCTCTTTGAACGTAAGGATCCCCAGGGAAAAGGTATAGGATGGTGAACTATCAGGGTGACTGCTTCTTTCCTATGGCAGTTGGGAGAGGACAATGAAGGGGACAGGGCAGGGGGACTCCTTTGGAGTAGGTGCCCTGTCCATGGAGGGCAGCCTGGGACAGGTCAGCGGGGGGCTCCAAGGCAGTACACAGTACACAGGCGGACGGGCAGTGGCCCTGTTGGGCGGAGGGGGCTGGGAAGGGGGAGAAACACCTGGAAGACTTTCATTCCCTCCTCCTGGCTCTCCCTGGGGAGGGTCGAAGCTCATCCCTCTGACGGGAAGCCACCTCTTGCCCTTGGTCCCTCACTCTGCCACCCACTCCCTCCCCAGGCCTGGAGTGGCATCAGACCCACCTTGCTGTCCATGTAGGCCTCCGTCCAGATGATGTCATGGCCACGGTTGATGGCCATGGGGCGGCTGAGCACGTGCAGGTACTCCATCACGTTCTCCTGGGCGTCAGCCAACGTGGAGATCTGCGTGTAGTAGCCTGGCAAGGGGAGGTTGTGTGGTTGGAGCATTCAGAGGGGTCTCCGGCTGGTCCTGGGTGGGGTCTACACGCCCTTCCCCAGCTGCCAATGACTCACAGCTGGGCCCCTCTCTGGGAACAGGTGACCACAGCAAACTGCTTCCTCAAGGTCATGCCCGGCCTCCCAGGGGCAGCTGGGAGACAAGACCCACTCTGCCTCAACTCGGGAGATCTGGGGGTGGGGTCCCAGCTCCAGAGCTCCTGGTGGAGCAGCAGGGCCCTTGATTGTGACAGCAGCACCCCTAAAAGGCCCCTACCTGTGACTGTCTCTAGGGTTTATTTTCAGGGCCCCAGTCTAAGGTGGACTCTGTTCTCCTTTGCCCCGCAACCTCTGTTTCCCTGATCCTGTCCTTTCTCAGGCTTGGCGTGCCTCCTCGCTGTAGACGCAGTGTGATTTCAAAGAGCACACGGCTTACAGGGCTACAAATGGGGTAGTGTGTTTACCTCTTGGCCTCACTGTTCATTACCTCCATAAACCATCCATTCCATGTGCCAGTAAGATGGGACAGCTTTTGTCCCATCATGCCTTGTCTTACAACCCCTGAGCGTCTGAAAGACCCTTCTCCACCAGTCCCCAAACTGGGGATGGGCTTCTTTGGCATTGTGGCACATTTCTGATCTGGGGCTCACTTGCTGGATTATATCAATAATGAGGCTGATCCTGAGTCCATCCTGACCACTCCTGACTCCCCCATGCCTAGAAACAGTGCCAGGGGCACAGCAGATGCTAGTAAAGCTCTGTTGAGTCAAAAGAACCCTAAGATGGCACTGTAAAGCCAGGCTTAGGGTTCTGGCCTGAGATAAAGGAGAACCGTATGCACATAAAATATTATTCCAAAGAAAACGGTGACCTGCCTGGTATGGTGGCACACACCTGTAATCCCAACACTTGGGAGGCTGAGATAGGAGGATCACAAGTTTGAGGCCAGTCTGGCCTACGTAGGGAGACCCTGTCTCAAAAAAAAAAAGCAGATGCAATGGCTCACATCTATAATCCCAGTTACTCAGGAAGCAGAAATGGGAAGGATTGAGGTTCAAAGTCAGCCAGGGCAAAAAAGTTGGTGAGATCCCATTTGAACCAACAACCGGCTGTGGAAGTACATGCCTGTCATTCTAGCTTCTCAGGAGGCATAAACAGCAAAATGTTGGTCCCAGGCCAGCCAAGGGCAAAAATGCAAAACCCTACCTGAAAAGTAACTAAAGCAAGAGGGGCTGGGGGAGTGGCTCAACTGGTAGAACGCTTGCTTAGCAAGCACGAGGCCCTGAGTTCAAATCCCAGTACGGGAGAAAAATGGCAACCCTCTGCTTTTGTTTTTGAGCTGACATTGAAAACGCGGGTCCTTGCCCCACCTCTCACCTGCCTTATATATTGAGGCTTTCTTCAAGCCTTTGTTTGAAGTCTTTCTTGTGCACTTGAATAGAGGACTGGTGCATTCCTCAAGGCTTAGTGGAGAAATCTACCTTCCATCTTGCTTTCTCCAACAGGCAGAGGTGTCGTTTCACAACGCTCCCTCCCCTGCCAGGCTTCCCGGGGCGGGGCGGGGCGCCCGAGGACTGCTGTACCGCCTGTGCTCTGCTGGGCCACTCACCCTTGTTGTTGCACGCGATCCACTTCATTCGCTCAGCAAAAGTCACTTCTCTTCCAATCAGGTAAGTGAAAACTCGGACCTAATCCGCAAGACACAGAGTGACTGGGCAGTGGCAGTGCTGTCACCACCGTTTATGTGAGGCTTAGCTGCTGGGCCAAGCAGTGCTCTGGCTTTGGGTTCTCCAGTCACACCCCCTTTTGGTCAGAGAAGACCCCAAGACCTGGGCAGAAATATGACTTGTCCAAGGTCATGGTGAGCAGTAGCAGGTTCAAGGTCAGGCAGCCTGGCAAGTTTTTTGTTTGTTTTTGATTTTGTAGTACTGGGGTTTGAGCTGGCATTCTGCCACTTGAATCACATCCCAGCCCTTCTGTGCTTTGGATTTTTTTTGGACAAGGTCTAGCATTTTTGCCCCGATGAGCCTGGACTGTGATCCTTGTACCTACGGCCTCCAGCATTGCTGGAATCACAGGCGTGTACCACCATACTGGGCTTGTTGGTTGAGATAGGGTCTCACTAACTTTTTGCCCAGGCTGACCTTGAATCTCCACTCCCCCAATCTCTGCCTCCCGAGTAGCTAGGATTATAGACGTGAAGCACTGTGCCCAGCGTCCTGACAGTTTTTTTTCTTTTCTCCTTTTATTTTATCATTTTTACATTTACTTACATGCATATACATTGTTTGTGCCACCTGCCCCTGCTCCCACTTCCCCCCAACCCCAGCTCCTGGGCAGAACCTGTTCTGCTCTCTTTTCTCTGGTTATGTTTTTTTTTTTTTTTCAGGTATAATATGCCTTTAATTACTTCTTTTGCTGCATTCTACAGGTATTTAAGGAGTTATTTATTATTTCATTATTATTTAGTTCCAGGCATTTTCTTTCTTTCTTTTCTTTTTTTTTTCATTTTGTTTATTCATATGTGCATACAATGTTTGGGTCATTTCTTCCCCCTTCCCCTCGCCTCCTCCCTTACTCCCCCAACCCCTCGCTACCCGGCAGAAACTATTTTGCCCTTATATCTAATTTTGTTGAAGACAGAGTATAAGCAATAATAGGAAGGAACAAGGGTTTTTGCTGGTTGAGATAAGGATAGCTATACAGGCAGTTGACTCGCATTGATTTCCTGTGCGTGTTTGTTACCTTCTAGGTTAATTCTTTTTGATCTCACCTTTTCTCTAGTTCCTGGTCCCCTTCTCCTATTGGCCTCGGTTGCTTTAAAGTATCTGCTTTAGTTTTTCTGTGTTGAGGGCAACAAATGCTATCTAGTTTTTTGGGTGTCTTACCTATCCTCACACCTCCCTTGTGTGCTCTTGCTTTTATCATGTGCTCAAAGTCCAATCCCCTTGTTGTGTTTGCCCTTGATCTAATGTCCACATATGAGGGAGAACATACGATTTTTGGTCTTTTGGGCTCTGGTTATGTTGAGGAGAAAATATAGGAGATAATAAGAAAGACACAGCATTTGTGCTAGTTTGAGATAAAGATAGCTATACACAGAGATTCCTAGCATTGCTTCCATGCACTTGTGTATTGCAACCCATGTTGGTTCATCTCTACCAGACTTCTTCTCTACTTCCTGGTCACCTTCCCATAGTGGCCTCTGCCAGTTTAAGATTACTTTATTTGCTCCTCTACAGGGAGCACATCAACCACATTCAAGTTTTAGGTTTCCCAAAGGAGCTAAAAATATACAATGGAGAAATAGCAGCCTCTTCAACAAGAACTGCTGGGAAAACTGGTTAGCAGTCTGCAAAAAACTGAAACTAGATCCATGTATATCACCCTATACCAAGATTAACTCAAAATGGATCAAGGATCTTAATATCAGACCACAAACTCTAAAGTTGATACAAGAAAGAGTAGGAAATACTCTGGAGTTAGTAGGTATAGGTAAGAACTTTCTCAATGAAACCCCAGCAGCACAGCAACTAAGAGACAGCATAGATAAATGGGACCTCATAAAACTAAAAAGCTTCTGTTCATCAAAAGAAATGGTCTCTAAACTGAAGAGAACACCCACAGAGTGGGAGAAAATATTTGCCAACTATACATCAGACAAAGGACTGATAACCGGAATATACAGGGAACTTAAAAAACTAAATTCTCCCAAAACTAATGAACCAATAAAGAAATGGGCACGTGAACTAAACAGAACTTTCTCAAAAGAAGAAATTCAAATGGCCAGAAAACACATGAAAAAATGCTCACCATCTCTAGCAATAAAGGAAATGCAAATTAAAACCACGCTAAGATTCCACCTCACCCCTGTTAGAATAGCCATCATCAGCAACACCACCACCAACAGGTGTTGGCGAGGATGTGGGGAAAAAGGAACCCTCTTACACTGTTGGTGGGAATGTAGACTAGTACAACCACTCTGGAAAAAAATTTGGAGGCTACTTAAAAAGCTGGACATCGATCTACCATTTGATCCAGCAATACCACTCTTGGGGATATACCCAAAAGACTGTTACTCCAGAGGCACCTGCACATCCATGTTTATTGCGGCACTATTCACAATAGCCAAGTTATGGAAACAGCCAAGATGCCCCAGCACTGACGAATGGATTAAAAAATTGTGGCTAGAAGGTAACACCCACGCACAGGAAATCAATGTGAGTCAATGCCCTGTATAGCTATCCTTATCTCAACCAGCAAAAACCCTTGTTCCTTCCTATTATTGCTTATACTCTCTCTACAACAAAATTAGAAATAAGGGCAAAATAGTTTCTGCTGGGTATTGGGGGGGGAGAAGGAGGGGGCGGAGTGGGTGGTAAGGGAGGGGGTGGGGGCAGGGGGGAGAAATGAACCAAGCCTTGTATGCACATATGAATAATAAAAGAAAAATGAAAAAAAAAAAAAAGAAAATTACAATAAAAAAAAAAGTTTTAGGTTTCCTTCCCTTTCCCTATTCCTCCTGTGCACGTTCTCCCCTTAGTGTGTGACCCATGTCCAAGAATATTGCTGCATTTGTTTTAGGTTTATAACCTGCATATGAGGGACAATAGCCTCAAAAAAAAATCAAATATATGAAGGATGTAAGTGACCTCTACAAGGAGAACTACAAACCACTGAAGAAAGAGATTGAGGAAGACTACAGAACGTGGAGAGATCTCCCGTACTCATGGATTGGTAGAATCAACATAGTAAAAATGGTTATACTCCCAAAAGTAATCTACATGTTTAATGCAATTCCATCAAAATCCCAATGACATTCATCACAGAGATTGAAAAATCTACCGTTAAATTCATTTGGAAACACAAGAGGCCACGAATAGCGAAGGCAATACTCAGCAAAAAGAGCAATGCTGGAGGTATCACAATATCTGATTTCAAACTATATCACAAAGCCATAGCAATAAAAACAGCATGGTACTGGCACAAAAACAGATACAAAGATCAGTGGAACAGAATAGAGGACCCAGATATGAATCCACACAGCTATGCCCACCTTATTTTTGACAAAGGCTCCAAAAACATGACGGAGAAAAGACAGCCTCTGCAACAAACATTGCCGACAGTTCCTGAGTCTCAAAACCATAGTTTGTCCTTTACCCTGAGGCTCCTCACACAGCCTGGGCCTAGGGTCACCATAGACTTGGGACACCATTAGGGATATATCTGAGTTTATGAGTGGATTGAACGGAAAGGTCTTTGAACTTGGGGCTACTCCATTGCGACAATGGAGCACCTTACCACAATGGTGGGAGACCTCTCTCCATAGCAGCAGGAGAAGCTCCCCTTCCCTATGATGTCCAGAAGGACAGTCACCTTGCGGTCCGGCCAGTTATACTCCTCAAACACTTGCTTGTATCCCTCCACAGCCCCGTCAGTGATCAGCATGATGACCTGGTTGCAGAGACTTCCTTGCCTGGCCTCTTGGAACTGTGTGACAGGGAAGGCACCGTCACCACAGGTCGTGACCGGCCCTCCCTCTACTATCACCCTCCCTCCTACGTCCCCCATTCTTCCGGGCAGCACCTGCTTGAGGATCTGGAAGGCCTCGCTCAGGGCTCGGTTCACCACCCCCACGCCTTTGACCATCAGTTCCTCCACCAGCTGTTTGAAATGCTGTCAGAGTAAACAGAGTTGGCTCAGGGGACCAGGCCTGGTGCAGCCAGAGGACAAGCCTCAGGGCCCTGGGTTCCGACACAGCCAATGGCATTACAGGACACCAATAGCTATTTCCCCCAACACCCCAGTGAGAAGCTGTGTGAACCGCTTGCTCCAAATCTGTGTCCCCTACTAGAAGGAAGGGCCAAGTGTGAGGCCCATCAGAAGGGAAGGACAGTGCAGGGGCAGAAATGAGGGATGTCCTTGCATCAGGGGAGGGGAGAAGCTGTGGAGGTGCAGGGGGCTGAGGCCAGGATTTTAGAGGATGCCAACCCCTCCCCCATCACAGGATGCATAAAAGTCTCTCTTCAAAAAGAGTTGCCACGTCCTCTTGTCTTGGGTCTTTTATCAGAGGAAAGGACTTGACCCACTGGTTTTGACCAGTGCTCCTCATGAAGTGTGGAAAGGCCCACATGGGGAGCAAAGGGGAAACTGAGCCTGATCCTCTACAGAGAGTGCAAGTCTAGTCCCGAGACAGGGAGGCCCCTTAAACTGAGGCCTGTGGCTCACTGCTTGTTCTGATAAGCCACAGATGAGGATCGAGGATCAGGGCAGATGCTGGGCCTGCAAAGTGACTGCTGACTGGCTCTGCTCCTTATAGGCGCCATGGGGTAGGCAAAGAGCCCGAGGCCATCAGCCTGACAGGAGCATCAGCTGCACATGGCCACTCACCTCTCGGTTGTCCCGATCGGCCTGGACGAGGATGCCTTTAAAACAGGGCTCGATATAGTGGACGTAGTCGTTGTACTGTGGTTGCGGGGGGAGGGCAATGAGGAGAGAGAATACACAGATGGATGTAGAAGGTCATGGCCAGAGTGGGGCTTGGACGACTGGGGTGCCCTGGGTGGGGCTCACTTCAGCACCCATGCAGTCTTGTCTTGGAGTATCTGAGCAGAGGGAGCAGTGGGGCCTCCACTCTCCAACTCCTCCCCCAGTCTGGTCCTGGCGTGTTATCTCAGTTGGCTGGGAGAGTGACACTTACAGTTCATGTGGACCCTGCAGCTATGAGGAAATTCCACTCCCCCACCACACCGTCTGAGACCACTGAATCTCACGGCCTCGTGCCCACAGGCCCCTCCCCAGCAAGCCTGAGCTGAGGATTCCAAACTGTGCTATTTTTCTTTTTAATGAGTTCTTGCTGGGTAGCTCAGGGCTGGCCTCAAACTCAGGGTCCTCCTCCTCAGCCTCCCTAGTGCTGGGATTACAGGAGTGCACAGCCATGCCAGCTCTTTTGCTCTTTTCCCTGCACATATGTAGAGGATCCTTCAGCTATTGGAGTGGGAGTGGGGGTGGGGGGAGGTGAGGGTGGTAGAGCAGGGAGAAGAATGAATTGTTAATCACCCTGGTTTCCCATGGTTAGAGCACAAATCTTGAGGTGTTTTAAATCTACCTTCTGCTTAAGTCAGAGGGGACAGGAGGGGACACAGTGATGACATCATAGGAGACCTACCTGCATGGGTGTTATAGGGGAATGCTGGGAGTAAATGCTCCCCCTAGTGGCCATACCCCACGAGCAGGGGAAGCAGAGCAGGAGGTGGAGAGCAGGGTGGGTGTGCTCCAAGAGATGAGTGCTCCATGCTGTCTGTGGAGCGTAGCCATCTTGTCACTGGTGAGGATAAGGGCAAAAGGATAGAGAGGAGAACAACCCAGGGAGGGCATGGCCAGGAGTGATGCTGGTGGCTAAGCCGAGGTCCTGGGCCTGGGGGATAGTCTCACGTCAGCCCGGTCATCATGAAGTCACACACCTTTATTTTGGCATTTCCTTGGTTACTAAGTAAACTCCCCCACAACTAAGAGAATTCAGTGATGCGGCAGGCTGACGGAGGAGGGCCCTGGATTAGGTGGCTTTCAAATGATACTCGGGATGGTTCATGCTGCCTCTGCAGGGTTGAAGAGGCCCACCCTTTTGTTGTATTTTTAAAGCATTCTCTTAACTGTGTCTCCCTTTCCTATCTTCTTTGTTCCTCCTTTATCTCGTTGTATCTGGATTTGGCGGGGATAAAAAGGTGGGAGACTGGAATTGTCATAAAGCAAGAACACCAGATCATCCAGCCTACTGCAGAGTGAAGAAGCTATTCACCAACAATACTGTCAAAAGCACACGGGCTGGGAGTGCTAGCTCACTCCTGTAATCCAAGCTACTCAGGAGGTGGAGATTGGGAGGACTGGCTCTCAAGGCAGCTTGAGCAAACAGTTAGTGAGACCCCATCTCAATCAATGAAAAGCTGGGCATGGTGGCACATGCCTGTCATTCCAGATACTTGGGAAGCATAAATAGAAGGATCACAGTCCAGCATGAAAGTGAGACCTTATCATGACAATAACTAAAGAAAAAAGAACTGAGGGTGTGGCTCAGGTGATAGAGCCCCTGCCTAGCAAGCACAGGTCCTGAGTTCAAACCCCAGTACCACTAAAGAGAGAGAGAGAGAGAGAGAGAACTCAGGACCTGTGGTTCTTCACTTGTATCAGATCCCAGACTCTCTGAGAAACTGATGTCAGGAAAATGGATGTGCACATTTTACGTGTAATTATAGACAATTTATGGGCCTCTTAAAGTCACTCTCAGGTGACCATGGTCCCCAGGCTAGGACCCTCAGTTTGGGTAAGGAGTCGTTTTACGGGAGGAGAGGTTGGTGGCCACAACTGGGAGGAAGATTTTCTAAAGCAGTGCGAGCCACTGAGAACAGGAAGTCACAGTTACCGCGATGATGTTAACGAAGTCGTTCTCTCCCAGGGTGTCCAAGATGGTGGTGATGGTGTGCTTGGCAATGGCTATCCTGAGCCCCTTCATGCTGCCACTCACGTCCACCACGATCACCATATCCTTGGGAGAGGTAGCGGCTTGGATGTACCTGGAGCACAAAGACAGGGACAGGCCATGGATGGGAAGCCAGAGCCGGGACAGCCACCTGAGCAGAGCCTCCCGTATTTCTACTCAGACTTGTGCTCCAGTGCATCTGACGTTCAGATCGATGCCACCTGGGCTAGGCTTCATCCTTTCCCACAAGCACTGGACACTAATGAAGCCATTTGGGGTGGCAGTAATTGGGAATGTGTCCACCTGATGGGCTGGTGGAGTCCAGGGTAATCCTTGTCTTTTTTGGCTTAGACCAGGTAGGATCCCCCAGGGACTGGTAGCAGGAAAAGAGAGGGTTGGGGTCCAGCCTCAGATTTGCCAAGAAAGGGATGTAGAGGGGAGGAGAGGACAGAGGCTGGTGCAGGTCAGCCCTGTGTCCTGGAATATGGTGGGAAGGGAAGAGAGGAGTGAGGCTGGGAGCTTTTCTCCTCCCGTGTTAGATTAAGGTTCTGCACCTCCAAGATCCTTGGGTGGTGGGGGGAGGGGCAAGGCTATGAGATGAATGCCAGGATGGAATTCCTCTCCTCCGTGAGCACTTACCAGCCTCGGTTTCGGCAGTCAAAGGCAATGACTCCATTCTCATCAGGTGTCCATTTTATACCTAGGGAAGTAAAAGCTGAATCTTGTACTAGCTCAGAGAGACTTCCCGAACTGGGGTGCCAACTCCCAGGATAGCCATGACCCCCAGGGCAAGATCTGCTTTAGCTAAGGGCAGTAGAGTGAAGACCACATGTAGCTGGGTGCAGTGGCTCAGGCCTGTAATCCCACCTATTCAAGAACCTGAGATCAAGAGGATTGCAGTTTGAGGCCGGTCCAGGCAAAAAGTTCACAAGCCCCATCTCAACCAATAACAGCTGGGTGAGGTAGCACACACCTGTTATCCCAGCTACACAGGAAGCACAAATAAGAGGATTATGGTCCAGGAAGTCCATCCTTCTCAAAAAATACTAAAGCAAAAATGGGTGGGATTGTGGCTCAATGGGTAGAGCTCCTGCCTAACAAGCACCCCCCACAAAGATATCCACACGTAGACACATCATAGTGAAACTGCAGGACTTCAAAGGCAAAATAAATACACACCCTGATGGCAGCCAGAAAAGCGAAAACACTTACACAGGAGCACCAGCTATACCGGCCACAGATTTTTCTCACCACTAGAAGAAGCCAGAAGACAGCAGAAACCAGTTTTAAGATGCTGAGAGAAAAGACTGTTAATTCAGAATTGCATTTCCAGGAAAGCGTCATTCAAGAACAAGGACAGAAGAGAGTGTTGGAGAGAAATAAACAGAGCCCCACAGCAAGCAAGGAACCTGTGGAAGACTTGCTTCCAGAAGGAAAATTCCCTGGAAGAAGGCCAGCCTGGGACGTTACCATGGTACACGAGTAGTGTTTGTATCAAGTCAGACACAGTGTCTGATTTGTGGGGATGAAAAAAGGTTTTTTGGCAGTACTTGGGTTTGAACTCAGTGCCTTGTGCTTGCTAGGCAAGCTACCACTTGACCCATGCATCCAGCCTCTTCTGCTTTCATTATTTTTAAACAGACTCTTGTGTTTTGGTCCAGGCCAGCCTGGACCACTAGCCTCCTATTTCCATTTCCTGAGTAGCTGGAATGACAGGCATGTACCACTATACCCAGTTTTTTATTGCTTGAGATGGGATCTTGTGAACTTTTTGCCTGGGCTGTCCTCCAACTGTGATCCTCCAGATCTCTCCCTCCTGAGTAGCTGGGTTTACAAGTGTGAGCCACCATGCCCAGCTAGGGATGAAAAATTTTTAAATGTTACATCATGGTAGAATGAAAGTCAGAATAGGGGAAGGAGTTGGAGGCACAAACATTTTGAAGTTTTTTTATGGAAAGAATGCCTCTTTCGGGAGGCAAATAATAATATTAATCATTTCTAACATTCTTTGTGTTAACTACATCTCATGAGATTGCAGGTACTAAAGGAGTAGGAACAAGGGAGGACAATTTCTAAACCCATCGACGATAAAAATAAAGGAAATAATGGGAGGGGAGGCTTATCAAAAACGTTTGATCATTTCAAAAACAACAAAGGAGGCAATGAAACTAGTAAAAAATTTCAAATACGATCACAGCACACTGCAGTATGTCAACATTCTCAAGTGCAAATGTGCCCATCTTGCCAACGAGTACAAGGTATTGCCAGTTCAGACAAAAATTTAAAAGCTATAAAGTATTTTCAAAAGATCTGACTAAAACAAAATGACATTGAAAAAGATGAAAGTAAAGGGACGACAAAGTATATATCAGGCAGCTATTACCCAAGAACATGCTGGCATCACTGAATTTCAGACAGAGACTTATGGTGAAAAGTGTCATAGCATTGATGAGGCTCCAACAAACAAAAACCAGCAGTGATACAGAAAATGTAAGCGAGAGTGATCAAAATGCTTCATCTAATGACACACAGAATTTCCATCTCACAGAGGGCACACGCATTCTTCTCAAGCACACTGGGTTATTTAAAAAGTTGGATGACGTATCAGGCCATTAAAATACATCTCAGTTGGGTTGAGCATGGTGGAACACGCCTGTAATCCCAGCACTGGCAAGGCAGAAGGCAAGAGGATCGCCAGTTTGAGGCCAGCCTGGGCTACATAGTGAGACCCTGTCTTAAAAACAACAATAATGACATGAAAATAGCAACAATATCAAACCCCAAACTAAAACAACAACAGAAGCAGAAAACACCAAGATGCTGAGGATGGGGAGAAACTGGAGCCCTGTGCAGCTCTGTGAAACACAGCATGGCAGGTACTCCAAAACTTCCATCAGGAGTCCATGTGACCTCCTTGCCAGTAAGTAGGTACCTGAAAGGATTGAAAGCAGGGTCTGGAGAGATATTTGCACACCCATGTTCATAGCAGATTTACTGACATTATTCCCTGTACTAGAGGGAAGGGGGAGAGTGAATGGAGAAAGTGAAGGGTGAATATGGTGGGTGCATTATATTCTTGTATGAAAATAGAACAATGAAACTTGCTGAAGTTGTGTTAAGAGGGGAGCAGCGGAATGGAGGGAGGAATCTAAACAAGATACATTGTAAGCACATATGTAAATGTCACAATGAAACCCTCTTATACAACTAACATATACTAATAAATAATAAAAAACCCTCAAAATGTACATGATAGTAAATTTTAAGTTATATATATTTTATCTCAGTTAAAGATAAAATTTTTAAAACTACCATCAAAACTTGTGAGATGCAGCAAAAGTGTCACTTCTAGTGGTGCAGTACAACCTTCATACTTATTTTAGAAACATAGAAAGGCTAAAAATTAAAACCATACTTCCATTTAAGAAGTTAGGAAGAGGGGTGACGGCATAAGTCCTAGCAGAGGGAAAGGAGAACACTGAAGTTGGAGCTAAAATGGATGAAATGGGAAAGCAAGGAACAGCAGAGAGCAGCCAACATGGCAAAACACGATTCTTGAAGGGCTGAGGTGAGGTTTAGGGATGAGAACGTGCCTAGGGTTCAAAGCCCTGGGTTCCATCGCCAGCATTGCAAAAAAAAAAAAAATTCCTAGGAAAACAACAAATAAAGAAACCACTAGGAAATTAAGAAAAAAGTACATTAAAAAGGAAATAAAATTATAGATATAGAAGAGATTTAAAATGATAGATTTTGAATAAAAGTATTTAATTAACTTTTAAGGAGAAATAGAAAGCTATATTATTGTGTTGCAAGTGTTAAATGAAGTGGTAATTTCATATCTGCCCCCAAAAGAAAAACCCATCAGGCCTGTATGACTTTAGGGTTTTTTGTGTGTGTGGCAGTACTGTGGTTTGAACTCAGGACAGGTGCCTTACCACTTGAGCCTCTCTTCTAGGCCCTGTCTGAATTTATAGATGACTTCTATCAAGTTTTCAAGGAAAAGACCATTTTAACCTTATTCAAATACTTTCAGAAAACAAGAAACAGTGAAAATACTTTTCAATTTCTTTTATGAATCTAGTATAGTTTTATAAACCCAACAAGGATAATACAAGAAAAAAATTTACAATACCTTTTCACCTATAAATATAGATGCAAAAATCCTAAAGAAAAAACTAGTAAACCAAATTCAGCAGTGCATATAAAGATTTACTATAATTGTGTTTATGCAGAGGAATGCAAGGATGGGTTAACATGAGAAAACCAAAAGTTAAGTGAGCAGAATGCAATGTACATTTCACAGAGGAGGAAATACACACAGCCAGTGATCTACAGAGTAACACTGGACTTCATGAGTGCTCAGGAAAATGCAATGTCAGGCTACACTGAACTACATTCGACTCTAACAAAAATGGCTAACAAAGAATTTTAAAGTTCAACAGTCCCCACAGTTAGAGAAAATGTGAATTATTAGGATCGCTTAGTCATTACTTCTGAAAATATAATTAATGCCAGTGTTTTGAAAAACAACCTGTGATTTTCCTGTCAAAGTTAAACACCCCGATATCTTTAGACCTAGCAACTTTATTCCTAGGTCTCTCCCAGGAAAGAGACGTGTAAGATGGTTCACTGTTCTGAATGCGTAGCTCAGCTGTACAGCTGCTAACATGTGTAAGGGTCTCAGTTTGATCTCCAGTGCGCGCGCACACACACACACACACACACACACACACACACACACACACACACACACGTTTACAGCAACACTGCTCATAAAAGTGAAAGACAAGCACAGGAAACAATCCAAACGAGATCAAGAGGATGGAAAGGCTGTGACAAAGATGTGACAATGCAGATGAATTTTGGAAGCATCATACTAAATTAAAAAAGCAAGTTCTAAAAGTGCATACACTAAAGCAGTTTTAAAGACAAGCAAAGCAGAGAGCATTCTGGGAAGATGGCAGAGTAGGATGATCTGCCCATCTAGACAGTAATTGCACTGTTAGAATCTGTCCGCTGGAACTATTTTGGAACTCCTGAGTCTATAAAAGGCTTGCAACTTGCAGGAGAAGCCTTTGATGGTAAATTGCAGTTAGTTTCTGTCAATTTCAGCTGTTAGCATAGTAGCTACCACCTCCCACTCCAGCCCAGGGCAGGCAGCTGTGAGCATATTATTAGAGAAGCTTGCACAAAGCTTGCAAGAGCCAGAGTTGGCAAAAAAGGACCCTGCCATCTGAATATGAAGGACCTGTGTTATGATTTCAATGACTGCTTCTGATAGCAGAAGTGCAGATAAAAAGGTATCTGGCTATTTTTGTTGTACCTCCCCACTTTATTGCAAGCCCCTCTCCCTCTAACTGAAATGACTTCCATGGGATTAAAAGGACAGGTCAGGCTTTGAGGCGTGGTTCAAAGTGATAGAGACCTGCCATGGGTTTAAACCCCAGTACTGCCAAAAAAAAAAAAAAAAAAAAAGGAAGTTACCCCAATTTTCCGACTTCATTTTCCCTTTTGGGACCCAGACATTAAAGACTGTAGCACTTTTTTAAAACAATTGCACATATGAGGAAAATTGTAAAGTAACTGCATTGCCAAATAAAGAGGCTAAGAGAGCTGAGAAAACCTTGCATTTAGACTTTAGAATGATCTTCAGTACAGAGTCAACCTACACCAGTACCACAAAGCAAAACAAATGAAGGGAAAATATAGTAAGCCCTGAAGGGAGAGTCTCAATTCCACAATTACCACACTATTAGATTTAAAGGTCAAGTTTTCAATAAAAAAAATCACAAGACAAAGAAATAGGCAGTTATTGCCCATTTGACAGAAAAAAATTAAACCAATAGAAATTGTCTCTGAAAAATACCAGACAAAACTTTACAGCTGTCTTTAAGAACTCCAAAGAACTAAAGGAAAATGAGGAGAAAAACAATATATGAATAAAATGGAAATATCAATAGAGAGACTGAAAAGCTAAAATGAAATAAATAGGAAGTTTGGAGCTGAAAACACAATAACTAGAATGAAAAGTCACTAGAAAGACTCAGAGATAGATTTGAGCAGACAGAAAACAGAACCAGTGGAATTGAAGATAGGACAATGAAAATTATTGAGTCTGGATGACAGAAAGAAGATTGAAGAAAGTCAACAGTGCCTAAGGGACCCATGGGACACCATTAAGTTGACCAATGTATGTACTGGGGGAGTCCCAGGAAAAGAAGAGTGAGAGAAAGGGAAGAGAGAATATTTGCAAAAATAAGGGCTGAAAACTTTGCTTATTCGATGAATACATGAGTAAAAACATCCAAGAAGACCAGAAAACTCCAAATAAGATCAACTCAAAGAGACCAATTCTAAGACACATTTAATCAAAACTTCAAAAGGCAAAGACAAAGGGACTCTGAAAAGCAGCAAGAGAGAAGAGACTTATTCCACATGTGGGATCATCAATAGGATAACCAGTAGCTTTCTCATCAGAATTTTGGAGGCCAGAAGGCAGTGCACTGACATATTCAAAATTTACATGTATGGAAACATTGAAGTAATACTCCTTAATTTGTACAATTAATATGCATTAATAATTATCACATTGAAAACTAAAATCACAAGGGAGAAACTAAGACTGTCCCAGAAGAGCAATGGCTCGGAAAGCTTGTTGCTAGTAGGCCTGCCCAGCATGAAACAGGGTGAAATGAAAGAGCACTAGATGGTAACTTGATGCCATATGAAGAACAATTATCGCAATAAAGGTAGATAAGGAAGCAATTAAACTCTAAAAGCTAGTACTATTGTTGTGGGAAAGAAGAGGGAAACAAAGTCACCAAGACCATTTTTATAGGAAGCAGGGAGTTTATTATGCTAGTGGACTCAGGGGAGATAATTTCTCAAAGCCCCAAGCCCTGATCTGTGTCAGGGGCTTGGTTAAATACTTATTTGGTTAAATACTTTAATACTTGCTCCTAATCCCCCTTTATTGCTCCCCCCTTTTAGTATGTGGTTACAGTTGCCAGAAATTTTGCAAAGCTAGCAGGTGGCCGCAGTGCTACAGAGCTAGGGGAAAGCTGCTTGTAGACTCAGGATGGGGAAACCAAGGTCAATACCAGACACGGAAAATAGCCAAGCTGGCCCCAACATTCCCCCTTTGATGCTTTGACATTTTATTTGTCAAAATGCATCATCTCTTTTTTTTTTAGAGATGGGATTTACTCTTTGGTAAACTTGTACTAGATATAATTGTGTGGCTGTTTTTTGTTCCACTATGGCTTTTATCGGGGTCGATATGAACCACATGACCAGTGGCAGCAAGCATGGGAGTATAAGACAGCCCAACATCATAATCAATACAGCCCCAAACATTGTTTTAAATCCTCCTATTGTAGAGAACTATCCTCTAAGCAAATTATCAAGATTTTACCTTTTCCAAGTCTGAACTGGTACATGGCAATCTTTTTTATTTTATCTGTGATTTTATCTTCCCTATATAATGGCGTTTTTAGTGCGAGTAGTACGTGAGCATAACTCACAGGATAGGGGTTCAGGTTTGCAAAAGGAACCCAGAATAGAAGCAACCAAAAACAATACCACATCCTGTTAGCAGGAGAGAAAAAGAAAACTGCCAGAGAAAGCCTTTTGATCTGGCTTTATCCCACTGGGGCAGTTACTGCTATTCCTATTGACCAAAGCAAAGCAAGGTTACAATAACAAGAATAGAGGTAGACGAGGGATGGCAGAACTTAAGTATCACTACAGAACATTAACTATGAGAAACAATAGTCCATTAATTGTTTAGTTGATTCCTCAAGCTTCTGCCATGTGTTGACTAGTCAGCTTCCAGTTTGTGACTAGGGCAAGGCTGAAGGTCCCCTCCTCAGGGTTAGTTTGAGTGGATTGTTAGGGTTCAGCTGATTCTTCTACTTGGGAGCTGCTTTCTTTACTTGAGTGTGATGGATCCATGGGGTGACCTTTGCCACCTTGATTGCTGTGGGGGTAGTCAGGATCACTGAAGAGTCCCTTCCACTGAGGTTGGAGAGGCTGGAGATTTTACTCTTTTATCTAAACATGGTCACTTGGCTTAAAGAAATGCACATCAGTGATTGAGCTGATAGGGAGTTTTTCTCAAACATGGCGGTGTAGGTCATTGAGCACGTCTTCCAAACTGCACACCTGTTGGAGCAAGGTTAGATTTTTCTTTTTTTTTTTTTTAAATCTCCCTTAATGCTTTTTACTAGTGGGGGTGGCTTTTCAAAGAGAATCTCATAGGGTGAAAACCCAGTTTGTTTGGTGGGGCTACACCTGATCCTAAGTAAAGCTAATGACAAGATCTGTTTTCAAGTCAGGTGAGTCTCCTGACAGTTTACTCATCTGAGTTTTTAGTGTCTGATTCATCCTCTCAGCCTTGCTTGAACTCTGAGACCAGTATGCTGTATGAAGGTTTTAGGTTATTTTTAGTCCCTTTGTCAGTTGTTTAACAAATTTTGTCACAAAAGCTGGTCCATTGTCTGATCTAATGGAGATGGGGATCCCATACCTGGGAATTATTTCCATTAATAAGGCATGGACCACTTTTTGGGCCTTTTCTGTTCAGGTGGAGAAAACATCTATCCACCTAGACAAGGTGCACACAATCATCAGAAGGTATTTGTCTTTTCCTCCTAAAGTAATCAGTACATGAAGAGTGGTAAAAGCATATTTAGAGTCTGTGTATATATTAACAGTCCTTTTAGCTGTCAGTTGTAGGGTGCATGTCAGCACAATGAGTTCTGCCTTTTGTGTCAATGTGTCTGGAGCCAGTGCCTGAGCTTTTAAGACTGACTCCAAGTCACTACTGTATAGCCAATGTACCTTGTTTCCTCTTTGAGGAAACTGTTCTCATCTGTGAAAAGTTTGTGGTCAGGCTGAGCTAGGGGTTGGTCACAGAGGTCAGTGTGAAGACCTTATTAGTCACCCCAACACAGTTATGATCTGGGGGCCCCTGCGGCCAACAGAAGCAGGGTTGCTGGGTTTAAAGTCCAGACAGCTTCCAACTTTACTTGTGGATTTTTACAGAGCATACTCTGGTATCTGACCATCCTGGCATTTGTCAACCAATACTGTCCCTTGTATTTCATTAGAGTCACACCAGAATGTGGGACCTGGATAGTTATTCTCATCCCAGTGTTAGCTTTTTTTTGTCTCTGATACTAGCAAGGCTGTGGCTGCAAGAGCTCACAGGCAGGAAGGCCATCCCTTTGCCACTGACTCCATTTGCTTGGAAAGATAAGCCAGCAGCTGATGCCATGAGCCCAGGTATTGGGTCAGTACTCCAATTGCCATGTCGTTTTTCTCATGCACATAGAGAAAGAAAGGCTTCTTACATCTGGAGGTCCCAGGGCGAGAGCACTGACTTATGCCTCCTGGATGGTATGGAAAGCCTGTTTTTGTTTAGATTCCCAGGTTGGAGGCTCCCTGTTGCCCCTCTTTGTGGCTTTATACAAAGCTTTGCTAGCAATGAGAAATTAGATCCAAATCCAGCAGAACCAGCTGCTTCTAAAAACTCACAGATCTGTCTTCTTGTGGTTGGAGTCAGAATTGAGCAGACAGCTTGTTTCATACTGCACTGAGGCTCTGCTGGCCTTGGAAGACGTGGAATCTCAACTTGGTCCTGACAGATTTGAGTCTTTTGGGGGGATACTTTGTACCCAGCCTCCAATAGGAGACAGAGTAAAAGTTCTGTCCCTTTAAGACAGTCCCGGAGGTTAGTTGCTGCAAGAAGGAAGTCATCTACATATTGCAAGAGGGTGCCGTCAACTTCCCCGGTCAGGTATGCTCACAAATCAGATGCCAGGGCAGTTTTAAAGATAGTTGGGGAGCTTTGAAGTCCTGTGGGAAATGGGTCCAGGTTAATTTCTGTTGCCCCCCTGACTGGGGGTCCTCCTCTTGGGAAGCAAAGATGGATTGACTCACAGGTACCAACTGGATGCAGAAGAATGCATCTTTTAAGTCCAAACATGAGAAGTAGGTTGCTTCTTCAGGTATCAGGGCCAAAAATAATGCTTTGTACAGGTTTGGAACCACCATGTGCAAAGTCACTGTGGCTTGGTTGACTTGGAGATCATGCACTGGGCAGTAATCATTGGTTCCTGGCTTCTGGACTGGCAGTAAGTGGATATTCCAGGCAGATTGGCAAGGTCTCAAGATACCAGAGTTTAAGAGGCTCTTTTTTTTTTTTCTTTTAACAGTCCCAGTAGTCATTGTTTTAGCCATCAGAATCTTACAATTGTCCTCAAAGCACCTTTTAAGCCAGGATGAACTGCCAATGACTGCCATATGTCTACATAGGGGAACTGGTTGGAGTGACCTGGCGACCCTGTCACTACCTGATAAACCCTACAAATGGTTTCTTGATCTAGAGATCCCTTGGAAGGCCATCCCACTTTAAAGGACACCCAATCTATCTGACAGAAAATTTAAATATCTTGGGGTGTAAGCTTCACCCATAATCACCAGTATTTCCTTTTTTATGTTTATATATTTTTATAAATAGTGTTTTAAAAATTGGACCACATACAGAACTAAACTATGAAGAATATGTACTCAGGCTATAACAAAACATAAAACTACCATTTAATAAAATTTAAATTAGCACCTTTCAATAGGGCAAGGTAGCATATAAAAGAGGAATTAAGTTAACAATGCTTTTGATGTTTAACATACAACACAAGTCACATGTCCCTATCCTTTCTTAACATTGTCAAGCATGCATTGTAAAAGAGTTACTTTACTCTGGTACACTGTAAAGGAGTCAGTTTACTCTGGTTCCCACCCATATTGAGACAAAGCACAAGAGGATCAGGGAGTTTAGAAATGAGGTGGGGGGTCCTCAATTTCTGACATGAAAGGGAGACAGACAACTTTTGCTTCATCCATCCCTAGCCATTCTCCTCATGGAGATATATCAGATGCCTCTTGACTGTGGCAAGTCCATATAAGCTTTGGACTGGTGCCCCAAGGTGGGGTCGCCCTAAATGAGAGCATTCCTGGCTTCTGGGAATGAACTCCGCACACCATGTGGTGACCAAAGTCATGCTCTTTTCATGTACTCAATTGCACACTGCACATTCATCCAACTCAACAAACCTAGTCTGGAAGGTATCACAGCTTTCTCCTGAATAACCAAAACCCAAAATCCAAATTCAGGAGTACTGGTGCGAACCTAGCGGGTGATCAAGCCCCTCTTCTGTCCTCTGATGGATGGGCCTATTCTGATGGGCCCAGGTCCTACCTGTTCCAGATGGGAACCGCTCTAAATTTTCCTGGTTCCTGAGGTCTCTACCCAGGTTCCATTGGTATGTATGGACTTGAGGCCTCAGACTCCATAGGAGGTTTCTGTAGCTGTCTGGACTAAGTTTCCAGAGGTATGCCTTGGCAAGGATGTATCCCCAGGAGCCAGGCCACATGCCTGACAGCCAGGGAGGCAAAAATACCAACTTTGGTCTCTCCTGTTTCTGGCCAATGCACCAGAGGTGTTGTAGGAACCACAAAGGAAACAAAGTCATCAAGCCCATTTTTAAAAGAAGCAGGGAGTTTATTATGCCAGCAGACTCAGGAGAGATAATTTCTCAAAGCCCTGAGCCCCAAACTGTGTCAGGGGCTTGGTTAAATACTTACAGAGTTTGCTCCTTATCCTACCCTTTACTACCCCCCCTCCTTTTAGTATGTGGTTGCAATTGTGGGAAACTTTGCAAGGCTAGCAGGTGGCTGCAGTGCTGCAGAGCTAGCAGAAAGCTGCTTGTAGACTCAGGGTGGGGAAACCAAGGTGAATACCATGCACAGAAAATCCCAGGAAAATAGCCAAGCTGGCCACAACGCTATTGCAACTCCAGTTTGAACTTCACCTTTTATTTCCTGCATGACTTAAGAGACCAACACATTCAAAACACACATGATCAGTCTAAAACTGGTCTTATTATAACTTTGATTGGTAACTCCACATTCTGTTTTCTACATAATTTAAGAGACCAAGTCATTGAAAAGAAATATTAGATCATGTCTTGAGACATACACTGTATAAAAATGTAATTTTGTGACATCAATGACCAATAGATGGAGCTATAAAGGAGCAGAATTGAGTATGTTATTGACATTAACCTGGTATAAATTCAAATGAGAGTGTTTTAAGTTTAAAATGTTTTAAGTTTAAAATGTTCATAGAAAATTTACAAAATAAAATAAGAAAGTAGATACCTCACTAAAAAACCTACTAAACACAAAACAAGGCAGAAATGCAGGAAATGAGAAGCATAAAGCTAAAAGAAATACAGAAAAAATGTCCAAATGACAGAAACAAGTCCCTCCTTGTCAGTAATTACTTTAAATTTAAATAGATTAAACTCTCCAACTGAAAGACAGAGATTGGCAACTATGTGCTGTCTGCAAGAGACACTTTAGATCCAAAGACACAAAAAGGTTGAAATAAAAAAGATGGAAAAAGTTACTTCATAAAAATGGTAAACAAAAAAGAGCAAGGGTGCTTACTAATATTGAACAAAACAAGCTTTAAATAAAAAAAACTTACAAGAGAAAAGAATAGCATATATATTTATAAAAGGTTTGGCACAACTGAAGGTATCACAATACCCAACTTCAAACTATACTACAGAGACATAGCAATAGAAACAGCATGGTACTGGCACAAAAACAGCCATAAAGACCAGTGGAAGAGAATAAAGGACCCAGATATGAATCCACACAACTATACCCATCCAATTTTTGACAAAGGCACCAAAAACATACAATGGAGAAAAGTCAGCCACTTCAACAAATGTTGCTGGGAAAACTGGATATCTGCATGCAAAACCTGAAACTATGTCTTTCACCCTGTACAAGTATCAACTCAAAGTGGATTAAGGACCTTAATATAAAACCTGAAACTTTGAACTTGGTGCAGGAAAGAGCAGGGAATATACTGGAACATGTAGTCATGAAAAATAACTTCCTAAATAGAACCCAAATGGCTCAGCAACTAAGAGAAAGGATTGACAAATGGGACTACATGAAATTAAAAAGCTTCTGTACCACAAAAGAAATGGTCACCAGATTGAAGAGGAAGCTCACAGAATGAGAGAAAGTCTTTGCTGGCTCTGTATCTGAAAAGGTATTAATAATCAGAATATACACGGACCTCAAAAAAAAAAAAACTGTGAAAAAATCAATGCCCAATGAAGAAATGAGCAAATGAAGTGAACAAAGCATTTTCAATGGAAGAAGTCCAAATGACTAAAAAACACATGAAGAAACGCTCAACATCCCTGGCCATAAAGGAAATGCAAATCAAAAACATTTTGAGATTCCACCTTACTCCTGTTAGAATAGCTAACATCAAGAACACCAACAGCAAATGTTGGTGAGGAGGTAGGGAAAAAAGAACTCTCATACAATTTTTTTTTCTCTATAGCACTGGGATTTGAACTCAGAGCCTCATGCTTGCTATGCTTATACTTTTACCACTTAAACCACTCTGCCAGCCTCAACATACACTGTTGGTGGGAATGTAAACCACTATGGAAAACAGTATGAAGGCTTCTCAAAAAACTAAAAATAGAACTGCCATTGATCCAGCAATTCTACTCCCAGGAATATACCTACAGGAATGTAAGTCAGGTTACAACAAAGACATCTACACAACCACATTTATTGCAGCACTATTCATAATAGCTAAGCTGTGGAAACAGCCAAGATGCCACACAACTGACGAGTGGATCAAGAAAGTGTGATATTTATATACAATGGAATTTTAGCCATAAAGAAGAATGAAATTTTGCCATTTGCAGGTAAATGGATGGAACTGGAGAACATCATCTTAAGTGAAGTTAGCCAGGTTCAGAAAGCCAAAGGCTGTGTGTTTTCTCTCATAAGTGGAATATAGGCCCAATAAAAATACAATCAATACTATGAAAAAGAGATTACATTTAAGGGGAGGTCACTAACAGAAGAGGGAGGGTGAAAGAAGGAAGTTAAGAAAGTGAATATGGTTGATGCACTTTCTTTACAAGAATGAACATAGAGTCTTTAAACCTGTTGAATCATCATAAGAAGGGGACTAAGGTAGAAAGAAGGAAAATAGAGGGGATGAAACAATTCAAGTTATAATAAATATATACATGGAAATTTCACAGTGAAACTCCCTGTGTAGCTATCATATCCTGTTCCAGAGAACAGGAGGGTAAAACAGGTCCTATCTGGGGATTGGTGCCAATGGGAGGGGGTAAGTAAGGAAAAGATATAGGAGGGTGAATGTGGTATAAATATTATGTACTCATATATGAAAATAGAAAAATGAGGCCTGTTGAAACTATTCCAGGAATGGGGAGGGTGATAAAGGAGAATGAGGGGTGAATTCAACAATTATATTTTATAAGAATGTTGGTAAATGTCACAATGGTGTTGAAAAGCATTTAACAAAATCCAACACCCTTAAATAATACATAAAAAAGACCCAGCAAATTAGTAATAGAAGGAAATTACCTAAACATAATAATAGCCATACATGGAAGAACCCACAGGTAGAATCACATCAATGGTGAAAAGCTGAAAGCTTTTCCTATTAGATGAAGCACAAAATAAGTAATCCCACTGTTGTCTCCTCTACTCAACACCATACCAGAAGTTCAATCCAGAGCAATTAGGCAAGAAAAATAAACAGAAAGAATCAAAGGTGGAAAGGAGAAAGTAAAATGACCTCTGTTCACAGATTATATGATATGCAGAAAACCATAAAAATGGTTAGACCAAATAAGTGAATTCAGCAAAGCAGCAGAGTACAATCAGCTGAATTTCTACTCATTAACCATGAATAATCTGAAAACAAAGTTATCAAAACCAGTTCCATTTACAAAAGCATCAAAAATAATAAAGTGTTTTGAAATTAACAAAGGAGGTGAAAAATTTTGCACAATGGAAACTACAAAATATTGCTGAAATTAAAGACAGTAATAAATGGAACACATTCCTTGTTGATGAATTGAGATACTTAGTATGTTAAAATGTTTCTTAAAATGATTTACTGATTCAATTGAATCTCTAACAAAATCTCCATGATGTTTGTTGTCAAAACAAAAAAACCCAAATCTTAAAATTGATATCAAATCTGAAGAGTCCCCAAATAGCCAAAACAATCTTAAAAAAAACCAAATCTGGTGGAGACACATTTCTTGATTTAAAACTTAGTACATGACTAAAGTAATCAAAACAGCATGTTATTGGCATACAGACAGGCAGATAGACCAGTGATATAGAATAGCAAGACTAGAAATGAACTCTTGCATATATGATCAAATCATCTTGATTAGGGTGGTAAGACCATTCATTGATCAAAAGACAATTTTTTTAACAAATGGTGCTCGGAAGACTGGATTGCCACATGCAAAATAATGAAGTTGGAGCTTTACCTAACACCATAGAAAAAAATCAACTTAAATGGGTAGAAAGATGAAACAACTGAGCCTCAAGTGGTAGAGTATTTGCTTAGTAAGTGCAAGGCCCTGAGTTCAGTCCCCAGCGTGACAATGAAAATAAATGAATAAACAAAAAACAAATAAATAAATGTTTAAAAATTAAACATAAAATCTACAACTATAAAACTCTTGGTAGAAAAAAATACAAGAAAATTTTCAAGCTACTAGGTCTCAAATATGACACCAGAGGCAGAGGCATCAAAAGAAAAGTAAACAAATTAGTTATACATGGAGAAAGAATAAAATGGCCAAGTAGAAGCTTTCTTCACTTGACTCTGTGAACAAGAAAAAGTCATGGTAACAAAACAGAGACCATATTCTGAAGATAAAAATAGGGGAAGAGTGTTAGGAATCATGAGGCAGGGATAGGGCAACTGAAAGGACAGAGAAACAGAAAGCTGATGGAGCAGAGTAGGAAATGTTCTGTAGCTCCATCTGCAGCTCCCCAGGGTTGAGGGGAAGCAGAAGCCACCACGACCACAAGGTAAGCTAGGTGGTCTTGGCAACAGATTGACAGACCAAGCTGTGGGACAAGCCTCCACTTCCTACAAACCTTAAAGTCAGGGTGGGAGCTGATGTGGCAGTGACTTCCTCTACATGACAGACTAGCATAGATAAGAGAGATTTTTTTTTGTTCCCTGAGTTTCAGAGAGCTAAAGCCAGGCACTCTTTTTGTAGGGGCAGGAGGGTATTACTGTTCGAGAATAAACTACTCTGAGGTTGAAAGCAAGAAACAATTGCAGCTCAAGGAGCCTTGGTGAACCCTGTCACAGTGTCTGAAAGATGCTATGAGAGGTGGTTGAAGAGAGGAAGAGGGTCTGGCATGGACATCTGAGAAATTTAGGCAGCAGGGAGTTTGGGCAGTGAAGGGTGTGGTAGCTGGTGGTCCTGCCTTCCCTAGCGATAGCAAGCACCATTGCTTCAGGAGCACTGCAGAAAACAGAGCAAGAAGGCTGATGTGGGTGGAAGGCTCATCCTTCAAGAGCTGCCTGTGTGACAAGGGTTTTCTGCCAAGCAGGTCCGAGAGTACTGGTCCCAGGATTCAGGAATGATGTGATTTCTCCCACTTCCTGCCTGCCCACAGAGTGGGGAATTTCTTGGCAAGATTTGAAAACACTGAGACCAGCCTCTAAGACCTCCCAGCCAGCTGGTGTCTTTGTTGTCACGTTGGGCTCAGAGTTCTGAGCCTAGGATTTGGGGATCAAACAATTTCCCACAGTCCCCCCCTGCCCAGAGTGGGGAACTGTTGGGTGGGGTCTGAAAACACTGAGACCTACACGCAGAGTACCTGAGTCCCTCAATTCTGCACCACCAGAACTCAGTGCTCTGTTTGCAGCCCCTGCTCTCTGACATCATCAGGACACACTCCTAGGTTCTGATGCTTGCTGCGCCTGGTGGTAAGAACTTGGGGGCCTGTGCACGAAGTGGGCACTTGCCTGGCCCAGAGAATACAAAGATCTCCGACTTACAGTGCCTCCTAGTACACAAAGAAGAGAAGCTTCTAAGGTAAAAGAGTCATGGAAGCAGACAATTGATCTTTGATGGACCACACTCACAAACCACATATAGCAACAACCTGCACAGCATGAAATACAAGAGACTCCAGCTAGTTTTCCTTTATCTGAATAATGCTGGGGATCAGGCCACGTGCCCTGGCCCTGTGGCTGAACATTTAGCTGCTGAGCTATCCCCTGCAGTCCAGTGGTGAGAAACAGCCCCTCAACCCTTCATTACACAATCTTGCCCAAACTCTGAGACTATGTCAACAGAATGACTATAGGTGATTAAGGCTTCCAACCAACAACTTGCCTCAGATGCACAAATACCAATGCAGAAACAGAAGAAGTATGAAAAAACAAAGCAATATGACACCTCAAAAAGTCAATAACTCACTGGACATGGTGACTCACACCTATAATTCTAACTACTTGGGAGACAGAGATCAGGAGGACTGTATTTTGAGGTCATAGGAAAAAGATCAGAAGACCCTATCTCAACCAATGGCTGGGTACAGTGTTATGCACCTGTCATGTGGGGAAGCAAAAATAGGACTGTGATCTAGGCAGGCCCAGGCATAAAGCACAATCCTATCTTAAAAATAATTAAAGCAAAAAGGGGCTGGTAGCATGACTCAACTGGTAGAGCACCTGCCTAGCAAGCATGAAGCCTTGAGTTCGACCCCCAGTACCACCAAAAAATAAGTCAACAACTCCACATACGGTAACAAACACTAGCAATAGTGAAGTGAATGAAACCTCAGACAAAGAATTTTTTTTAATGATTATAAGACTGATCAATGAGCGAGGGTGCCAGTGGCTCACATCTGTAATCCTAGCTAGTGGGGAGGCTGAGATCAGGAGGATTGAGGTTCAAAGCCAGCCCAAGCAAAATAGTTCGCAAGACTCCATCTCCAAATAACCAGAGTGAAATGGACTGGAGGTTTGGCTCAAGTGGTAGAGTACCTGCTTTGCAAGTTCAAAGTCCTAAGTTCAAACTCCAGTCCCACCAAAAAAAAAAAAAATGATCAATGAAATTAAAGAGGACATGAATAAATACCTGAAGGAATTCCAAGAGAACACAAATAAAGAGGTGAATAAAATAAGGAAGATAATGAAAGACATGAAAAAGGGATTCGGTAAAGATATAGAAGTTCTGAAAAAAATCAAATTGAAATTCTGGAAATGAAAAGCTCAATAAGTCAAATGAAGGCTCAGTTGTAAGACTTACCAACAGACTGGATCGAGTTGAATACAGACTATCAGAGCTTGAAGACAAGGTAGAGGAATTAGAATATTCAGACAAAGATAAAGAAAAAAATACAAAAGTATGAACAGGGGCACCATTAAAAGACCAAACCTATGAAGAAGAAGGAAAATAGGGGCAAGCTAAAGGCATAGAAATATATTCAAGAAAATTTCCCAAATCTTGAGAAAGATGTCATCTAAGTACAGGAGGCTTTTAAGACACTAAACAGACAAGACCAGAAAAGAACATCTCCAAAGTATATTATAGTTAAAACATTATATATAGAGAACAAAGAAAGAATATTGAAAGCTGCAAGAGAGAAGCGCTAAGTCACCCATGAAGACAAACTCATCAGAATAACAGCAGATTTCTCAACAGAAAGTTTAAAAGCAAGGAGGGCATGGAATAATGTATTTCAGCCTGTAAAAGAAATTAACTGCCAATCTAGAATACTGTATCCAAGAAAACTATCCTTCATAATTGAAGGAAAAATAAAGATCATGCATTATAAACAAAACTAAAGGAACTCATGACCACTAAGCCAGCACTGCAAAGGATTAAAGGAATCCTACACTCAGAAGAGGAAGATAAAAGCAACCAAGGAAATACAAGAGAAGAAAAAAATCTCCCTAGATAAACAATTGAGCACTAGGAAAGAACCAAATATTACAAAACAACAAAATAACAGGAATTAATGCATACCTTTCAATAATAACTCTGAGTGGTCTCAGTTCTCTAATCAAAAGACACAGGCTGGAAGATTGGGCTAAAAAACAAGACTCAACCATTTGTTGTTAACAAGAAGCACTCCTCACTGGCAAAAACAAATGTAGGCTTAAAGTAAAAGAATGAAAAAAAAGCAAGTTGGAGTACTCACATCTGACAAGGCAGACTTCAAACCAAAACTAGTCAAAAGAGACTAGAGACAAAGAGCATACTGATAAAGGGAAAAACCCATCAAGAGGATATCACAATTGTAAACATATACACACACTCAATTTCATAACACACTCAATTTCATAAAACAAATACTACTAGACATAAAAGCACAGTTAGTCCCAACACAAAAACAGGAAGAGACTTCCCTATCCCGCTCTCATGGTAGATATAGTTATACAGACAAAAAAATCAATAACAAAACTTCAAAACTAAGGGACTATAGAGAAAATGGACTTGGATTTTACAGAATATGCCACCCAACAGCCACAGAGAACACTATCCTCTCAGCAGCCCATGGAACTTCCTCCAAAACACATCATATTTTAGGACATAAAGAAAGTCTTAACAAATACAAGAAAACGGAAATAACGTATTTTATTTCATCAGACCACAATGGAATAAAACTAGAACACAACAATAAAAGAAGCCACAGAAAATAACCAAACCCATGGAGGCTGAACAACACATTTTGAATGGTCAGTGGTCATCAAAGACATAAGGGGAAAAATTTAAAAATTCCTAGAAGCAAATGAAAATGAAAACACAACTTACGGGAATCTTTGAAACACAGCAAAGGCAGGGCTAAGAGGAAAGTGTATTGCTGAGTGCCTACATTTAAAAAGTCAAATAAAAAAAAAACCTATCAATGCATCTAAACTCTTAGAAAAACATGAACAGACAAGCCCCAAGTTAGTATGTATAAATAAATCATACAGCTCAGGGCAGAAATAAATGAAATGGAGACCATAAAAACTCCAATACACAGAATCAATAAAACAAAGAGTGGGTTCTTTAAAAAGACAAACAAGATTGACTAACCCTTAGCCAAACTAACCAAAGAGAGAAAAGACCCAAATTAATAAAACTAGAGATGAAAAGGGGGCTATCACAACATATGACCTACCTAGATTTACCAAAGAAGACATAAACCACCTAAACAGATCCATAACAATAAGTGAGATTGAAACAGCAATAAAAACTCTCCCAACAAAGAAAGAAATCCCAGGACTAGATAGATTCAGGGCTGAGTCATACCAGACCGTTATGGAAGACCCAAAGCCAATGCTCCTCAACCTATTCCATACCATAGAAAAGGAAGGAATGCTATCAAACTCATTCTACAAAGACAGTACTACCCTGATACCAAAATCAAATGAAGACACAACAACAACAACAACAAAATTATTGACCAATTTCCTTGATGAACATAGACACAAAAAATTGTTAGTAACATACTTGCATACTAAATTCAAAACACAGTGAAAGGTCATCTACCATGAAGAAATTGGTTTTGTTCCAGGGATACAAGGATAGTTCAACATATGTAATTGATAAATGTGATACAGCATATAAAGGGAAAAAAATCAAGAGATCATCTCAATATATGTAGGAAAAGTCTTTGTAAAACATCCTCATGAAAAGAGGTCTAGAGAGACTGGAAACAGAAGAAACATAGTAAAGATTTTTATGACAAACCGATAGCCCACATCATATTAATAGGGGGAAGCTGAAGTCAAGAACAAGATAAAGGTATCCACTCTCCTATTCAATATAGTGTTTGAATTCCTGGCCAGAGCCATAAGGCAAGAAAAAGAAATAAAAGGGATCCAAATAAGAAAGGAAGAAGTCAAATTATCCTTATTTGCAGATGATCTGATCCTATACTTAAAAGTCCCTAAAGACTCCTTCAAAAAAACTTCTTAAGAGCTGATAAAACCTTTTGGCAAAGAAGCAGGAAACAAAACCAGTATACAAAAATCAGTAGCTATTCTATAGACAGACAATGAATAGGCAGAGAAAGAAATCAGGAAAATAATTCCATACATGATAGCCTCAAAAATCAAATAAAATACCTATGCATAATCGTAATTAATGAGGTTAATGATCTCTGTAATGAAAACTATAAAACACTGTAGAAAAAATTGAAGAAGACAATAGAAGATGAAATGACCTCCCACATTCACATATTGGCAGAACTCATATTGTGAAAATGGCTATGCTACCAAAAGCAATCTATAGATTCAATGCAATCCCCAGCAAAATCCCAATGTCATTCTTCACAGAACTAGAAAAATCAATCCTAAAATTCATATGGAGGTATAAAGGACCCCGAAGAGCCAAAGCAATCCTGAGCAAAAGAGCAATGCTGGAGGCATCACAATACCTGACTTCAAATTGTACCGCAGAGCCCTAGTAACAAAAACAGCATGGCAGTGGCACAAAGCAGTAAACCAAAAGAGTAAAATAGAAACCCATATAGCTATCGTCATCTGATTTTTGACAAAGGAGTCAGAAACGTATCCAGGAGAAAAGATAGCCTCTTCAATAAATGCTGTTGGAAAAACTGGATAACCACATGCAAAAGACTGAAGCCAGACCCCCATCTCTCACCCTGTACAAAAATCAACTCCAATTGGGTCACAGATCTTTAACGTAAGACCTGAAACTTTGAAACTACTACAGGAAAACACTAGAAGGTATAGGCATGCTTATAACTTTCTGAATAGTTGTTCAGTAAATTAGAGCAAGAATTGACAAATAGGATTGTTTCATATTAAAAAACTTCTGTACATCAAAGGAAACGATTTCCAGCGTGAAAAGACAACCCACAGAAGGGAGAAAAACCTTTGCCAGCTATTCATCTGACAAAGGATTTATATCCAGAATATATAAAGAGCTCAAAACATTAAATATCAAAAAACCCCAAACAACCCAATTAATAAATGGGCAAATAAATCGAACAGCTCTCAAATGAAGTAAAATGGCAGACAGGTACATGAAGAAATGCTCAACATCCCTGGTCATGAAGGAAATGCAAATCAAAACTACACAGAGATTCCATCGCACCCCAGTCAGATTGGCTGTCGTCAAGAAAACAAACAACAGCAAGTGCTGGCGAGGATGTAGGAAAAAGGACCCTCATACACTCTTGATGGGAATGTAAATTAGTGGAACCACTGTGGAAATCTGTATGGAGGCTCCTCAAAAAACAGCCATATGACCCTGCTATACCACTCCTGGGCACACACCCAAAGGAAATAAGTCAACATACAATAGAAACACCTGCACACCCATGATTATTGCAGCACTGTTCACATAGCCAAGTCATGGATGCAGCTAAACAAATAAACCAGATGACAACGTTGGTATGGTTGTGCAGAAATTGGAGCCCTGCCTGTGCACTGTTGGTGGGAATGTAATATGGTGCAGCAACGTAGAAAACAGTATGGTGCTCCTCAAAAAATTAAAAATCACATTACCATGTAATCCAGCAGCTCCACTTCTGGGGATATACCCAGAAGAATTGAGATCAGGGTCTTACAGAGATATTTGTACACCATTACTCAATAGCCAAAAGGTAGAAGCAGCCCAATGTGCACTGAACGATGAATGCATAAACAAAATATAGCAAACACACGTAATGAAATATTAGTCAGCTTTAAAAAGAAATTCTTTTTTCACACTCACATAACTTTTATTATACTGTGCTGTCATAATGTTATATTTAATATTTTACCACTCATTCTTGGTGCTCATTTTGCTGTATATTAGGCTGCCTAATTTACAGATTAAACTTTTTCATGGATATATATGTACAGAAAAACAGATAAAGGGGACTATGTGATTTCTAATAAAAAGGAAGGAAATTCTGACACATGCTACATACAACATGGATGAATTTTCAGGCCATCATGCTAAGTGAAATAAGTCAGTCACAGAGACAAATGCTGTATGACTCTATTCTTGTGCAGTACCCAGAGTCGTCAGAAAGTAGAACAGTGGCTGCCAGTGGCGGGGGTAGAGAAGGGAGAGCCTGTCAGCTTTACAAGATGTAGAGGGCTGGAGCGGAAAGGTCACAGTTGTGGAAATCTATGAACGTATCAATACTGCTAAAGTGTGTACTTAAAGCTGGTTAGAATACCAAGTTTTTTGTTGTGTGTACTTTGCCACAATAAAAAATTTAAGAACACATATATATAAATATATAATAAAACTAAAGAAACAAGTGAAAAAAAAATCCAAGTAGAGTGATGAGCCTGGATTCAGGATAGCTGTTATCTGGCTGGTGGGGAAGGGTGAGCCAAGAGGCAGGCTAGAGAAGGAAGACACGGGGAGATACTCTGAAATATTCTGGGCCGTGTGTTGGTGGTTTGTTGCTGGGCATTCATTGTTCTATAAAGTAAATTAAATTGCAGAGATGTGCCTGAGTGTGCCTGGAGGAATAGCGGGCCATGATCCAGGGTGATGGTACTGTCTACGCAGGGGTGGACATGAACGTGTAAGTTGGGAGGGGTGTGAGACATGACCCCTGTCTTCTAACACTGGTGAACTCACACCTGGGTCATGGTGTGGGCACCTCTCGGGAGGCCCTGAGGTGGCAAGACATTCACAGGCATTCTCAGGAGACATAAGAGATGGGAGCTGTCCTCAAGCACTGGGTGGACTTCTGCATGGAAGAGGGATAATGTATTCATTCAGAAAGGGCTGGCGGAGTGGCTCAAGTGGGAAGAGCCTGCCTAGCAAACGTGAGGCCCTGAGTCTAATCCCCAGTACCCCCAAAACAAAAACAAAAACTGATTCATTTAGGCTTCAGGGCACAGGAAAGGAACTGGTGGTTAAGTGACAGAGAAACACAAACTGGAGTGCTCTAGCATTGGGAGCTACATGAGCCCTCTGCATTCCCAGAGAGGGATCAACTTTTCCAGTCTGTCACCAAAGAGAGGTCCTTTAGCACCTTTCCAGTTTCTGGTCTCAGAAAAATGGGGCGACCTTAAGACTTTGTGGACAGTGTGCAAACATAGAGAAATGAGTTGGGGTGAAAGGTGGAGACAAGTTTTTCTTTTTTCATGGGTGGACAAGAGAGCTTTCCCCATTGTACTTGTTGGGTTGGCCACTAGTCACATGGTAACCTGTGACATTTCCCACAGGGTTGTTGAGTGTTTCAAATGTGTACATCTCATTTTTTGATCAGGATGTAAGCCTCTTAAGATGAAGGATGTTTTATCTTTCTTTGCATCTTTGATCAGCTTTTTCCTGAAACAAGAGCTCAGTGTGGGCACCCGATGGTCAGTTGCCATGATGTTTGATGGTTTCATTCATTCATCCATTCATTCAATAGCTCTTTACTGAACTGCATAGAAGTTGTGAGAAGGGTTGAAGTGTGGGCTAGAGGTAACTTTGGACAGGAAGGCTGGCCCCACTCACTGGGGGCCAAGTGCTAGGATCCATCTCCAATACCCCATTGCTTAATTCCCAAGGACAAGTCAGAAATCACAGAGATGACATCCAATGTCCTCACCTGGATAGATCCTGAAGAATCCAGTTGAACTGCCAAAATACTGCCAGGTCAATGTAGGGTCTCTCTGGAAGTTCTCCACAAAAACAGGGTTCAGGGCCTCAGACATGTAGACTCCATTTAAAATGTCTGGGTCTGAAGGGGGAGATCATAGAAGGAATTTCTGCAATGGTGACAAAGTTTTCACATGCTAAACACACACCACACACATCCGATGCGCACACACACATATAAACACACACCCTTCGGTGATGTCATTTAGAGCCTCCTGTTAAATCCCTCTAACCCAGAAACTCCTGGTTTTCACCTGTCCATGTGCTAGGGTTTAGATGTGGCTTGCAGGTGTCTCTCCTAAGGGTCTGTATGTTGGACTCTTGATCCCCAGTGACAAAGTAAGGGGCAGTGGAGCCTAGAGGATGGTGGTTCTGTTACTGTGGACACTGCCCTGGGACAGGATTTTTCTGTTTCTTATGGGATCCTGATTAGTTCTCCAGAAAGCTGTCAAAGAGAAAGACAGGCCTTTCCTGTTCCCCGGCTCCCTGGCTCCCCACGTGACCTCTCCCTCTTACACAGGCTCCCACCATAATGCCGTGCTGTGGCACAGCCAGGACCTCACCAGTGCCAAGGACATACTGGCTGGACTTTCAGTTTCCAAAATCCCCAGTTAATGAAACCTCTTTTCTTTATGTGGCTCAGCCTCAGGTACTTCGTCATACTAACAGAAAACAGGGTAATACACTGTTTTCTGTTCTTAGGTGGAAGAACTTTTCTCATCCTCAAAGGACATTGGAGAGACAGATTATGCCCTGCCATGCTTCTCAGGAAGACAGGGGCAAAAATCATGGAACCCTCCAGTCTCACCACTCCCACCCTCACGGCCTCTGTAGGGCGATGACGGCCACCTTTGTTGTACACGTTGGTGGGCAGCTGCACTGTGCTAATGGAGGTGTTCACCCTCAGGTTGCTGAAGTGCGCGTTGGACTCAAGGACAAATTCAGCGCCCAGCTCCACGTGTCTGCCCTTCTCATCTCTCTCGTTGATCAGGACTGAGTTGTAGTAGTCAAACTGTATGGGGAGGATGGGCCCAAGAGAGAGTCAGCTCAGGCACAAGGGACACACAGAGGGAACAAGAGAAAGAGCAAGGGTGAAATCAGAGGAGTCCCATGTGAGACACGGGTGGGAGGGACTGGCTGAGCCCACACAAGCCACATTCAATGGAGAGCGCAGGCCAACATCAGGGTGATTCAGGGACAGCACATGTGCAGATAATTGATTCTGAGGCCTCGATAGGTTGGTGCCTAACATATATCGTCTGATTGATGCTTCTCATCTCTACTTGGTGTGGAGTGTGTGGTCACAGCCAGAGTTGGAGATAGACACCGGCAGTGGCTCAAGGAGAGATGAGGGGACACAAGGCCGCCTCAGTACCATCTGCTTCTTCTGGGTGACAAGGGTCCTACACACCCAGATGGTGCCAGGAGACTCTGGGCTGGTAGCCTTGGCCTTAGGCTATGACCCTGTGTCCTGCCCAGATGGGTCAGCGGTCCTCTCTCTGTTTCATACACTACAGGATTGCTGACCAAGAATCTATAAACAGACCCTCTTCCCCATTCCCTTCGTGCTATGGGTCCTGACCCCCCAGGACTATCACTGTAACATCCCACGCCACTCCAGCTCCGTCTCACCACCCTGCCACAGCATTGGCTCCTTAAGCACACGTCCAGCTGTGACCCCCCTGGCTGCAACCCTCCCGTCCTCACCATTCCCTGCAGAAGAAAAGCCAGATCCTGGTCCTGGCATTCAAGGCTCCACCTTCAGCCCAACCACCTTTCCAAGGCTGCAATTTGCTCACCTTCCTCTGGATATGCAAAGCTGACAACCCACTGTGCCCTCCCCTCCCTTGTCTTGTCTTGTCTATCTTTTTCCTGGGTCTTGTCCTTTCTCTCAGCCCAGAGACCCTTCTCCATTCCCTGCCTGCCCAGACCCCTCTGCTGAGGTGCAGCCCCCATCTGCCCCGTCTAGGACGGTCTCTACCCCTTGCTGTCATCTTCAGCCTCCTAATGCTTGCTCTGCTGGCCCACCCATCTGCCCTTGGCCTTCTATGTAGTCTGTGGACTTCTGGAGATCAAGGATACACCTCACTCCTGAGGCCAGCCCCGGCTTTGCCCACAGGTAACACACCTTGTAGAAGGAGTGAATTTCTACTTTATTCCCACCCCCGAATCCAACACTCAGGTTACCCTCCCTGGGGGTGGGGGCAGTTTTCAGACCCTCCAGGACTCTCCAGGAGAAAACTCACCACCAGAGAAGCATTGAATTCGTGGTTCAGATCAGCCTCCTCAGCAGCCTCCACCAGACTCTAAGAGGCAGGAATGCAAACGGAAGAGAGTGGGTCACGGGTCAGCAAGGCCTTGGTAAACTAAATGCAGCATCAAGTCACCATGTGACCTGCAGTTCCACCCCAGTCGCATCCCCAGAGCCATGTCCTTGGTTCTTCTCCTTGCCTCTCCCCTCTGCTCCTTTGGCCATGAGGACCCACCCTTCATGGTCCCCAGTGCTCTGATAGCCACCTAGGTAGCAAAGGTACCCACACTGATGGTCCTTGTTCAGGTGACCTTGTCACTGGACACTCACCAAGCCTGGCTGGACCAGGTGGTATCAGAATGTACCCCCTTCCCTGATGTGGTATCATACCGTGATGCCCATGGGGCACCTGGCTGGTGGGAACCTGCAGATCCAGTGTGGCCTGAGAGACACAGACCCCACTCCCAGCCAGGAATCAAGCGTCCACGTCCAGGGTGGTCCCTGAGAGGACTCAGAAGAGCAGACACACCCTCTAGCAGCCAGAGTAGGAATGTGGCGTTGCGGGACTGGGGGCTGGGAGACTGGGGGTCAGGGGTCAGGGAGCTGGGGAGGGCCGGAGGCTGGCTGCCGTACCTTGACAGCCTCCACTTTTCTCTGCAGCATATTCTCCATGTCCTCCGAGAACTTCCTCACCAGCTCCAGGCCGTCTACCTTCTTGATCTGCAGACTGGGAGCTACATCCTTGTATTTCTGTTCAGGGCCAAGCGGGGATGTCTGCACCTGATCGCACACAGCCTCCATGTTCCCAGCAAGTGCGTTCGTGACGTGAGCCCTTGGTCACTCAGCTAGAGGCAGGGACAGGCCCTTCCTCCCTGCCAACCTCCCAATGAATAAGCTCTGCTTCCTGTTTTTACATGTCTCTGATGCAGGGGCTCTAGATCCCTGGTGGTTAATCTCCTTAACAGAAGTAAACTGAGGCTCAGTCAATGAACTTGACCCCAATCAGCAGTCCTGGAGCCTGGCAGCCAACTTCTGTGCCTATGTTTTTTGTTCAGAGTCCTGAAACAGCCCTGAGCATCGGTTCCCAGAAGATGCGCTCTGTGCTTGTCCCCGTGTCCTCCCGACCAGCCACTGCTCAGGAGCTCCAGGATTGAAGACAGCTGTCTGACAGACTGCCTGAGCCCTGCACAGCCTAGAAACTGGGTTCAGGTTTGCTGTCCTCTCCCACAGAGCATGTGTATCACAAGTGTCTCTCACCCAGTTCTGCAACCTGTTGGCCCTGTGACCTTAGGCATGCATCTGTAAGGTGTGATGCTTCTATAGCTTTAAAGAATGCTGTAGAATGCATGGATTCTGCAGAACACTTTTCCCCCAAATGGCCACATAATTACCACTCAATCTTCCTCACCTGAGCCTCACCCTATGTCCAAAACAACCAGAGGAAAAAGGGCTGGAGGTGTGGCTCAAGCTGTAGGGCACCTGCCTACCAAGCATGAGCCCTGAATTCAAACCCCGAAAAAAGCAAAACCCCAGATGTGTCTGCAGCACAGGGGTGTGTTATACGCTGGGGTTTTCATCTGTGTGGTCCCGGGACCAGAAGCAACTCCAGCAGGAGGACCTGGGGGCTGTGGGGAAGGGGACACCAGGGAGGGTGGCAGGGTGCCCACCGCAGGCATAAAAGCTGAGATCTGGCACTATTTATAGTATGGTAAGATGCCTCATGGAGCTGAGGGGAGAATTAAACCATGCTTGGTGACATAGCTGTTATTGAATCCATTCTGGGAGTTCCAGCTACTAGAGAAATGATGCTGTTTATAATCTGGTTTGAAGACAAAGTGAGTCAGAAGTCTGCACATAAAGTACTTCACGAATAAAGGGGTGCTGTAGCACCCCTCCATCAGGCCCTGATCCTCTCTCAGGGCCCAGGCATGGGGGATGGGGAGGGCGATGCAGCTTTGGGCTTGGCCACAGGTCCCGAGAGCCGAGCGGAGGCAGAGGCTCACAGCACATGGTTTCTGAGGCTTCACGGGCCCCTCATCCCCCCCAAACCCACCCACTCTCTCTCTCCCCCCTTTATTCTTCACGCCCACCTCTTGGTAAATCACTTGCAGGTCTAATTCTATCTTGGCATCGATGCTTTTGACCGTGCCACTGTATGCCCCATTAACTTGTTCCACTGGTGGGCAGATCCTTCACTTTCCTGGACCTCAGTTTCCCCATCTGAAATGAGGGACTGGCTAAAATGGTCTCCATGGCCCTGCCAGTACTGACACAGGTACTCTGTTTCCCTGCCAGAAAGAGGACCTCAACTGACCACACTGTATGCTTCCCAGGAGGGGACACTGACCTTCTGCAACAAAAGGGAGCCTGAGTACTTGGTCACCGTGTCATACAGGTCCCTGCCATAGGTGTCGGCCCACAACTTCACTCTGCAAGGGAGGAAAGCCAGGTGCAGATGGGGGGCCCAGGCATGGAGCACAGTGCACACACAGGCAAAACTGGTGTCCTGCCCATGGATGCCCACTGAGACATGCCCTCACACACACACACACACACACACACACACACACACACACACACACACAATCCTACACCCAGTAACACACGGGGCTCCCATTCCTGGAATGGCAGCCGTGGCCTGGGCAGGAGAGCTGAGAGCCCAGGGGGCTCTGCAGTGTGCTGGGAGCTCTGTACCCACCCTTGGCTGTGTTTCCTCCTGAGGGTCGTGGAGCCAATGGGCCCAGAACCAAGCCTGGCCCCAAGTCCTCAAGGCCTCAGGTTTTTGGGTGAGAAAGGAGAGGTCAGGAGGAGAAGAGGAGGTGGACAGATCCAGCCAGGGTGGGGGAGACCCCAAGAATGAAAAAAGGAACATCCTGGGTGCCTGTCCATGACCCTGCGTTTGCTGCTCAAGGTCATAGGGACCTCAGACCTTCCGTGGAAACCTCAGAGACAGTATGGAGCCGGGCATGAGAAAGGGTTCTGGCAGCTTCTGCTGACACTAAGTGCCGACCAGGCTGGGAGGGCAAGAGGAGCCCCACCTCAGCCTTGGCCAGGGCAGCTGGCCAAGATTTGGCTCCTCCAAGGAGGATCCTAGGGCCCTGGGGTGGGCACACAGGACCCTGCCTGAGGCTCCCAGATGGAGCCTGTGTGACAGCTTCACAATCAGCACCACTCAGGGCTGAACAAGTGTTGACTGAGGTCTATAATATTATATGTCAGATGGTGGCTTTGCCTTGGTGAGCCCTCAGTTAGGGGTACTCCTTTCCCACATAGGTAGCACAGCACTCATTTGAAGGGGGTGGTGGAACTTAGGAAAGGGTAATGGTGGCAATGGAAGCTTCCTAGGGGAAGTGGGTTAGACATGTGGTAGAAGCTAGCCCAGAAAGCAATTTGGAAGAAGAGTTCTAGGTCAAGAATACAGAAGAACTTGGAGGAGTCAAAAATTGCTTCCAGGTTTCAGGTTTGGGTTGATGAGCTTATGGTGGAATTATCAAATAAAATTGAGACTAGCAGGGTCAAGGGGAGCACATAGGGGAGGGAGGAAAGTGAGGAATGTAGCTTGAGTGATACTGAATCTGAGGCTCCCGTTGCAGTGCTGCTGAGTACCATTGGGCAGGAGTGCACTGCACGCCTGTAGAAGGTACGAATCAATTGTATCTTGAAAGACACAAACTTGAGTTTAAAACTTTCCATGATGTTCAGGAAGAAGAATCCACAGGCACTGGGTGTGTGAGTCTTTAGTACATGGCTAGCTCAGGACTGAAGTGCCGAGCACAGGTGATAAATGGGTTCTGTGAAGGAGAATGTGTAAACATAGGTCGATCTGTGAATGATGACAAACACCGAGTGCCACCAACTTCGGGTGCGTGCAGGAGGCAAGAAACTCCTCCCTCTCTGTGTCTCTCTCCCTGTTTGCAGTGCTGGGGATTGAACCCAGGGCCTCACTTTTGCTAGACAAGCACTCTATCACTTGAGCTATGCCCCCAGTCCTTTTGTTTTTATTTTGGTTGTTGTGCTAGGTGCTCACTAACTTTTTGGCAGAGCTGGCCTCAAACTCGTGATCCTCCTGTCCCTGCCTCCCTAGTAGCTAGGATTACAGGCATGCACCACCATACCCTGCTGAAGCAAGGAGCTTTTGAAGACAATAGAGATTAAACTCAGGAGCCCATGGGAAACCACAGGGCACAGTGAGATGGAAGTCAAACATGGAGATTCAAGGAAAGGGGGTGGGGGGCATTAGAAGCAGCAGGGCTGTAGTGGTGGTGGTGGTGGATGAGACTACAGATGTCTCCCTGACTGGCAGAGGAGGAGGTCTTTGACAACGTTGTGGAGGTCAGATTCAGGAACTTCCAGTTATTGGCCTGGTGAACTTGGGGGTGCACCCAACTCCTCCGAGCCTCAATTGCAAACAGGAGAAGTGTTGCCCTCCTCACTGGCTCATGAGGACAAAGCCTCTGTTGCTGAAGCAGCAAATCCAGTGCTGGCAGAGAGCAAGGGGGGTTGCCCAGTGCCATGGAAGACCACACTGCCCAAATGCACTCTCCCCAGCGCAAACACAAATGCTGCATTGTCTGGGCCCATCCTGCCTCCGGGAAGCTGGCTGTGCAAGTAACCTACAGTCATGCAGGGCTGGCAGCCCCTGGACTCGATGGGCACCGTTAGTCTAGAACGGTCTTTAACAAGACACCAGGGCCGAGGGCTATAAAACGGACCGCCCAGAGAGTGCTCAGTAATGTATACTAAGGTGTAAACGACTGATGTTCAATTCTTTTCCTGGAGCTGGTATAGAATGAGGCCCAGAAGGAGGCACAAAGGTATAGAAGGCTGCTGAGATCCAGTTTTACCTGGTTTCCATGGGATGGACCATTCTGTCCATTTAGCTGCTTTTACCCTTTTGGAATGTCATAATGCAAATTTCCTAAGGGATACATGGGGAACTCATGGGCAATCACCACTTCCGGAGCCCACACAGCCCCTCCAAGCCCCCTCCAAGCCCCTACCACACGGGTGAACTCTGGACAGAGCTCCTGGCTGACTGAACATGCAGCTTGCAGCCCATCAGTCTTGCATGAGCCATCAGGCCCAGGGAGGGGACAGAGGTCTGGGAGGAGGGGAGGCCAGGGAAGTAAAGGTCATTACAGCGACAGTGGCAGGTTGAGTGCCCAAGGAGGAGTAGGGGCAGGGAGCAGAGGGTTGCATCTGATGGCAGGGGGAAGGGGCAGTGCAGAAGGGTTGTTCAGGGTGGGATTGAACCTGGGCTTACGTTTCCAGAGGAATCTTGGGCTGGCCCCAGGTGGGGGGCAGGGACGTGCTGGACAGCAGCAGCCACACGATGACCATCGTCTTCTGCAGGAAGGCCCAGGCCCCTGGCCACTGACGGCAGTGACCCCCATTACAGGGAGTGCCGGGGTTTGGGTGGCCCTTGGGGAGTCCCAACATGGGGCTTCTGCTGGGGACAGGGTGGGGGCAGAGGACAGAGTAGCCTTCGCCTATGAGTGAGCTTGCCTGCCAGACAGTCTTGAGCTGTCTGCCTGTGGGTACTGGCAAATCCCTGGGGTCCCCAGCCTTTCAGCCAGGTTCTGGGGTGGGGGAGGCGTCTCTGCTCTGAAGCTAGCAGAGGAGCTGCCCAGTGGGAGAGGTTGGGACAAAATGTGCCCCTCTAATCCCTCTGGTCTCTCCTCTAATCCCCTCCTGACACAGAGGAGGGGTGGTGGAGGGGACCTCAGCAGGATTACCGGATTCCAGCTTAGCCCATTGGAGCCATTACACCCAGTGCTTTAAAGAGGCAGAGCTGTGCCCACAACAGCCTCTGCACCCGTGGGGACAAGGCCCTCCTACCTGGCCAGAGCACAAGAGCTGCTGGGCTTGTCCTGTGCTCTCACAAACCTTCTCTGACCCTCTGAGCCATGGGTGGAGGGCAGCAGCACCAGCCCTGCTCCGTGGTGAGGCCCAGGTCAGGGCGGGGACTCCTGTGTCTCTAAGCCTGGAGCCTCTGGGCCAGGTTGCAGGTGCATCCTGTGTCACCATGTCTCATTTGCTTCTGGCACTCAGCCAGGGACACATTGACTGGGATGTTGACGAGACTTCACAACCTCTTACCTGTGTAGACTCTTTCCTTTCCAAAAGTTTCTGTAAAATCTGCAAAAGTAAGATAGTTTGTTATTGAAATTGGCGAGGCTGCAGGAAGTTCTCCAAAAGGGAGGAGGCTCTTGGGAACTGTGTTTGTGATGTTGGAAAACTAACTTTACAATATGCATCAATATAGAGACCAAGAAATTTTATTAGCAAAGCAAAGGAAAGATAGAAATAAAGCACACACCCCAGAAACGTGTGAGGGTACCTCTGACAAGAGGCCCGCTGAGCGCTCTGACATCAGGGTATCGATGACTGGTCAGTTTGCTACATTTGGGTCATTGTTCTATCTGTTCTCTTTGAATACCCTCTAAACAAAGGATGGGCTTTCCCAGACAATCCTTCAAGACAGGTGTCTGTCTTTGAGATAAATATTTTTCTTTTGCAAACAGTTTTGTGATCAAAAGAGTCATTTTATCAAGAGTCAACCCCTCCTCCCCCTCCAAGAGAAGTATTTTTCTTTAAGATATTCTTGGGGCTGGGGCTTGGTGGCTCATGCCTGTAATCCCAGGTACTCAGGAGGTGGAGATCAGGAGGATCTCAATTGGAGGCCAGCCTGGACAAAAAGTTAGTAAGACTCCAGCTCAACCAACAAACTAGGTGAGGTGGTGTACACCTGTGGTTCCAGCTGCACAGGAGGCTGTAGGTAGGGGAATTGCAGTGCAGGCTGACCTAGGCATAAATGTGAAATTCCCTGAAAAATAACTAAAGCAAAAAAGGCTGGGCGTGGGGCATGGCTCAAGTGGTAGGGTGCCTGCTTAGCAAGCACCAGGCCCTGAGTTCTAAACCCCAGTATCAAGCAAACGATTTCTTTTTTTTTTTTTTTCATTTTTCTTTTATTATTCATATGTGCATACAAGGCTTGGTTTATTTCTCCCCCCTGCCCCCACCCCCTCCCTTACCACCCACTCCACCCCCTCCCGCTCCCCCCCTCAATACCCAGCAGAAACTATTTTGCCCTTATCTCTAATTTTGTTGTAGAGAGAGTATAAGCAATAATAGGAAGGAACAAGGGGTTTTGCTGGTTGAGATAAGGATAGCTATACAGGGCATTGACTCACATTGATTTCCTGTGCGTGGGTGTTACCTTCTAGGTTAATTCTTTTTCATCTAACCTTTTCTCTAGTTCCTGGTCCCCTTTTCCTATTGGCCTCAGTAAGCAAACGATTTCTTGCTGGATCCTCCTTAGAAATGATTTGGGCAAGCTGGCAAGGTCAGGGGACAGGCTGCTGTTTCTCTGAGCTGCAGCTCAGTGAGGGGTGCAAAGCCTAAAGAAAGCAAGCTGTGGACTTCCTGACTGCCCCTTAGTTGTGTGACGTTTACTTGTGTAGCTGTGGCACTTGGGGGATCAGCTCAGAGGAAGTTGAGTTGGGGGCACATTTAATTGGGCCCTAGTGAGGTCATTCACAGACACTTCCTTGTCTAGACAAGTCATGTCCAGCCATGTCCAGGGATGCTCACGACTCACAGGGCCTCAGGATACACAGGTGCCCCCCCCCAGGGAGCATGTATCATGAATGATGTGGGCTGCCCCACAGTGCCCACCACTGGTGGAATGTGGTAGAACAGGGGAAAATAAGACTTCAAAGGCACTGAGCCACCAGCCCTTCTGTAAGACTTCTTCCTCCAAAGGTCAAAGAAAGAGAATGGGCGGCAGAGGACTGGTTCTCACGGTGGCCTGGCGCGACAGGAGTGTGCTCTCCAGTTAGGAAGACTGTTTGTGTCAAATGATCATAATTACAAATATGCCTCACAAATGTCTTTTCTGATGAAAATGACACAAATGGAACAGACCAGCTCTCTCGTGTTTGGGCCTCCCCTGGCAATGCCAAGTTCTGAGCTGGGGGAGCCACATGTTCTCTGCTTTCTGGTGACCGATGCACCTTGGCGAGAGGAAGTCTGGTGGCTCTGGAGGAGTTGCCATGGATGTGGCAACCTGCTCTGGCAGCACGTGCTCCAGGGACTGTCAGCCAGTGCTGTGGCGTCAGAGCCATCTGTCCACAGCCAGGGGGCCACCCGACGTGGCAGCGATTTTTAAGTGTGCTGAGCGGTTCCCACAGGGCCTTCGTCTCAGATGAGGGCCGTGTGCACAGCACAGCCCGTTTCAGCATTGCAAAGTGTACGACTCCAGGAGGAAGCCCAGAGGGTGCCGGCCGGGGCGGGGTTCTTCTTCTGATTTTAGTGGTCTTCTCCCACTGCTTAAGCACTGTGATTTGGAATGACATCTGAAGTTCTAAATAAATCTTTACCTTACCCCCCCCCCCAAAAAAAATTTTACTGTGGCAAAATACACATAAAAAGTGCATCTTAATCATTTTTAAGTGCATGGTGCAGTTTTATTAAATATTACCATAACGATTGTGTCAATGTGGACCGTAAAGGCAGCAAAGTTAAAACCAGACCCCCTGCCCCTCACAGGTGGCTTGCTGGAGACTCCCTACCCAAGCCCCAACGACTGACAGAGCGACAGCTGTTAACCTTTATCTCCCGGTGGAAGCCAAGGACAGTCAAGGACAGTTAAGCAGACAAATGACCTAACCACCACTTTCCTTGGTTGCCCAGCAACCGTATCCCTTGGTGAGCCACAAGGACATTTTCCAACCCAGTGACCTTCCTGGTACCTTTCCACCAGCTCCCCTATACCCACCCCAAGCCTGAACAGGACAGTGGGCTCTGGCTCTCTTGCTGGAGACCCCTCTGCAGGCTCTTTCCCCAGTAAAGCCTGTGCTGGTGTCGAGCCGCCTCCCGCCTGTCCTCCCGTGACTCTCTTCGGTCTAACAGGTTGCAACCATTACCACCTCCGTCTCCAGAACCCTGTTCATCTTGTAAAATTGAAACTATCTTAAGAGACAGGGTCTTGCTCTGTTTTCCAGGCCGGAGTTCATGGCCATTCATGTGAGCGTTGACCTACTCCATGTAAAACCAAAGCTCTATACCCATTAGACAGTAACTCCCTGTTCCCTTACCCCCTGCTGGTCCCTGGAAATCACCCCATTTTCTGTCTCTAGTATTTTTACTATCTATCTGATATAAGTGAAATCATGTAATATTTATCCTTTTGTGACTGAGTTATTTAGAATACTATCTTCCAGATTCCTCCATGTTGTATGTAGCATGTGTAAGAATTCGTTTCCTTTTCAAGGCTGAATGATACTCCATTGCATGTCCGTACAGTTTGTACATATATTTGCATATCATCCCTTAATGGAGACTTGATCCACCAGCATTCTGAGACAGGTCATCCTGGTTTCTTCCCTGGATTATGGCCACAGCCTTCCCATTGTCTAAGCTGGGGTCTTCTGCTTGGCCCTCCAAAGGAGGTCTGTGCCTGCTGCACTTCTGAAGACTCAATGGCATAGCTGTCCCTTGGAGTCCAGTACCTGTGGCTTTCCACTGAGCTCAGCTAACAGAGAGCCCAGCAAGAGCCAAAAAAGAGGATGGAATATGGCTACCTCCCTGCTGTGTCCCTCGACCCAGCACGGCTGGCCCTTGGGAGTTTGCTTCTGCCCCCAATCCCTACCAGCCTCCTACAGCCACTTCCTTCCCTTGACCTGGAGGTGGAACCCTCATGGCTGCTCCTGAAACCTGAGTCACAGCTACACCATACCTCACCAAGGATTCTGTCCTGAGTTGGCTTGGTTTCAGGAAATGGGTACCCCATTTCCTCTGGTACCCGTCTGTCCCCTGGCCCCACTCTTACCCCTTAGCAGCTGAGGGATTCTTGGGGAATGGAAGACCCTGTCACTCTTCCCAGAAGCCCCCAGTGGTTGTCATAAGGCTTGGAGGAAAAGCCAAAAGTTTTTATCATGGCCCACAGGGAAATACACCAGCTGAACCTGGCTTTTCCTGACCTGATCTCTTGCTACCCGTCCCTACTCACAGGCCACTGCTTAGTGGTGCCTTGCTGCTCTTTGGGCATATCAGGCATGCCCAAGGACCTTGACCTTGGAGCTTATGTCCCCCTGTGGGACTCTGCCTGCTCTGTTTGCCCCTGGATGGTTGCCCCTTCATTTCTGTCAGGTGTCTTTCAGCTTCTGTTGCTATCACAGAATGCCTGAGGCTAGGCAATTTATAAAGAATAGAGGTTTATTTTGGTCACAATTTTAAAGGTCAGCCATCTGCCCCGTTTCTGGTGAGAGCTTCCTGCTGCTCCAACTCATGGCGGAAAGCAGAGGGCAGGTGGGGAAGCAAGAAAGACAACTTGAGGGACTGCCCTGCTGTATAACAGCCACTCTAAGGTCAGTATTCCAGCCCTGCAAGAGGGACAACTCATCCCCAAGAACCGGCATAAGTCAGTCATGAGGCTCCAACCCCACGATCCAAACAAAGCCCTCCTGCTAGGCCCTGCCTCCCAACAGTGCTGCTGAACCAAGACTCAGCACGAGTGGGAACAAGCCATATGCAAGCCATAGCTGGGTCCCCACAGGCACAGATGGCACACCAGGTCAGGGTATCCCGTGAAGAGTTTAATCAGGGGTGAACAGGGGACAGGAAGACCACAGGGACTTTGTGGGATTCAGGGCTGGAAACAGTGGGTAGCTGGCCCTTAGGCCTGAAGATTCCAGAGTTTTCCCAATTTGAGTGGATCAGCATTACTGGTCAAATATCCCTGATCAGAAAAGTTGAGATCTGAAGTCCAAAGCTTGTTTGAGCCATCATTTTAGATTTCTACTTTTTGGGTTACACAGGAAGTCCTTCCATGTGTGACAATGTGGATGAAACTGGAAGACATTAAGGCAATCACAGAAAGAGAAATAATCCATGATTAACACTTGGAGGAGGAACCCAGCATGTCACGTGCACAGAGATAAAAGTTAGGACAATGGTTTGTTTTCAGGGGCAGAACGGAGTCCTGGGAGCTGCTGGTTAATGGGTACAGAGCTGCAGTTTTGCAAGATGGAAAGGGTGCTGGAGATGGGCTGTGGTGACAGCTCCAAAATGACAGTACTTAAAACTACTGAACTGTCCACTTAAAACAGAGAAATGGAAAATTGTATGTTGTGTGTACTTTACCACGATTTTAGAAAAGAAGTAGAAGAGGGGAATGTGGAGAGCTGGCCTGGTAGAGCCTGGAGCCTGGACTCTGCTCCGTCTCCCAGAGGGTCCTTCCCATTGGTCAAACATCCATCGTGAGCGGGTGCCAGGTTTGAAAGGGAGAGAATCTTCGCCATTCCCAGGGTTTTAACTCACAGCCCAGCTAGTTTTTATTCTTGATGAGGAAGGAAGGAGGAAGAAACAAGCTCACTAAGCAAAATACTGTGGTGTAGCTTGAACACAAGCTGCCGCGACCACACACACTGCCCCCAACACACACACACACACACACAGTCCTCCCCGCCAATCACAGGAAGCACAGCCTGGATTCCAGCAATACACTGCATCAGCCTGGCCTTGTCCTAGATTTGCTGGTGCGGTGGCCTGAGGGACATGAATCTGGCTTGTCCCTTCCGGCTAGACTGTCTGAGGCACCTCGAAGCCCCAGAAGCAGAGGGCAGCAGGCTAACAAGCAGAGCCAGGCAGGAGCGGTACAGGGAGAGGCTGTCTGCCAAGGAGAGGACCCCAGGGCGTCAGGTCTATAAATACTTCCAAGGTAACCTGTCGGAGGAAGAGGGGCGCACGTGGGAGGGATGGGAGGAGAGACTGAACAGGAGGCAACTGGAAGGAGAATGATTCAGGCAACTGGAAGCTCTAGTGGTGAAGGGTTGGTGAATTCCCCAGCTCTCAGCATCGCCTCCTTGTCACAGCCCAAGAGGAGCACCCCAGGGGAGCCTGGACAGGGAAGTCCAGCTTCTAATAACATCCTTGACCAAGAGGGTCAGCAGGAGGCTCCAGCCATGCACCATCAGCAACCCGTGTACGCCACAAGTCAGCTGGACCCGGTGCTCCAGGTCCTCACCTGTCATGGCTGAGCCCATGATCTCATACACACAAGGAAGAGAGGCAGGGTGGAAATGTGACATTTTCCAGGCCAAAGGCCAACAAGCAACTTCACCACAAGACAAAGATGCAGACTGTGTTCTCAGACCCAGATCCCTGTTCCCCTGTCCTTACCAAGGGGCTCAGAGCTGCAGCATGCTCTAAGGGACAGAGGGGTCCCCAGTTGGCCATGGAAGGAGGCTGGTGTCGGGTCTCAGCTCGGTCCCTCATTTCTTGCTCTCAGGGAGGAGAGGGGCTGGGATTGAGTTAAAGACCAGCCTATGGGATGAATCCCCAGCATGGTCCCCTGAAATATGAGTGGAGAGCTTCTGGGGTGAGGACATTCATATGCCAGGGGGCCATGGGCCCCAACCCCACAGGGACAGAAGGTCCTGAGCTCAGGGTGCTCTAACCCGGGCACACATTGGCCCTGGGTACCTCTGTGCCCAGCTCTCCTCGCTCCCCTTTCTCCTGCCTTCATAATGAACCAACAAATGTGTTTCCCTGAGGTCTGTAAGCTGTCCTGGAAAGTTCTTCAGCCTGAAGAAGGGGTCAGAGAAGCCCCTGATCTGTAACCAAGTTAGACAGAATTGTGGATAACTGATGCCACTGGTGACTGGCACCTGAAGGAGGTGGTCTTGAAGGACTGAGCCCCATCCTGTAGGATCAGCAACCATCCCAGGTGGTCCACGTCCTCACTAAACAGCAGACACTCAGGTGGTGTGAGAGGGTAGAAGCCACTGGCATAGGAAACCACCTGCCACCCCTGGTGTCAGAAGTGGAATGTTCTGGAAGTAGTGAATGCAGTGAGCACATAATGGAGAAGAGAATTTGCTTTTCGTGTGCACTCACCTAGGGGGTGTGTGGAAGACACAGATTCTTGAGTCCTGTCCCAGACCTGCTAAATGCAACCCCCAGGTGTGTGGCCCGTCTCAGGTGCACCCAGTGCTGGCCAGTGGCTGGGGTCTTCCTTCTGACTTCCTGCACAGATGCCAGAAGTTCTCAGAGCCTTCTTCTTAGGAGAAGCAAAGGAAGAGGCGGGGCTGGCGCTTCCGGGAAGCAGAGGTGGGAGCCTGGGCTTCTGTGCCACCCACTGGCATCAGACATGGAGATGCAGCTTCTCTGAAAGTCCTGGGTTGGCTGGATGGAGTGCCCATCACTGCCAGGGAGAATGGTGGGCGGGAGGACCAGTCCCGAGGGGAGGGGCCACAAGGGGGATCCAAGTGAGTGGCAGGTGAGTGGCATGGAGTACAGTGATGAGGAGTGGCAAGTTACACTCGTGCAGGACATAAGGATAAAAGTAAAACCTAGCATTTGGTGGGGAAGAAAACCAAGAATCCAATTCATAACACAATTCTCAAAGTTTTCTTAAAACATAAAAATCATTAATAAGAGAAAAATGATGGCATATACTTCATTAAAATTAAGAGCATTTGAAATGGTGTCAAAAGGCACCATTAAGAGAGTCAAAGAGCCGGCTGCTTGTGGCTCACGCCTGTAATCCTAGCTACTCAGCAGGCAGAGATCAGAAAGACTGTGGTTTGAAGCCAGCCCGGGCAAATAGTTTGAGAGAACTTATCTCAAAAAAACCCAACACAAAAAGGGCTGGTGGAGTGGCTCAAGGTGTAGGCCTTGAGTTCAAACCCCAGTACCACTGAAAAAAAAAAAGGAGTCAAAGGCCGACAGTAGAAGGGAAGAAGGTATTTCTATTTCTATCTCTTTCCAATAAATGATTCATATGAGAACGCAAAGAACTAGTCAACATGGAAAAGCAAATAACCCAATAAAAAATAGGCAAAAACCTTGACCAAGCATTTCACAGCCAACCATGCTGATAACCAATATACATGTCTCCATGATATGTACCCAACACCCTAGTTATCAGGGAATTGCAGGAGATGCAGACTTAGGTCATAAAGAGAACCCCACCCTCACAGAATGGCTATGACAAAAGGCGGACCCACCTTGCTTTGGGGAGGATTCCTCAACTCACACATGTAACTGGGACAGGTGCCAAAAGGCAAGTGAGGGAGAGGGAAGTGCCGGCTGCCCCATGACCCAGTTCAACCCTTAGCTATATAACCCAAAGAAGTAAGGTTACATGCCCATTCCAAGACATGCACAAAAAGTGTACATGTCAATTTATTTATAAGAGTCAAAAGCTTGGGAAAACCCAAGATCTATCAGTAGATCCAAGAAGTCAAATTTTCATACAACTGAACACTGGGCTCTGAGTGACTAACCCTGCCAACACTGTGATCCTGGACTTCTGGCCTCTGGAGCTGTGAGACAGCATGGCACTTTGTAAGAAGCCTCAGAAGATGGAGGCAGTGGTATAACCTGGATTCTGAATCACTTCCTTCTTGGTCCAGGCTCTGCCCCATGAGCTGCTCCCCACGCCGCACCAGAGGGAGGGACAGCAATGGATTATTTCAGCTGAAGAGTGTAGCACGTGCATTCAGAGCAGATATTTCAGAGGTGACAGGGAAAGGACCTCTCCCAAGGCCTCCCTCTTAAAGGTCCACAGCATCTTCCCAGAATCACCACTCTAGGGACCAAGCTTTTGCATGTGGATTTTGAGGGATGCTCACCCAAACTCTAGCAGGCCACCTAGTCTATTCAGTGTCTAGAATGGAATCTAAGAACGAGACAAATGGAAACAAGGCAGAGGTCCTGAGTCTGATCAATTGGGGCTCCTGACAAGGGGATAAACTTTGCTGGTTTAGAACCATCTACACAGTCACCATTGGTGAAGGACCAGAGCAGGGCTCTGGAAGGGAGGCATTGTAAAGGTGAGTGACTCAGATCTGGTTGATGGCAGAAGCATGATGGGTCTGCCAAGCTATTCCACCATGGGCTGAAGGAACCCTGGCTTGGCCTGGAGGGACCACCTGAGGTGGGGGAGGGGAAGAAAGTGATGGCCACTTTCCACTTGGTAATGATGGCCACCTTTGGCAGTGACTTCCCCTGACATTGATCTTAATCAAAAAGAAAGGACCCCCAGGAGAAAGGGGCCTGGAAGTTGAGACTGAACACACTACAGCTGGTTCAATTCTTCCCTCAGCTAAGGAAACTAAACTGTGCCTCAGAGTGGTTACCACCTGGCTTTTGTCACAACACCAAAGCAATGATTGAGCCAGGCCCAGATCACAGGCTCCCGGAGTAGGGGGGGCCACTTGTCTGCAGCCTGGTTTCTTTTAGGTGCTTAGTCTAAGGCGGCTGCTAACTGTATGGTCAAACAAGGGGATGCCTGGGGCTGGATGTTTGGCTGGGCATCTATGGTCCCCATTTTCCAAGAAGGGTCCAAGTTTATGCCTGTTGCTTGGTGGAATTATTAGTGGCTCATGCTCACAAGTATCCCAGTTAGGATGAATTATGTGGTCACCCATCCATCGATGACAACAGTATGGCTGAGAAGAGAGAACTTGGATCTCTATCATCCTTGACTTGTAGATGGTGAAGGACCTCTGCTCACCTTAAAATCCTCTAAGATGTTCTGCAGGCTTCGGCTGAAGTCGTGCTGTGGAGAAATCATTATTTCCCTCCATTGGATGCTAGAAATGACGTCAGTGTCTGGGTTAGAGACCGTTCTCTGTGACCCCATCAGTGGCCATCCCCGCTGACTAATAGCAATTGTCTAAGGTTGCCATCTGTGAAATGTCTCCAGTGCTGCCTGGTTCATAGGGGCCCTGAGTCCAGAACGGTAGAGACACTATTTTTTATTCTCTTCTACTACCTTATTCTGTGGATAGAGAAACTGACATCTGTTGACCAGGAGATGGCCAGCAAAGTAAGTCTCCTGGCCTTGCCTGCTGCTCACATTTGGATGGGGCAGCCAGTCCTGGGCAGTGGGATAAGAGGTGGCAGTTCCTCGGTCCCAGCTTCCCCTGTCCACCCTGTGTCACTCTAGTAAGCCAAGTGAGCATGTGCAGGTCCCAGTGCAAAGGAGAATGGGAGGAGTGACAGCTGGGGCAGGTGGAGGGCTCCAGGGCTGGCAAGGTGTCTGTCTGCAAGCACAGACTTACACACAGCGCCATACCCGGAGGGACGGAGCTCCCAGGAGAGGCTTTGCTGAGAGGCAGGGCCACCTTTGCCAGCACCCAGGATGCAGCAGAGCCACGTACTCATAGGATGTTGGGCTCAGAACTTGGGAGGGGGTCTGCCTGGTACTGTGGTACCCAGACCCCTCCTTGCTGTGACTGATGCTGTTCCGCTGTCAACAGCTCCAAGGAGGCCCTGGCTCAGAGAAGCACTTTGCATGGGCTCTCCTTTCCCAAGTCCAGGCTGGCCTCCCATTGCACATGCTGCTGACGCAGGTGGAAGGAGCAATTCTGCCTCCACTAGTTTGAGGCAACTAAAGAGAAATCAACTTGGATTTCCACGTTCCTCTGCTGTAAAAAGGGAACTAATACACCCTGCAGGGCTTTGAGAGGGAAAAATTAAATAGTAAAGACTGAGAACGTTGTCTGGAACCTGTTGTTGTTTTATTATTCCTAGTCCGTATTTCCTCTTTTAGTGTCATTATCATGAGACAAGTGAGCCAGGCAAGAAACCTCTTGGTCAGCCTTGACTTCTTTAAGCTCCAGGATGGTCTGTTATGAAATCATATCAATTTTGCTTCCTAAATATTTTAAAAATCTGGCCCTTCTTTTTTCTTTCTTTTTTTTTTTACATCTCAGCTGCCATCCTTTCCTACCTGGACCACTGCCCCCACCTCCCACTGGTGTCTCCACTGTTATGGATTGGATCCTGTTCCCAGAGGCTTGGTCCCCAGCTGTGGCACTACGGAGAGGTGGCAAATCCTTTAGGAGGTGGGACCTTGAGGGAGGAAGTTAGGGTGTGACCTGGAAGGGGATATTGGGATGCCTGATCTCTTCCCGTGTCTCTGTTTGCCTCCTGGTTGCCATGAGGTGAGCTGCTTTCTCTACCATGTACTCCCACAGTGGTGTGCTGCCTCACCACAGGCCCCCAGCCATGGACCGAAACCTCTGAAACTGTGAGTCAAAATGAACCTTTCCTTTTTACAAGGTGATTTTCCTCTGTTATTTTGTCACAGCAACAGAAAGCTGACCAATACCACTGCTCACCTCCCCACCCCCCAATTCCCTGCTCTACCCAGTCACCAGAGACCTATGGAGAGCTGACCGTGTCCCTTCCTGCCTGAATCCACCAATGACTTTTTGTCTGCAGTGTTTAGACTGTGCTGTTTGCAGCCACAGCTCCCACCAGTCTCTTTATCTTTTAAGTTCCAGCACACTGAATGTTTTGAATTCTCCAAATGCTTCCCACCCAATCACACCCCCACACACTTCTTGCTCTATCTTTGCTGATGCTCTCTGTTTTTCTCTGAATACCTCCATTTTTCCAACTCCTAAATATCCTTTAGGAACCACTTAGACATCACCTTCTCTGGGCCTCCAATTTGCCTCAGGTGCCCCACAATGTCTACATCTGCCAATCATTGCCCTAATGCCATCAACTTATAATTAGTCTCCTTCCAGCCTGGACTGTGTGATCCTTGGGAAGGGACCAGTTATTCGTCTTGGTGTCCTCCAGGGTCATCCATGGCTCATGCACAGAGGGCTTGACCCATGTCTGCTGCATAGATTGGGAAGGGGGGGTCCATTGTCAAGACATGCAAGGTTTGGGGAAAAGCAGCACATTTCTATTAAATGGAAAGGGAGATTTCTTTCCAGCTATCTGAAACAGAACGAGGCATATTCCTTTGACACCTTGGATTTCTTTTTCTTTCTTTCCTTTTTTTTTTTTTGTGGTACTGGGATTTGAACTCAGGGCTTCACACTTGTGAGACAGGCTCTCTTCCATTTGAGCCACAACTTCAGCCTTTTTTACTCTGGTTATTTTGGAGATAGGGTCTTGTTTTTTGCCCAGGCCAACCTGGACTGTGATTCTCCTATTTTAAGTTTCCCACTTCAGCTGGAATGACAGGCATGTGCCACCATGCCAGTCCAGTTTTTTACTGTTGAGATGGGGTCTCAAGAACTTTTTTGCCCTGGTTGGCCTGGAACCATGATCCTCCTGATCTCAGTCTCCCAATGTAGCTAGGATTATAGCGTGAGCGACTGTGTTCCACCTTTGACACCATCTGAGCAAAAGAAGCCAAGGAGGGTTGGGAAAAGCACTGAGGAGGTTGGAAACAGCAGAGAGTGGGACTGGAATCCAGATCTTTCTGACTCTAAATAATGTGCTCTTTGTATACTGCACCATGTGGGATAAGGAGCTCATGACAGCCTTGATCCTGGGATGGCCATCTTGATCTCTTGAGCCCTAAAATGGTGCAGCACCTACACACAGATGGCAGGAAGTGAGGGCAGACCTCTGGGAGGAGCTGTGCTTTCACAGCTGGCCAGTCCTTGCAGCTTCCATCTGGGGACCATGTGGAATGTCAGGCCTGGCCTGCCAGGCGTCTTCAAAGCTGGGGCTCGCACTACCTCCTCGAGTGTCCACCTCAGCCTGCCCACCTCAGTGGGATGCTCTTCTTGGCTTTTCCCCAGATACTGCACTTACGTCTCCCCAACACCCCCAGTCCTCACACTTCCAGGAAATCTGTAGATTCTGCCTCACAACTCCAGGGGCTCCCACCCTTTCTCTGCCTGTTTCGAATAACTTTTACTTCTTCCTGCTGCACGGAAGCACGGTTTGGATTTTGTACATTTCTCCAGCAGCTTCAGGGGCTCAGCCCAAGCTGCGCTCAGGGCTGGCCCAGGTGCCATCTGCCCTGCGCACCCCCGAACAACGTCAGTAACCAACAGGGATCTGCTTGCCTCCCCTCGGTGGTTTAAGACCACAGTCTGCACACGCGGGTTTATTTGTGTTCTTTTCTCAAAGCTCTAAGCTATTGGAAGGCATTACTCATAACTTAATTTGGTGAAAATCTAGCTGGATACACAAAGTTGAGTTAAATATACCAAGGAGTTGTATCCGCCTCTCTCACCCCCTAATTGTTTTTTTTTTTAATTTTTATTGTTTTATTGTTCATATGTGCATACAATGCTTGGGTCATTTCTCCCCCCTTCCCCCACCCCCTCCCTTACCACCCACTCCGCCCCCTTCCTCTCCCCCCCCTCAATACCCAGCAGAAACTATTTTGCCCTTATTTCTAATTTTGTTGTAGAGAGAGTATAAGCAATAATAGGAAGGAACAAGGGTTTTTGCTGGTTGAGATAAGGATAGCTATACAGGGCATTGACTCGCATTGATTTCCTGTGCGTGTGTGTTACCTTCTAGGTTAATTCTTTTTGATCTAACCTTTTCTCTAGTTCCTGGTCCCCTTCTCCTATTGCCCTCAGTTGCTTTTAAGGTATCTGCTTTAGTTTCTCTGTGTTGAGGACAACAAATGCTATCTAGTTTTTTAGGTGTCTTACCTATCCTCACCCCTCCTCTTGTATGCTCTTGCTTTTATCTTGTGATCAAAGTCCAATCCCCTTGTTGTGTTTGCCCTTGATCTAATGTCTCACCCCCTAATTGTTAAAGAGGCGGGGTGCAGAACCTGTGGAATCTGAAAAGGAAGTGTTCAGAAAAACGCTGGGAGGTTCACCAATGTGCAGCCAGCCAACTTGACTTCGCGAAGCATTGCTGCAGCCTGCTGACTGCAATTGTTTATCTGAACTTAATAGGACTCCACATCCCAAAGCTGGAGCAAGCTGATTTCTTTGGGGGAAAGAGGCAATGTCTCCATACAGCAGCCTCTGTGTGTGGGGGTGGGGGGGAGCTTATTTATTGCAGGTATGAAAGCAACCAATTTGTCCCTGTGGACACTCAACCCTGCATCTCCAGTCCTGCCCTGCGTGTTCTACCCCCATGAACAAAGAACTGTCATTCCAGTTCAGCTCTGAGCAGCTCACCTTCCCCACATCTGCAACGGCGAATGACTGAACTGAAGCAAAGCCTGGTATTCGAGGTGCTCACTTTTGACATGACAGCTCCCATCCTCAATGTCACACATGCCAGGGAAATGAACATGTATGAATTGCAAGTCTGTCTTTAACAGCCCAGAGAACAGAAGAGGGCTGACGTGCTCAGCAGCGGGGCTTGCTTTAGGAGATCCACATTCTTTCTGATTGGTGCTCTCATTCATGAGGCAGAAAGCACAGAGCTGTCTGCTGCAGGATATGGAAAGGGCAGGGGTTTGAACAGTTTGAAGGCACTGCCACCAGCCAACCCTTTGGAGCCTTGTGGAAGATCCTCAGGATATCTTGCCCAGGGCCAACCTTTAGGAAGGGCTGGAAGAAGCCAGTTTCAGAGGACTAAGCAGTAGTAGGGCTGGGCATGCATTTTTTTTTCAATACTGGGATTTGAACTCAGGGCCTCACACTTGTTCAGCTAAGCAGGTGCTCTACCACTTGAGCCACTCTGCCAGCCCTGTTTTGTGAATTGCCATCCTCCTGATCTCTGCTTCCTGAATAGCTAGCATTACAGGCGTGAGCCACCGGTACCCGGCACACAAGGCAGTTCTTGGAGATGCTAACACAGGTTTCTCTCACGCTGAAGGAGAGACTGAGCAATGTGTGTCTTTGGGGTGTTCAGGGGCCACAGTCCCTACTGAGTGGCATGGCTTTCTCTGGCTTTGCAAGTAAAATGTCCCCAGAGTCGAATGTACTAAAAGTTTGGTCCCCAGCATGTGAGCTACTAGATAGTGGGACCTTGAGGAGGAGGGGCCTGGGGGAGGAAGTTAGGTCACTGGGGCTGTGTCCTTGAAGGAGATATGGAGACCCATTCCGTTCTCTGTTTGCTGGCTGCATTGAGGTGAGCGGCTCTGCTCCACCACAAGCTCCCACCATGATGTGCTGCCTCACCACAGGCCCAAAAGCAACAGAGCTGGATGACCATGGATGGAAACCTCTGAATCAAGTAAACCCTTCCTCTTCAAGTTGATTAGCACAGGCATTTTGTCACAGCGATGGAAAGCTCAGCACCTTACCCATGAGTGCAGGGTAAACATCCTCATCTGGCAGAGCTCAGTATTACCTCTGTAAGGAAGGGAGGAGCGCTACTGTCTTCAGTATAGCAAAGTGACGGCAGAGACATAAATGCCCGTGTCACACTATACCCTGGGTCATGGTGGATGTCAGGCAAGGTCCCTCCATGGCTGCAGGTCCCTCGATGGGCAAAACAGACCCTGCAGGGAGCAGCTCAAGAGTGCACATCACAGGGGAGCCATTTGTGCTGCTTCTGTCCTGTCTAATCGTCATACCAGCTGGTGAAGTTCTTCTATCTTCTAAATGAGCAACAGCATCTCAGGGGGTCACCTGTCCTGGAGCTGAGGCCTATCTGCCTGACTACAAAGCTAGTGGTTTGTCCTCTGCTCCAGGCAGCCCGATTCCCAGAACTGTGCAAGGTGACATCCACTGCATTGTATGACGAAGCTGCCTTTCCCAACAGAACTCAGGGGCTCCACCTGAAATTCAGTTAGGTTAAAATTGCTGCCTGGGGCAGAGACACCCAGGAGGGGCATCTGTGACATGATGTCCCTGAATTTGGGAGGAGAGTGGGAAGAAGAAGAGTTAACTGAGACAGGCAATCTCACCTTGGTGCCTTTTGATGTATTTGTTGAAGTCAGCTTGTCTCATCTACCGCCGTACAGAAGAAACCGGTACTCCATCACCCACTGCCCTTGAAAAGGTGGCTTAGACTTTGGTCTAAATGAATCAGGCCTGCCGTTTTTCAAGTGACTGATTCCAGTTGAGAATTGAAAATGTATCATTTTTCAAAACAGATCACTGTGGCGTTGACCTAAAAAGGCCTGAGTAAAGCCAGCATGTTGCCTGGCCTCACGGGGCCAGGGCTCATTCCTCTGTCACATGGGCATTGGGGCATGGTGTCCCATGAGATGCTGCTGTGGCTGCTTTGTTCAGGCTTATTTGTTCTGTGTAGAAGTAGAAGAAGAAATATTTCATAAAATTAGTCATTCACTACTGCAAATACATTGCAAATGTTGTGAATGGAATTCATCTCCGCCAAACTAGAGAAGCACTTCAAACCTATAATTAAAAGCAGACATTTAAATTTTCATAAATTATTTATTTTAGCTAGTTATTTGCCACTGAGCCCTACACCCTCAGCCCTCAGAATTTTTTTTTTTTAAAAAGATTGGCCAGTGGTTAAGCATACCATTGATTTTGTTCCAATTTTAGCAGATGTGTTGCCAAAGTGACAGTTACCAGTGATTTGGGGACAACGGATCCCTGTATGTCTCATTCTCCTTGCCCTGTTCTCTTGTGAAGATATGTAGAGATATATGTAATTATTAACTTTGAGTATTTTGTAATTCACATGGGTTTATTACTCTGGTGGATGTTGTAGGAGGCATCAAGAAACAGGAGCTGGTCCCTTCCTAAGTCGGAGGACATACAGGTGACTCCTCAAAGCATGGGTGGAATGAGGGTGCCTGAGAAGTCAGCTCCTTCCCCACCCACGTTCTCCTCCATCGGAAAAGTGCACTGCTGTGGGAGGCAGGAGGTGGTGTTGTGTGAACCCCGTGTCTAGTGGTGTAGCTCAACAAAGGTCTACAGCTTCAAGTCCAAGCCTGAGCATCGCAAACTGTAAGGAAACCCATTTTCTTCCCAAGCCTCCATTTTATGTCCTATAAAATGAGAATAAAACCTGTCTGCCTAGCAGTAAACTAAAGATATTTTTTTATGATCCAAGAAAAGAAAAGATTTCAGAGATGCAGGCTTTATTTATTTATTTAACACTCAGCAGACACTACTTCCAACACGGCCCTTTCAGGTGAACAGCTTGGCACGTGTTCCTCTGCCTCCTTCCAATTCCAAGATTGAGCACTGATGCCCGAGAGCGCAGAAATCAAACTGCTGTGGCGCTACCTGTCCAGGGGGGCTAAGGCTTTGCCATCTGCAGTGACCTCGCCCTCAGCGCATGTTGCTAAAAATGACTGACGTCCATCGGGAGGCACAGGCGGGCAGATCCTGCCCCTGGGTCCAAACAAAGTAACATAGGTTGGGCTACACAAAGTGTCGCGGGACACTGGGGCTGTTTGTTGGCTCTCAGAACAGCTATCGCCTAGAAATGAACTGTGAAGCTTTCGGAAATAACTCCCTCCAAAGGCTGGGGAACATGCCAACTAAACTTTTCTAAATGAAATGTTGACCGGCAAGTCCTCCTGACTTCCAAAGGCTCAGCAGTCTTCGCAGGTAACTGTGGTACGGCACTGCCCCCTGGTGGTTCGCATGAGCCACGGCACAGGGAGCCCAGCACCGGGAAATGGATGAGTGTGCCAGGAGCTATTAATAAAGACACTAAGCTCTGACAACAGCCTTTTCCATGGAGAGCCTGAGTCTTCTTCAAATGGCCCCATACATCTTTAAAGAAAACATAGCCAGGTGCCAGTGGCTCACGCCTGTAATCCTAGCTACTCTGCAGGCAGAGATCAGGAGGATAGAAGTTCAAAACTTGCCAGAGCAAATAGTTCTGCCAGACCCTATCTCAAAAAAAAAAAAATCACAAAAAAGGGCTGGTGGAGTGGCTCAAGCCCCAGTACTGCAAAAAAAAAAAAAAAAAAAAAAAAAAAAGAGAGAGAAAGAAAAAATGACCTCAGCATTTACGGAGAGACCCCAGCAGACTTTTCCTACCCTCTCAATTCTTAGTGCCAGGAATACTGATGAATGTGATTCTTAAAAACCAAACACAAAAGACACTGGATTATGCAAAAACATTTTACTTCACAGTACCATCTTTAAAAAAAAAAAAAAAAAAAGGCAGAAACATTTTGGGTCCCCACACTCCTGGGCTGGAGTTCCAGAAGGACCTTGGGAATCCGTCTCCAGGCTTCCCTTTCAGATAGTCTTTCTCATGGCTGCTTGTGTCATGCTGAAGAGATAGGCTTCGTAGATTATATTTAAGAAGTTGTCATCATTCTGGAAAACAAAATCAAAAGGCCCAAGGCACCATAACTTGGGTGGCAGAAAGCAAGTTTTCCTCTCTCGGAGCTGAATGGGCCCTGGATGCTAAGACGCTCACCTCGGCTTGCTTGTGCTGCAGCTGCGGGGTTTCCTGCATACATGGATGTGAAGGGGGCCTGGAGGAAGAGCTGCTGGCTTTTGACAGTCAGTATGTGGAGTGGCAAGTGCTCACGACACACAGCACAGCTGGGCAGCCCAGCCATGTGACGACATGTAACAAGGTTTGCTCATGAAAAGCAGGATCTGCCAGTGAAGACCCAGGTCCTTAACACCAAGCTGGGTGGGGAGGAGATGATCTAGGTCACAAAGCTTGATTAGGACCATGCTGGTAGTTCTTAAAAGTCCAGCCCACCATGTGTACGTGCTGTCTTGGGCATTAATTAGGACTGTACCCACAACATGCTTCATTGCTACCTTATCAAAGCCATCATAATTCTTCCCATGAGCTGTGGAAAGTTTCTGGCCTTGACAAGTGGGCAGCTGACTGGGAGGTTCTACTAAGGGCTGAGAGAGAACCCAGGTCTAATCAGGGGTTTTCTTGTCTCTGAATGCAAAAGGCTTCTTTCTTCCTCCCACTCAAAGCCTTTGAAGCTTTAGCAGTTCACCTGCACTTCACATCTTCCCTTCATTCTTTGTGCCACACAAACACAGTTAGAATCATTGTCATGCAATGAGGAGAAAGATGTTATCCCTTCCTCCTACAAAGTGACCACAAAGTCCCTCTGCATGACACTGTGTGCTAACAAAGGGGACTACAGACAGCCCAGTGGCTTCTAGCAGAGAGGCAGGAAGAGCCATCCAGGCCACATGGAGAAGCAAAGAATGAAGGGAATGAGTTTCTAAGTAGCAAGGTGTAGTGTCCTGGGACAATGTAATCTGAACGGTACAAGCCAGGAAAAGCACAGGTCTTTAAGAATCAAACTTAAAACGGGCTGTTTTCTTCATTGTTCACAGGTGACTTTTCTAAATTCTCATGAATTTATCATGAATAGCTTAACTGGGTGGGAAAAACTTTAATCCTGATAAATTAAAAAAAGTAAAACAATTTACTTCTGGTACTACCTATTTCTAGATCTGTTATCTTTTAAAAAATGTTTTACAAATAGATTGAGGCTAGCTTGCTCTCTCACAGCCTGCTCCATAGGCCACCTGAGCTTAAAGGCCAACAGCCTCCCAACTCTCCTAACTAAGGGCTCTAAGTCTGGCACTTTCCAAGGCCTGTCACCTATGGTGGGCTGTGCCTAGCTCAGTGGACAGTCCCTGTAATACTCATGTTATTAACATGACTCCCAGGTCTATGGCAGGAGCCAGGAGCACTCTGGAGCCAGGGAGGGTGGGATCCCACCTCTGCTATTTACTGATTGTGTAACCTCAGGTCAGTCACTTGGCTTCAGCGTCCTGTCATAAAACAGGAGAGATTTAATAGAGGTTTGTGTGAGGATTGAAAATAGTGCTCAGCTCAAAGCTCTAAGTGCCAGCTATCATTGGCATTACTTTTATTTCACAGAGATGAGGGAGGCAAGGGGCTGACAAGGAGGATTGTCATTCCATCCTGCCCTAATTAGCTGGTTTCAAACCCACTTGTAACCCTGCCTATAGCCCTCATGCCTGGCACTCGCCTTCTTGCCTGCTTCCTCTCTGTTTCGCCATCTGCAGAGCTCAGGACTATGGCTCACCCAAGTGGCCCTCACGACCATTTCCCAATGGTGGGTGCTCTCTATTTGGGTACCCTGTGGCAGAGTGCCCTCAGTGACAGCCCTGTCATCAGTGCATGCTTCCTTCTTTCCTGACAGGTGACAGCTGGGAGGCCTTAGTCAGTCCTCCCAATTACAAATCCCTTGAAGGGTTCAGACACCCAAAGCCATAATTAGCATTCTAAATATTGTCTGGTTGGCTGAGTTCAGAGCCAGAGCCATGGGGATAGGGTGTAGGGTGAGCTGTTGTGCTCCTGGAGTACTAGGCAGACAGTGGCCAGCTGAGCCTGTATCTCACAGTCATCACAGTAGGTGGAGGGTTGGTAAGGTGAGAAGAGAGGTAGGGCTGCCTTCCTACCTGGACAAGGTACAGCAGTGCTTCCTGGAGCTGCAGCCTGGTGAGTGGGCTGCAGGTGATGGCAGAGGGCTCCGGGTTCTTCAAGGGTAGGAGGAGGCCAGGGGAGGCAGCTCGTGGTTCCTGGCCTCCCAGAGGCAAAAGGCCACTTTGTTTTTCCCTCTGCGCGGCACAGGAGGATTGTGTGAACACCATGGGGGACATGAGCAGAGAAGGAGCCACTGTAGCTGGGATGCACTGTGGCGAGATGACCTGCTCACAGCAAAGGCAGACACAGAAGGCAGGATTAAGGAGTGACCCACTAAAAGCAGAGACACAGAGATTAAGAGGCCTCTTGCTCAAAGGGCTCACAGCTCACAGGGAAGGTAAGTGTTAACTATGCCCTGGTTCCCTAGGTGGGAAGGGCTCACAGGACAACTGATTCCTGCTCCACTCTCTGTGTATTCTGAGTATTCTCCTTGGTGGCTACTAAGCACCTGGAATAGTCAGCTCTGCTGACTGCTGCAGCCACTGCATATACAACTTGACCTCCGGGTGAGATTTTTTTCATTATTTTGCAACATGCATTTAGGACTGCTGGTCTTACCCAGGATAGCTGGCCACCACTCTAACCTGAGGTCCAACCACCCATGTGAGTGACTGCATGTGCTGCCCTGGCTCTCCCAGAAGAGGGACCTTGGGAGAGCAGGCCTGCTGCCCTCTGCTGCCACTAGGAGGGGCCGTGATTTCTGGGGTTCACCCCTCTGGTCCTTCCCTAGGTGACCTGCCTGCTTTTCCAGGCTGGCATGGTGGGGCAGGCCCGGGGCTGCCTGGCACTCTGTGCTGCTGTGACCTGTTTGGTGAGTCTGTCTCACTCATTTGGATGACAGACCTCAAACCAAGTTTTTCTGTGGCTTTTCCAGTTATGCAATGACATTCTGATCCCCAACTGACTGACTCCTACAGCTATCATGTGTTTCTAACTCAGGTAAGAAGGAATGTTACTTCTCAGCCTCCGAATACTCCAAGGAACTCGTGAGTAGGGGAGAGAAGCCCATAATTTACAAGCTGCAGTAATTTTAGCGTCAGTCCCTTGGCATCTCTCGGGGCAGGAGTTGGCCTAGAGGAAGGCAGGCTGTTTGTTTCTCTAACTTTCCCTGTTGGATGTGAGGAGAGGCCCAGAGCACTGCCGCTCCTCAGAGAGGAGATGCAGTGCTAACAAGAGCACAGCGTGGGCTGACAGAATGTACACTTTCCTTACTTGGCTCTTGACATTTGTGAGTACTGCAAAAAAAATTATGTATGCAGAAATTTAAGTTAGACTATTAACCTGATTTTCTCATTCTAAGTTATCAAAGAGGGAAAAAAAACCCAGACATTTTAAAAAATGGGGACAACACTACATGGAAATGAAGGAGAGGGTATATTATACACATTATCTCCACAGGAGAAGCACTCAGATGTAGGATTTTAATACATAAGAAATGAGAACACCTTGACTCAGGGTCTGTCACACAGACTTTGGCACATGTCGATGGACTTTGTTTTTAAAAAGTGAAACATTCCCGAGGAGCTATTAGGAGCTACACGGCAAGAGGTCACATGTAACTCGTGGGGAGAACACTAGGATCTTTAACCCAGCGCATTTTCAGTGAATCTGAAGGAAAACGATCCCACCAGACCTCCAGATGTCACCAGAGGCAGATGGCCAACAGCCTGTGGTCTTCTCTGTTCCCAGGCACTGGTGGGTAGAGAACCATCTTCTCAGCAGGACACATGCTTCTAGAAATTGCTTTTCCCCTTTGCAGTCTGTGCATGGAGGGCGGAGATGGGTTGCACATCTATCGCTCCCTGATCTCCCTGTGCTGATGATCTAGAGGTCAATGAACAGGCTGTACCATTAATGTGTTTTTTCTGTTAAGTCCAAGAACTTACAGGATTGCGGGCTCTGTAGAAGTAGGGAGTTGTTTTCTCCATCACTGTGCAGCATAATGCTACACAATGTGGGAAGTGCTCAGCATCCATTAGGTCATTTAAGTATTCATTAAATCAATGAGAGAGCAATAACTAGCCATGGAGTAAAAAACAAGAAGTCAGATGTTTGGGTTACAGAATGATCTTAGAGCAGACCACTGAAGTTTCCATAGTCAAAGACTAGGGTTTTGTTCCATGTCTGTGCTGGTCTTCAGCCCTTACAACATTTTGAGGATTTAACTCTACAAACTCTCCCTAAAAGGAGGGTGGTGGTCCCCAACTGTTGAGCAGGCTCTCCCCACCAGGGAAGAGAGGTGAGACAAGAGGTATGGAGACACAGAGAGGGGTCCCTGGCCCTTTCTAAGTAGAAGTGTGTGTGACACAAGGTCCCTATAGCATAGACGTGGACAGTAAATGGTGCTACATTACAGTAATATGTTTTTCCCCAGTTTACCTGCAGAAGAGGAGCCTGCTTCTCCATGCTGGATGCCTTGCTGATCCAGGCCTCCAAGGGCTTCCCTGTCCTGGAGCTCTGGGCTACCACAGGGAACTTGGCTGCCAAGGCCGGCCGGTGGGCCACCTGCAGTTGCTGCTCCTGCTGCACAGCCTGGAGCTTTCTCAGCAGCTCCTGAGGGGGGAGCGCCCCAGGGTTGCTTGCCTGACCACCAGGAAGGGGCAGCGCTGGGCTCCCCAGTGGGCACTGCTCCTTCCCGGGAGCCTGATGTCCTCGTGGAGGTGGGAAGGGGCCATTGAAATACCCCAGCTGTGGAGCTGTGGGGATGGCAGCAGAGAGGGCAGCTGGGCTGGCAGGGGTTGGTGCAGTAGCATTGTACTTGTTCACTGCCCCTGGGCTACTCTGGAGCTTCTCTAGTAGGTTCTGGGTTCTGGAAGCACTTTGTGTGCCATGGGAAGTCCTGATGTTCTGCGGAGACCCAGGCTGGATAGGTCCAGAGAGAACTGCCCCCATAGGGTGGGTGCCATCGGCTTCGCAGGGCCGCTGCTCAGGCAGCTCTGACAGTGGGTGCAGGTCTGTGCTCCTGACCATGAGTTTCTGAATGGCTGGGCAGAGCTGCTTCTCCACAGGGGGTGAGGGCATTCTGGGCTCCTCATAGGAAAGGGAGCGCACAACTCCCTGCCGAACAGGAAGCTTCTCCTGCTGCTGCCGCTGCTGCTGGGGGATCAGTGGGGGCTCCATGGTCCCCTGACAAGGCATTTTGTCATGCTTTCCAAACAGAGCTGTCAAGGATAAGTGTCGGGACTCATGGTCTAAAGTCTGGAAAAAACAGATATTATAAATAGGTCCACATACAATTTGGTTACAGGGAGCTACAAAACATAACTTACCTGATGACTTAAAGGATCAATTAGAGAAGATGAAAAAATTATGAACTTGAAAACTGTATGACCTTTTTAATGCCAAGTATTTTCACAACATTCTCTCCTCCCACCCCAAGACAGTTGTTATAGTTCAGTATCTATTGATTGACAATAGATTGATTGATCATAGGCATATGATCCTAGAGGGGCCTGGGGTTCACAGATGGGCACCACTACAATGGTCACTACAAGGTAAACTATCTCTACAACAAGAAGTCCATCTGAGACTGCAGAGTACAAGAGGTATTGGGAAAACACGGGGAAAGGAGGATTTCAGATGCTTGGTAGCTTTTCACAGAGCTGGAAAGAAACATGTCATTTAATCTAACTTGGTCTTTTCGCCTATATACCAGTGGCTATAAAAAAAAAGTCATCAGAAGGGCCAGGTGTGGTGGTTCACACCTATAATCCCAGCTACATGGGAGGCTTGTAGGTACAAGGATCCTGGTCCTTGGCTGACCCCACACAAAAAGCACAAGACTGTATCTGAAAGATAATTAAAGCAAAAAGGGCTGGGGGCATGGTTCAAGTGGTAGAGTGCTCATCTAGCAAGTGGGAGGCCCTGAGTTCAAACTTCATACCAACAGCCAAAAAAAAACTCAGGTTTTTTTTGTTCCATGCTGGTTTCTCTATTAAAATATATTAAAAATTCCCATGGAAGGCAATAAAAAGAAAGCTAAAAGAACTCAGAAGACTTCTTTGTTGAAAAAGTCAATATCAAACTTCAAGTAGCTAGTCTTATGTCTCTGGCCTCCACGTTCATTTTCAGAGCAGATTTAAACTGATTCCATGAGAAGCCCTTTAATTAGGACTGTCATGAAGTGACAGACACAACACAAATGGGACTTGAGTATGTGCTTGCGAGCAAGCCTCATGACCACTGTGCTGTTCTGAACCATGTAGAGGACATACTGTCCACACACACCTGTACAAAAGCTGCTGTAGCCTCTTGTCCTCAGATCTGCAGGGTATTACACCACTCCTCCCCACACTCACCAAAGCTGTGGCCATGCCAAATGCCCAGGCCCCAGTACTGTGCCCTGGAGAGAGGAGGTGCTCTGAACCGTTCTGTTCCATTTTGCTGATAGGGCGGCTATGACTCCAGTGGCCTTGGAAGCCACCTACCCAGAAGAACATGAACCCAATGGTAACACTGGTCACCTCTGACAATGTTATCATCCGTTATTTTTAAAAATCATTATTTCCTAAGGACACAAGCCAAATGCCCCAAGGGAACAGTTAAGTTGTCAATACTGAAAAAATCTCTAATCTAGCACTGGTTTTCTTGAACTTACTTTGCGCCCCTCAGCAGCACCAGGCCCTTTCCCTCCCCTTACTGGGGTAAAAGCTCATGGGAACCCTGAAGAGGTGCCACATGAGGAAGCAGGACCCATACCTGGCTGGGCTGTAGGCCCCGATGCTGCTGGCTGTCACTGGGCTTCACTGGGATTGGTTTAATGACATTGGGGTTGTCACAGATGGCAGAACTGGTTATCTGTTTTGGCTCAGAACAGGTTTTACACTGAAATGGAAAAAAACCCAAACACTTCATTTTTGGTGTCAAAGTGTTAGTGTTTTTCAAAAACCATATCTTCTTGCTTCTTATGGCTATTTTTTTGGATATGTTTTCCCACACAAAGGATAATTCCTTAAACATCTCTGGTATGAACTCCATTTGGGTATAAATTAGTTTCAAATTACGTTTTCTTACTCGCACAATTTGGTGCCCTAAAGTATCACCACAGCATCAGCCCAGATGGTCTTCGATGCTTGGATAATTAGAAGGTATATATTTGCTAAAGAAGGAGTAGTTTTAAAATCCAGTGTTCTAATGCTTTTCAATATCTGCACTGGGGTAGGCGCTGTCCTCCCTGACCTTACAGGGGACTTGCTGGAGACACTCCACCCGAACAGCTCAAGCTTTCTGGCTGACATACCAAAAGCACTCATTTAAAAACAATTCACTCACATCACCTTTGTTGAATTCCTCACCTCCTGCATAAATAGAATAATTCAGATCTGAGTGTCCTAGTCTACTCACTACAAATGAGAATGCCATAGGGAGAATTTTCATATGTGGACTCACCACTGTCACTAACCTAGTCATCCATGTGCTTGCCAAAACAGCAGGCCCAGAGCAAAGAGCATGGCAGTGATGTTGCTGTCTACTTTGTTGACACACACACACACACACACACAGCAATACAGGGCCAAGTGTGGTGACCCAACACTGGGGAGGTAGCGATCAGGGGGAATCGAGGTTCAATGCCAGCCTGGGTAAAAAGTTCTTGAGATCTTATTTCAACCAATAAAAACTGGGCATGGTGGTACACACCTGTCATCACACTTACCCAGAAAGCATAAGCAGGACCACAGTCCAGGCTGCATAAATGCAAGATCCTAGCTAAAAAAATAATCAAAGCAAAAAGGGCTGGGAGCATGGCTCAAGTGGTAGAGCACCTGCCTCAAAAGTTCAAGGTCTTGTGTTCAACCCCCCAGTACTCCAAAAAAAAAAAAAAAAAAAGGCAACATAAAAACAGTACCACTTGCATCATTAGTCAAGGGGACAGTCAAGGTCTCAGCCTGGAAACACTCCCACTGCCTCTGACCTGGAACAAGCTACAAGCACAGTTTCTTCACCCAGGAACCCAAGGTTCCTGATGTGTTATTGGGGAATACTTCCCAATTTAAGTCTATAGGATGTGCACCTAGGTTTGTAAGGTCAACCATACAAATGTCTAACTAACTTCTTCCAAGAATTCTGTCAATTACCTGGCTATTTGGCACTAGTATTAAGTGGGATGTGAAGACACTTTACATCATAAAGTGTTACTTCTCATCCTTCTTAGGTGAATGGTGTGGTTTTGTGGGCCAACTGGCCAGGCCTTCCAATGACATGGATAGTCAAGACCAGGAAAGACAAGGTTACAGCCTAAGACAGCATGAAATGCCTTTAACTTCCACTTGCTTTTTAAAAGAGGCCAGGCGTGGTGGCTCACGTGTGTAATCCCAGTTACTTTGGAGTTGGAGATTGGAAGGATCATCGTTCAAGGTCAGCCCAGGCAAAAATTTAGTGAGACTCTCATCTCAGTGGAAAAAGCTGGGTGTGGTGGTACACTCCCGTAGTCCCAGGTCCAAAGCTGGCCCCAGGCAAAAACACAAGATCCTATCCAAAAACTAACTACATCAAAATAGAGCCGGGGGTGTGCCTCAAATGGAAAAGTGCTACCTAGTAAGCACAAGGTCCTACAGAAAGAAAGGAAGAAGAGAGGAAGGAATGTTTACTTTCAATAAATGACTTTTTCTGTACATTTTCTTTAACTCTTGTTATGCTTTTCTCAGATAGCTTTTTTTTTGAGGCAGGGTTGTGCTATGGAGCCCAAGCTGGCTTCTAACACTCAGCTTCCAAAGTAACAGGGTTATAGGCTGTGCTACCATGCCTGGCTGGAAACTTTTTCTGCTTAAACGGCGTCTCTAGGAGTTATTTTCTATGTCACAATTGCCTACTATGTGGAGGCCTTGCTTTGTAAATTTGATATCAAATTGCTCGATACTCTACCTCTTACTTTTCTATGCTTCTTAGGACCCAAATAATTTTAAAATACTTGGAAAAAACCTGGTTTTTGAAAACGTGTATAACGGATTCTTCACAGTGAACCTGAAGATTTCTTTAAAACCTCAAAAACTACACCAAAGAATGTCATTTCATATGTGCACATATATACAAACATAAGCGTCTTTGGGTTGTGGGATTACAGACCATTTTCCTTTAATTAGATTGTGGATTGGTACATAATAGCTGAGGCACAACGTGGCGCTCTGATGACGTGGACACTGCAATAATCCATCAGGTAACCAGCACACCCGGCCCTCCTATGCTTACGTCCTTGTGCCGCAGAACATCAGGGTTGATTGCTCCTTCCTCACTGTGCTCATCCACGGCCTCTGCACCCTCACTCTCCCTCCCCTCCCCAGTCTGCATAACCGCTATTCTGCTTTTCATGAGTTCTACATTTTTAGATTCCACATAGGAGTTAAAATCATGCAGTATTTACCTTCTTGTGCCAGGCTTATTTCACTAAATATAATGTCCTCCAGATTCACCCATGTTGTCACAAATGACAGGATTTCACCCCTTTGATGACTGGATAGTATTCCACTGTGTCTCTCTGTGTGTGTATTCTTTGCTTTTTATACTTTTTGGAATTTTCTCTTTGAACAGTAAAAGTCTACATTTTAGGGCTGGATGAGTGGCTCAAGTGGTAGAGTGCCTGCCTACCAAGCGTGAGGCCCCAAGTTCAAACCCTGGTACTACTACACAAAAAAAAGACTGAATTTGGTAAGTCACTACTATATTCAGAAAAGAACCATTAATTCATTCAAGGCCAGCCTAGGCTAGTTGGTGAGACCCTGTCTCAAAAGGTGGGGGGACAAAGAATCTGAATAGGTATTTTTTCAAAAGAAGGCATACAGATGCTCAACAAGTATATAAAATGTGTGGCTGGAGGTGTGACTGTGGTAGATCATCCACCCAGGATGCACAAGGTCCAGGTTCTGTGCCCAGCATCACACACTCCAAATAAATAAATAAATAAATACGAAGCTCAATGTCACTAATCAGGGACAAAGCTACATGAGATGCCACTCACCCCAGTAAGAATGGCTTTTATCAAAAACAAGAGCTGCAAATGTGGGTGTGATGTGGAGAAAAGGGAACTGTGCACTCACTGTGGATGGGGTGCAAATTAGCACAACCATTATGGGAAAACAGTGTGCGGCTCCTTAAAAAGCTAAAAGTAGAACTACCATAAGCTCCAGCAATACCACTTCAGGGTACATATCCACAGAAATGAAATGAGCATTTCAAAGAGACATCTGCATTTGTGTTCAGTGCAGCAGGAGTCACAACAGCCGTGATGCGGGTCAACCAACCGTGGTGTCCACCGACAGATGAGTGGATAAAGAACACATGAGACAGACAGACACACACACATGGGGCATTGTCAGCCCTTTGAAAAATAGAAATCCATTCATTAGTGACATGGACAAACCTAGACAACATCACGTTAAGTGAAATAAGTCAGGCACGCAAAGACAATCACCACATGACCTCACTCATGTGTGGGATCTAAAAGAGTAGGACGCTTAGGAGCAGAGACAGAATGGTGGTTCTCAGAGGCTGAGGGTACTGCAGAGACATTGGACAAAGAACACACAGCTACACAGAAGGAATCAGTCCAAGAGATCTACTGCATCTCATGGTGACTAGTTAACAACAATGAACTGTACACTTGAAAACTGCACAGATTTTAAGTGTTCTCACCACAAAAAATGCCAAGTATGGAGTAAATAGATAGGTGAGTTATCTTGATTTAGTCATTCCATCATGCATACATGTACCAAAATATGTTGTACACCATAATACAATTTTTATTTTTCCATTAAAATTTTTTTAAATAGTTTAAAAGTTAAAACAAACAAAAAAGGATTCTAGAAGCACAAAGGATCTCAGAAGTCTGAGTTTGATACTTATCCAGAGGAGTGAAATTCTTCATGACAACACACTATGCAGTTATCCACTCTCTTCTTAAACCCTCCCAATCATGGAGACTCACTTCCCACAGCATTCTTGTTCCTTTCTCACCCTCTTTCCACTTCCCACCTTCCTTACACCAGGCCTACTTTACTTATGGTCTCCACATTGTCTAAAAGGTCTATGTGCAGGAGAGGGGGGGCAACAGAGATGGAAGGAAGTTTCTACAATGCAACAGAAGTTCATAGCGGCATAGACATCTAACTGAGTCTGAAATGGGCTTGAAACTCTGATCATATCTGGACCGGTGAAGAAGGGACAGAAGAGCATGAGAAAAGGCAGGGAAGCATTCAGGAAACAACACTGTTACTGTGGCAGGTGTTCCCAGATGGTGTTATGGAATGCCTGAGGATTCCAAGGACTCATAAACTAGGTAATGACAAACCAAGGATTTAGACCAGGATAGGGCAGTACTTCTAGTAAGTTACATTATGTCATGTGGCTATTAATGGAAGAAGAAATAGTTTCTTTTAATATTTATCTCACAGATCAATTGACATTATGTTTACAACATGTATTTGATTTTTATAGAAAAGCAGCATATTCAATGATTAAACATCTGCATTTCATGTCAGCATTATAAAACTTTAGGGGCATAAAGATGAACAGAACATTGTTTTAACCTCAACTAGTTTATACTATAGTGGGAGAAGCTGACTGAACTGTGCCAAATGAGGAAGAACAAAGTAAGTTCTACATAGAAAAAGCCTGGGGAGTCCAGCATAAAAAATAATTTGAGAAAAGAGATCTATGAAAACTTCCTGTTTAAAGAGGCCATGAAGAACATGTAGATTCTGAAGAGCCAACAAAATGAGGGGGACAATATTCAAGTGTCAAGTGATGGCCTGAATGCAATCTCCAAAGTTGTGTGTGAGTGTTCTGAGTGCAGGTTGGTCTGTTACGTGATGGTCAGGCAGGTGAGGCCAGGAGGAGACCCAGGAAGGAGGCTTTGGAAACAAAACTCACTACACTCACAGGTCCCGGAAACCAGAGTCACCACATGGGCCACACTGCAGGGAGGAGGGCAGGATCAGGAGTAGGGAGCTCAGGCCAGAGCCTTCACTGGAGTGCCTAGGGAAGGCAGGGCAGGCGGGCATGTGCAACAGTGCAGGTCCGGTGGTGTGATTAATTCTGGTGGGCTCTTAGCTGTGGGTGACACCTGGGTGCCTGATCCCCTCCCGGGGTACCAGATAGAGTAGGCATCAGCCTGGATTGGCTGGCTTACAGCTCAGAGGCTGAGCCCTTGCTGTAGAGGGAACTGGCTAGGCTGGGAGGGGGATGGGCAGTCTCTCCCCAGTCACAAAGGTTTTCAAGATGTCAAAACATAACATACAGAGATTAAAAATATCCACAGGGGCTAGGGGTGCAGCTCAGTGGTCAAACACCTGCCTAGCATATATGAGGCCCTGACCGCCTTCCTCAGCACTGTAAAAATAAATAGTTACCAACACAATGTGTGTGTGCTTAATATCTACATTTATTGTTTATTTACCACTGTTGGGCTGTCTTTATAGGACATAAGTTCCAAGAGGAGCAGAGTTGTCATCTTTTAAAGATTAACTCTAGTGTGCCTAATACAATACAATTAATAAAGTAAAATTATTTAATTATGTGACTAGCTGCCAAATGGCTACCAGTTGCCTCAACACCACCTGTTTAAAAATCCATGCAAACAGCTGATCTGAAATAGTTACCTTTATTATATCCAAAACCTCAATATGTACTAAGTCTAATTCTGGACTTCTTCTCCAGTCCCATTGTTCTACTGGCTGTTTATGTATAAATACCATCAATCTGCACTCTTTTAAATGTCTGTAATTCAATTTGTAATATCAGACAAAGCTTGCTCCATCCCTTGCCTTCTTTGCCAGGGGTTTCCTAGCTATTTCTTGTATATTTCTCCACATGAACCTTAAAAACCACTTGTCAGGCTCCACAGAAAGAAGGAAAAGAAAAACTAATAGTATTTGTTGAAGGATTGCCTCAAATTTAGAGATCTAAGAACTGAGAGCTTTATGCTCGGTTTTCTTATCCAAGAATATGGCAAACACGTCCACTTGTTCAAGTCTATTTTTATGCTTATTTATTTATTCATTTTTTTGGAGACAGGGTCTTGCTGGCCTAGAACTCTTAATCCTCCTTCCAGGTGTTGGAACTGCAGGTGTGCACCACAATCTCCTGGCTTGTGAATTTTATTACAAAAGGTTTTATGAAATCTGTCACTATTATAAATAGGGTCTTTCTCTTCTAGTCAATCTTCCAAGTAGCCATAGTTAGTTTATATGAAGGCTATTGATTTCCCACACTACCTCTTGATGTACTTCAAAATAAACAGTCTTCTTTAGCCTATGAAAAGCAAATGAAGATTTTATTTTTCATACAATTTTGCTTGGAATGGCCCTAATCTTTCTCAGTGACAATATTCCCCCGGTGGAATTTAAGTATGCTTCATGAGAAAGAGCAAACGCACCTTTGTGTACTCATCTTTGGCCTTCGTGAGCATTCGTAGGATGTCTACTTCTTTGCCCTCTCTTGAATTGAGGATCATAGGGGAGATTCCAGCTCCAGCTTCTTGATGGGCTTTCAACTGTTCAGACTGAGTTAGGCTAGGAAAACAAAGGGGAAGGTTCCCGCAGAAAAATCTCCTTAACACAAATGGTTTCTTTGTTTTATTTTTGCCTTATCATACGTTAATAATACAAGGGGATTTCACTGTGGAAATTCTGTGAGTGAGTACAATGTATCTTGAACAGGTTCGTCCCTTCCATTATATTCCCATTCTCCCTTTCTATTCCCTCATCCCCTTTCAAGCGGTGCTTGTTGGGCTTCACTACTTATGAATATGGGCAGCGCACTTCCATCCCCTCTACCCCTTAGTTCTGTTCCTTTCCCCTCCTTCTTACTGATCCCCCCAGGCAGTCCCCCACACACATCCATGTCCCATTATTATTATATTATCATGATGGAAAATGGGTGGAACTGGAGTTCACCATGCTCAGCGAAATAAGCCAAGCTCAAAAAGGCCACATATCACATGTTGTCACTTGGTTGTGGAACCTGGACACAAATGGTCTCTAAAACCATAGCAGTTTTTACTCAGCCAGTTTCAACTGTTACAACCATATTAAAAATAAGACTGCTTAGACATTTAAGGAAGAAAAATGACAGCTGAGGTCTTGAGTCCACTGACCATGAATGTAAGTCTAGAGTAGGGGTCAGTAAGCTGTGACCAGCAGGCCAAATCCTGTACCACCTGTTTCTGCAAAGAGAATTACACAGCATGCGTTGCCTACTGCTTCTCTCACACTACAGTAGCAGATGCCAGCATGACCCTAAAACACTCACTCTCTCGACTCCTTAGATGAAAACATGCCAACTCCTCGCTTAGAGCTCCTGAGAGGACATGCTCACTGATGGCCAAGTAAGCCCTGTTTAGAATTCTCAGGCACAGGGGCCCTCACCTGTAATCCCAGCTACAGGCTGATTGGGAGGAGCTCTGATGGAAGCCAGCCTCAGCATAAATGCCAGACCCTATAGGAAAAATAACTAAAGCAAAAAGGGCTGGAGGAGTGGTTCAACTAGTAAGCAAGTGTAAGGCCCTGAGTTCTAACCCCCATACGGCCAAAAGAGAAAGAAAGAAAATCTTGAGCACTGACAAAAAGTACTCATCCCTGAGTACCTTGCAGTCAAAGCAAGGTTGATGGTAGCAACTAGTTCTTTGTCAGTGAAGATTCTAGCTTCATTCTGAGAAGAAACGCCATTTAAAAAGTCACTTAGAAGCTGGTGGTTTAAAAACACATTTAAAAAGTCTCTTAGAAGCTCACACCTATAATCCCAGCTACTTGGGAGGCAGAGATGGGGAGGATTACAACCTGAGGCCAGCCTGGGCATAAATATGAGACTCTATCTGACAAACTAACTAAAGCCAAAAGGGCTGGGGTATGGCTCAAGTGATAGAGCTCCTGCCTAGCAAGTGTGTTCAAACACCAGTTCTGCCAAAAAATTAAAGAAATAGAGCTCCTGCCTAGCAAGTGTGTTCAAACACCAGTTCTGCCAAAAAATTAAAGAAAGAAATACCCGCTTAGAGCTATCGAATGAGGACTGTCTTTTCTTGCTTTGAAAACAACATGCAGCAAGGCAACACTGAGAAAAATACCTTTGCCCTGTGTGTCTTGACTTTCAGCACAAATTCTTCCATTATTGCCATGAAGTGTGTCATGAAAAGGACCTGAGAATTTCCTGGGGCATTGACCCTAACTGGGGAAGGGATCTGAATCCACACAGATGGGCTGCTCATTGCTAGTAAATCACATCCCTATAGAGGCTGACAGCCTTCCACGGCCTCTCGGCTGAGCCTCTTGGCTGAGCCCTGGGTATTTTTAATCTATATGCAATCCTGCTATTATTATCATTGCACGATTTACAATGGCATGAATGATGTAGGAACTAGTTGTTGCAGTGGTAAATACCAGTTTAAACAACTTAATCACCATCTGCAACTTGAGCTACTTACTGAAATTAACTTTCACAAGCCAGACTTCCAGGAATCAATTTTATTTATAAAAACATGCTCCCTATTTTTCATTTCTCTGGGGTCATTTTTTAGTCATTTTACTGGATTAAAAGTGGAACATGGTTCCTTTGCAGACAGAGCTGCAGTGTCACACCCGTGCAGGCAGCAGCCATCCCGTATGTTTGGCTGAGACCAACATGAGTAGGAACCTCACTTCAATCTGAGGCTTGAACTCATCCCTGTAAATAGCATAAATGAGCAGTTCCGTGTTTCAAAACTAATCAGAGTCTAGTAATCTTGCTTGGGCCCTCCTTCCAATGTAGTCAGGGAAGCCAAGAGTGGGAAAGGCAGGCAGTAATACAACTTTCCCAGAATGCAGAATGGGATAAATCACAAAGTATTGTGAGATTAAAAGAAAGAGACTAGAAACAAGAAGAGACTGTCTCCTGACCACTAAGCTAACATGAATCAGAAATTTCCAGACATGGAAAACAAATGCTCTCCTAAGCACAGGGAATCTGAGACGTGAGCTGCGGGGTGGGGATGGGGGGACTTGAAGGGGCAGAAGGGTGGGGGGGATTCTGAACCCCTCAAACACTGGCTCACACTTACAGGAAAGTGTTGAGGACATGGAGGAAATGAAGGTCTTTGAAAACCTGGAGCAGTCTTTCAGGATGGCTCCGGATGTTCTTTTTACTGATAGACACACTGATAGCTTTTCAAAGCAAAAGAGCTGCTAATTCACAAATGAGGAAAATACTAAGGAAAACTGCCATCTGGAGCCACTCATACTGCACGTGTCACTCTCGATGACAGCTCCAGTGAAAATACGGAAAGCCATTTCTTACGTCTATTCTCATTTTTTAAGTAGTATGAGGTGTTTTCCTGACCATGGTCAAAGGGATTGCTAGGAGGTAGATCCTGTCAGGATTACTGGATAGTAGTCATATACCCTTAGAAATACAAACAAAAATACCAGGTCCTGAAAAACATTTAGCCTTTAGCACTTACTTTTTCATAAGTTCTGCAATTCTCTGGCATTCTTCCTTATCATAAAACCAAATTCCATAAATGGACACTGCAAAAAAACACATCAGTCAAATCATGAGAATCTTCAAACCACAAAACAGAAATTCTTTTTTTCTATTTTAGAGAAAAACATAACTTATGTATTGAATTAATTTATTCAATAACAATTAAATAAATGAAACCAGTCATTGAAGTTAAAGCATAAAAATCTAGCATTGCAATCTTTTAAGTCTGTAGAGAAATCTGCAGTGGTTTTGTCCAATCTCTCTCTCTCTCTCTCTCTCTTTCTTTCTCTCTCTCTCTCTCTCTCTCTCTCTCTCACACACACACACACACACACACACACACACACACACACACACACACAGCCAATAAAGTGGGTCTGCCTTAAAAAGGCAGCACCTGAATTCAATGGATATTAGGTAAATGCTTCTTAAACAAGTAGTACAGATTGAAAATTAAAAAATCAGGACTTCTAAACTTCCTGGCCTCGAGACATCATTGTTTCCATACTCTGCACATTTCACAAACACATTTCATCTTTATTTTTAAATATTCAGAAATCTGATGCTCAAATTATGCCTAGTAACTTCCCTCCCTTTCTCCTCCCAACATCTCCTCCCAAAAATATGTCAACTGAAAATTTGACTTTGTGAGCTCTTAGGATAGAGTACTGGAAAAAATAAATTTGAATAATAAATCTGATTTCAAAATGTCTGTACAGAGAATTTACAAATGTTGAAAGATTAGATATTACTATGATTTAATCATTTAGTAATGAAAGAAGATGTGCTATAATACAGCTGCTATTGACTCATCTAATAAGTTTGCAAATAAGTTGCATACTAAATTTAGTATGAGCCAAGCTCCACCATCTTTGTAGCAAAGGCTGAAACAGTTGCAGAGAACATTTATCACTTCTAGTGCAGGTCTGGTGGTATTAGTCGTAAACAATGCATTAACTGCGTACACATTTTTAAAACTTCATTGAAGACAGCAGCCATGTAACGACAGAGCAATAAAAACAACAAAATACATTTTAAAGGAAGATACTTAATGATTTTCATATTATTTGTCATGAAGAAAGCTGGGCTGAGCATACCTTTTTTTCCACTGGCCAATGCCCAGGCATGAAGCAGCTTCTGCTTCTTGATGGTAACGATTCAGGTATCAGAAGGTCCAAGTAGTATCTTTTTAGTGCTAGTTTAAGCAGATATCGCAAAGGGGAACCTTATGAATCTGAATTACTACCTTGCTGGAAGTTGGCAGTGGAGTTTAAACTTTGTTTTTGTAATTGCCAGTGTATGAGGAATCTTTCTCTTTCCAACCTATATGTGAAGGGGGGGTAAAATGGGGAAAAAAAACCTCCCAGCCTTTTCTTGCACCATGGTAGAAATACTTAGACATATTCCCCTTGGTAACTGACAATCTTTAAGAAAAATAAGAACACGTGAATTCTAAAGTTGATGTGCTATGAGAGCTTTTATATCAAAACAAAATTCTTTCATCTCAAGATCATTAAATGTGTATTTTGAAACTTCAAATTCAGGGCAGATTCCTAAACATCAACCTTCTTACCCTCCTGTTCTTATGAATAAAAGTGGATTGGATCACTAACGTTCAGCTACTTAATAAATCTCATGTGGATTTAATCTCAGTTACAATACCAGAAACCTACTTTTTTTTTTTTGGCTACAGTGAAAACTTTCTTTTCCTTGCAGACTGAGGAAAGTTTCAAAGGAGAAAAGTGGCAGCAAGGGAGAAGGCAGACACTCTAGGTCCAGTGGCAGAGGAAAAGCCCGAAATTGGTATGTCATTAGCAGACTGAATTAACAGTAATGTTTTGGGTGTCAAGCTTCATGTTAGACAGCTGCGACACCTGACACAGGGAACTAGATCTCCATGAGGGAAGGATGCCAAGGAAACTGTTGATACCAACAGAAGAGCTGTCTGACATTGTCATTACCAGGAAACAATGGAAATGCAGATTTATGGAGAAAAATGCTAGGAAAAGCTTCCAAATGCCAAAGCAGAATGAAGGAAAGACTTGGTGTGTCATAATTATTTAGGATATCATGGATTTATCTCTAAAGCACCATGGTTTTAAAATTAAAATGGGATCATTTTGAAATAAGTCTTTCCATCCAGTTACTATCAGTTTGAACATAAAAGTTTAGCTGGGAGGTGAGGTAAAAATAGTCCTGGCTACTAAAAGGCAGCACCAAGATAAAACCCAGAACTGGGTCTAACTTTTCTTCTCCCTAAAATAGTTCTGCAACTTGAGCTGCATTCCACGGGGAAAGAGGCCGTGGATTCTCTGAAAGTGCACATTCCAGTTGAAGTTTTCTGCCTCGTAGGCCCAAGGTCTCCGACCCAGACAAACATATCACTCTTCCACACAAGAGGGCATATCAGAGTGGCTCGTGGTGATGTATAAAGACCAGAGCTCACAATGCCTTCGGAAGGTGATGAGCTGACAGGCTGACAGAAGCCATTAACTGCACATTTCAATCCAAGCTCTCCTGCAAAGCCACTAGAGGAGAGGCAGGTCCCTACACCAGCAGTGAGCACAGCAGGAAAGGCCAAGAAAGACAAGGCTGTGTTTCAGAATTCTAAAACTTAACCCAAATTTGCAGCCAGCCAGCCAAGTAACAGGGCTATGAAATGCTGCTACAGGAAGTGTTGCTGAATTTCAAAAAATTACCAGGAGTAATGATCACGAGCAGGATATTTGCTTAGTTTTAAAGCAAACATTTTAGGGACAATGTTTCGAGCCTTTGTTCAGCCCACGACACCTGCATACCAGCCACTCTCCAGTCACCTGTCTGCTGAAACAGAGGTGAAGTTCCAGGGAACGATGGTGCATGAAGCCCAACTCAACCGTTTCTACATCTCTCCGGGAGGTAAGACGGCCCAAAGTGGAGCAAAGAATAGGAAGACCATGTGAAATTTGCTCTGGAGTGTTTAGTGACACCTAGAATGCTCCCTCCCCAAAGACTCATCTGTTTGGCAATATTCTTTATGTTTAATCAGAACTTCTAGCAGCACAGTCGTGGGATTTTCCCTAAAGTCGCATTGTCCTGGACACCATTCTTTGAAAATTCTCGATTAGAAAAGGTGATGTTGAGGCAACAGGCCAGGCAACCCTGTGCTTACACAGGAAACACCTGTCTTCCACTTTGCTTAATTCTCTGAGAAAGATGTGGGATGTCAAGACTTCCATATTCAATTCCATGTCTGGGTTTTGTGGGTATATCCAGACAAGACAGACAGCAAGCTAACCATATTCAATGATGGCATATTCTTTTCTTAATTTCATTAGTGGAAAAATTGAAAGTTGATCAAATTTTAAAGGGCCAATTAAGCAGTCATTTCTACCAATATCAAAAGTCACTTAAATGCACATTTTCATCTGGAACCCTTTGCTTCTTATTAGCAGAGTGCAGTAGTTCGTTTTGGGTGTTCCTTGGAGGTATAGCCCATCCTGTCTATGTTCCTAATAAATCTTTCTATTCAGTCTGTTCTTTTATTAAGATCCATCATTTGTTCTATATTTTGTTCCAAATACCCTTCAACTCCAAACCATGACTAGTAGATTGTAATCATTTTATAAGGATGCAGGCTAATGTTTATACAACATTTAAAAAGGAGGCACGTATCCATACAGTTAGTAACTATAGAAACACAGCAATACATGGGTAAACTTTCGTTTGCTTGCTTGTTCTTTCTCTTCTTCCTCTCTCCCTTCCTTCCCTCACTTCCTCTTCCCCCCTCCCTCCTTTTTTCCTTCCTCCCTGCCCTCCCTCCCCTTCTGTCCTTCCTTTCCTTTCCTTCTCATCCTTTGTGACAAAAGGATAGGGAAATGTATTTTTCCTGGAAAGCTATCAGGTCCTCTCTTTTTACTGGGAAAGCTATGGAAACATGGCAGTAATAAGTTACAGAACTCTCTTCTGGGCATTTGAGGATAAATCGAAATTCCTTCCAACCCCATTCCTTTCATGAAGTTTTTCTCAGATGAGTGGAGCAATAATCTCAATGTAAGGAAGAAGTACATCTAATTGTGTATTTGGTGGAAAGCCTTGTTTTTGAGACTTTGTTCAAATCTAGCATTTATAGTACCATTTACCTAGTTCAAGCTTTTGTAAGTTTGACCACAATAAGGAAGACTCCTTGCTGGTACCTGGTGGTGAGCATGCACCACAGTGTCTACCTTCAGAAAGACCACAAGATACTTTAAAAAATTAGAACAATGGAACCATTAAAGTTTAGAGCCAGAAGCCACCTAGAACTGTACAGTTTAGTAATAAGGTCTCTTGATCTAACAAGGCCCAGTGAGTTGACCAAAGTCATTGTTCCTAGTTCAATCTGTTTTCTCTAAAATATGCCCCTCCCCCAGCCTTCCAAACAAAATACATAGAGTATTCAAATTTTCTTTTCATGCTTGGTTGACTTCTAGGCTTGGTTATAAAAGACTGGAATTAGTCCTAAAACCAAGGTTACGGTGGACTCTCAGAGGCAAAAAGGGAAGGATGGAAGAAAGGAAATGAGTAAGGAAGGAAGCATGGGGGAGGAAGAGGAAGGAGAGGAAGGGAATGAGGATGTCTGAGAGTGGTAGTGTCTGTCCTGGCGTCCATAGATGGGAACCAGGCTATGCTGCTGGCTCTATGCTGATACCACACTTCTACCCCATTTGGAATGTCTGCACCAAACACACTTTGCCTTGGCGTGTTCTTTCATGCCTTTAAAGTAATGTTCTTCCATTCACCTTCTGTGCTGGTTTTACTGACCAAACACGGACACATCTTGTAAAACAAAATCTTCTCTGGCCTTGGAGAGTCTACATAGCACTGTTATCTTTGGGCCCTGCTCTGGTTCTTTTCATATGACATGGTTTTACTGCACCTCACAAATCAGCAGTCCCATGCTCTCAGGAAGCTGGAAGGTTCACAGCAGAAGAGAAGCAGTTTCTATTTAATGGACAACTTATATGCATGGGCGCTTTGGGGAAAACAGTAGAAAAGCTGACCGATGAAAACAACCTTCCCCTTTCTAAACAACTTAACTTCATTGGAAAGTTGAAACCATTATACAGGAGGATCTGGAGTTTGAGGCTGGCCAGGAGTACTTAACGAATTCCAGGCCACCTGAGTTACAGAATGAGATTCAGTTTCAAAAAAACCAAAATAAAATAAAATAGAAATTTAATGTCATTAAAAACAAACAGATAAACAAAAACTTTGTAGCTAAAGCATTTTGCTAATGTGAATTAAATTACTATTACTCTCCAACTATAAATGAGAATTTATTACCTCTAAAGTAAACAATATATCTATCTTTTAGAAAGTTTTCACTTATAACAATTGTGAGATATGTCACTAGACCTTCCTAATCTCCACAGAGGTCATTACCCTTCCCAACTGGGAATTCTGATATCTGTTATTGCCATCAGGGTCACAAAAGGTCAGATGGAATCTTCACTATGCACTAACTTCCTCATTTTATTCCTTTCAGGAAAAAGCTCCTTTACACTAAGAAATTTAACAGAGTAAAAGAAACAGGAAAAATGTACAGCTAACAGTACATAGAAATATGAACAACTTATTCTTTTTTGGCCACTTAAATTTCTATTTTAATTTTGCTCATAATCTTGCTGATTATTTATTGCTGATTATTATTAATTTCAAAACGTGCTAGGCTATAAATACTAAGCGGGTGTTCCCTAAAACACGTTCCCCCTTCTCTGAGCATTACTCATCCATGAAGACCCAGTTTTTCTTACTCTTCTTGGGATAAACTCCCAACTTTTTCTTTGCTTTCATATAGTCTTTTTGTATATCCTTGTGTTTAAAAAGGCAGTAATTAAGTATTTATATATTTGTTCTCTCCATTATGGTACAAGCCCCTGGAGGGGAAGGCTTTGTTAATACACCCAGCACAGCAACCGGCATGTGGAAGGTGGTCAACGAATATTTGCAGAGTAAATCTGCAATCTAACACCTCAAGCTCTTATCCCATCCATAATCCTTGCAACTGCTAATATCAATTCTGGCTTATTTAAACATCGTGGACTAGACCTGCTAGGTTCCTCTACCAATTGAGTATACCTTCCACCAGAGAGTCCAGCATGGGAATCATGATGCCCCTTTTATTCTCCTTCTAACTTCACCAAGAATTTATTTTGTTTCAAATACTTTGTATTCTTAGGCTTAAGTAATATTGATGGGACTTTGTCACTAGGATGAGTTCTCAGAGATTATACATTCTATTGATCTAGCAAAGAGTATGCATTAATGGACTTGTTTTATGTATGTTTATTATTACAACAATTCTACCATACACCATTCTTCCTGACTCGCTATTTGTCAGGTACTGGCAACTGAGAGCTCAAAGAATGAGGCAAATCCGCAAAACCACATGTATTTCTCTTCTTTATGGAACACTCAACAGTACAACTAATAGGCGTGGGTTAGCAGACAACTATGATTTTTACATTCCAGTTGTGTCTGATAACAGTAATGTCAAGTTTACAAGTACCTAAAATATCTTTAGAATATAACATTCATATGCAATGTCAATTACTCCAGCAATACACTGAAAATCTATTATCTGAAGTGAATCTCAATGTAGGGAAATAAATCCAGTTTCACATCACTGGAGTTTGGGAGAAAGGTATGTTTAAGCTAAACACAAAAGAGAGTGTTTCTACAGGTCAAAATTTGTTCCAATGAAGAACAGACTTCCTCATATTTGCATCAGATGATTTAATTGAGTGTTTAACAATGACAGGATAGCTTTGCTGAAAATAGCCTAACTATAAAACACATGATCCCTGAAAAATCTCTTAAGATTTTACACAGCAAGGTAGTCTATTTTTCCTCCCTGATGGAAGAAAAGTGAATTAGACTTTTGTACTTTATTCATTTGGACCTTAATCTATGAATATCAATATAGGAGAGATCACTGTTCCAAAGCCCTTTATGTTGTAAACAGTCACATTTGGTTCTACTGTGACATAAGAGATTTTAGATTGTATACAGCAGTTCTTGGCCAAAATTGCTTTTCTTTCTCCAAAACCTGTAAGAATATGAAACAATTTAAAATTTCCTACTATGAGTTAAGATTTAAATTAACCTTGATTCCAGAACTCTATTACTTTAAAGTATTTTCTAAATGATTTTTAGACAAAAGCAGTAATATTTTTAAAAAGGGTGTAAAAGAATACAGGTAGCCATAATGACACTTACAATATGCAAAGTACTGTGCTATTGGGGCAGGGAGATAGGAAGAAGCTTCATTCATTAAGCATTTAAGAAAATGTTTTAGAATCCAATTTTTTTCTGCCAATATTTAGGTTTCTATCATGCCAAATTGGGCTCGCTCTCAAACAAAAACATGAAATATCATACAACTCCAAGCCACACACCCAGCCACATGCCAGGTGGTGTTTCCTTGGTAAAGCCAAAATTCTTCAGTCTTTATGGCTCAGGATAAAGCAGGAGTGACTTCGCCTTGATGTTATTCCCACATGGTAGCTGTTTATGACTTTGTCTCATGGGTTCTTCCCATCTAAGCAAGCTGGATTGTTAAGGGGTCTACATGCTTGCCCATTAAATTCAAGTGAAGGTCCCTACCTGTGAGTCCTCTGTTCACTTATGGTAGAGGAGTAGAAGGTGAGGCTGGGTACTGGGTGAGGAGAGGCATGGCTTACCCATGTTATAGGGGCTCGTGTGTATGCTTTAAGGAGCTACCAGATGTCACAACTCAACACAAGGCCAAACAAAAATATGAAATCCAGAGATGCCTCAGGTTCAAACTGAAATTTTGCTTTGCTTGAAGTTTATCAGAACCTTTTGTAATTGACAGCATACCAGTTCTTTAGATAAATCGTCTCCTTTGGAGTTTAGATCCTGTCAGCATGAGCAGAGTATGGACAAAGAGAGAACAAAAAAGTAATTCTGGGTTTAAGGTCAGAGTGACAACTTCCATCACTCAAGTCAAGAAGACATGCAACCCTTAATCATATATTAAAGCACATCAGCTCTCCATGCAATGAAGCATAATAAATAGAACAATTTTTCAGTTAGAATGACAAAGGAGGCTTGAAGATACAAAATGAGATTGAGAGACCACATTGTGCTTTTTAAGTTTCAGTGGTCTTCTCACTACTAAGCACAGACTTGAAGAGTCCTTGAAGGTTACCAAGGGCCACCAACCATACCCCTTATAAACAGTGAGAGAGACTTAAGACTGTATAGGTTCCCTATTTTGATTGGCTGTGAAATGTCAAATTCCTTGTTTCCTGTTCCACACTCTATTTGTAAGTGTATACTTCAAGGACCTTATATTGCTGGGCGGACCTTGAAGAGATAAGTATGCTATTGTTATTCCAGCAAATACCAAGTTTCTTTCTGCCTAGGAAGAATGCCAAGTATTTCTAGCGGTGTAATTACTTTTAAGGTGTTTCTTGACCCTACAGAGCCTCAAGGAGTTCAACAACATCACTAAAATCAGAGAGTGGAGAAGTACAAAGCATAAACCTTTAAAAGAATAGCTGGAACATGGTAGGCAATCAAAAATATATTCAAGGGAGAAAGGGACAGAAGGAGAGATGGAGGGAGGGAGGGAGAGAAAATGTGTCAGATTCTCAAAGGTGTTTATGACACAAAGAAGATTAAGAACCACAATTAGAGGTTATCAAGATACTAGCAAATATCCTAAAATTGAAAGATAAACTCTCAATTATCAATGGGCAGATAACAAGGCTTTTATTTTCCTAGTAATAAATTTACATAGGGTTCATGGTTAACCTTTCAAATTGTTTTCGTAATGATTGTCTGAACTGATTCCAAGATTAAGAGGCGATAAAGTCTCAGGGTCTTGGAATGTGGTAAATTGGAAGTTTTTATTTTTCTCTATAGCCTGAACTCTAGAAGGCTTAAAACACCCAGATTTATCAGTAGCCTTCATCACAGAGAGAGAGTGAACTACACAGTGCAGCTTTGGTCACTGCTTCACATTAGTTTGAGAGATGGTATTTTTAATCTTTAAGTGATGTTGTAAGTAAGGAATAGGGAAGAATTTTGGAAAGCTGGGCAATGCTGTGGTCCTTTTCAGTCAGTCACTCCAAGCAGAATACACTGAGTTTGCCTTATTCATGTATGACCAAGTGGTCAAAAATAAATAAATTTTTAAAAATCCAAAGTTTTAAATTCCCACACAGCACATGCATTCCACAGCTCAGCTGATGGGCAGAAGATCTCAGTCAGTTCCAAGTTATGGTCAGTTGTGCTTAAATCATTGTGTGATCTGCTGAGTGTTTCGCTGCCCTCAGTTTTGTGAAAATCTGTTCCCCAAAAAGCAAATGGTGCTCAAAGAGCAAGGTGAAAGTGAATGTGCGTAATTAAAATGATCAACTGAGAACTTGAGATGTGTTGATAGGCAGCATGTCTTCAGTGGAAGTTGGGTGGCATTATGGGAAAAATGAGCCAAGCATCTTAGTACTGTGCTGAATCTCTGCATCCCAAGCATTCATAGGTTTTCCTCAACCACAGTCTCCTTGGAACCACAGACCCGCCAATACCAAGGGTCTACTGCATCTTCAAAGCTCCAAACACTAGGTAAGATCACCAGACATATATATATAAAAAACAGTTTTAGAATAAATGATTTGGGAGTGACTTTAAGTTCATTGCATGTGTCTATTTTCTGTGTTCATGTAGTACTACCAAATACAAACAAAATATGAGATATGGTTCTGCCCACAAGGGGCATGTAATTAATTACTTAAGCCTACACAATCAGTACCTACTAATTAATGGTAGTATAAGGGCCGAGCAAAAGTTTCACAAAATGCATTCTAAGTATGGTGGGCGATGCTGCTTCCAAATTATGACCCAGCCTTGTTAGCAAATTTGACTTTCTTACTGCTATTATTTATTATGGGTACATTTTAACTGCAGCTTTGGGAAAATTAAAGTTTATACTTTATAATATATCCTACAATAGCACTTAAAAAACTGTTAATCATTTATTATACATTCTGTTTTAAGAAAAGGATTGCAGAATAGATGTTTGAAAATTGCATCTTTGTGCTAGAAAATTGACTTTTAAAGAATGTGATCTTTTGTGAGACAGGGTCTTGCAAAATGTAGTCCAGACTGGCCTGAGATCCTCCAGCCTCAGCCTCCCTAATGCTGGGATTACAGATGTACGCCACCATATCCAGCTTAAAAATTGGCTCCTAAAACAAAAATAGTAGATTATTTCCTTCTACTCAGGAAAATGATTAAGTTGTACCAGTTTTCATAGTTTCTGAAAAAAGAAGCCTTTCTTCTCTGATCAGGTAGACAAAGCAGATGTCTTGAGCCAGAGTGAGGGGGTACAGGCTTTCCAACTGATCTGGTAATGAGTAATGCAAACTAAATTACATCTATTCACATTAGTTTCAACTCACAGTGAGGCTAAGTACAGGAAAAGCTTTTGGTACCATGTAGTTAAAACTACTAAAGTGTGTTTAGAACAAGGAGTATTACATTTCCAGGTCAAGGAAGCCAAGCTACAAATCAAGGGGAGTTAAAGTAACATGCTAGTCAACTCAGAAGAGGAGGTCAGGTGAGATACAACAGCGGCTAACACCAGGATTGAACAGAAAGGTCAGGGTGTAGCTCAGCTCAACAGCAAAGCACTTGCCTAGCATGCTTCAGACTCTGGGTTTAATCTCCAGCACCAACAAAAAAGAAAAGGTAGCCAGTTATATTTAAGTATTCATTTCTTTGAAATCTTTTTTGTAAGATTCAATTATTTCTACTTTTTAAAATTGAGAAAGAATTTACAGAAAATGTACAGATCCTAAAGTACTCTGTTCAGTGAGTTTTGACAGTTATACTCTTGTGTAACCGCCAACCATAACCAGATTGAAAACACTATTACTTCCCTTTTCCAGTCAATGCCCACACCCCCACTTCACCAGCCTGAGCAGAGAGCAGCATCAATCATTTCTGACTTCTGTCACACAGATTAGTTTTGCACATTCTCAGATTTCATACAAATGGGGAAACAGTGGATACTCCACCAAGGAGTACACACTTACATACTTCTTTTGTTCAGCATGTTTTAGATGTGTATGAATATTATCAGTAGTTGATTTCTTCTTATTGCTGAGAAGTATTTCATTACATGGATATACCAAAAATGTTTATATACTTTCTTATTGATGGCCACATGGGTTATTCCCAAACTTTTTTGCTATTATGAACAAAACTCATGAACATTTGTGTAGTATTTATGTGGTCAGAGTTTTCATTTCTCTTAGGTAAATACCTATGAGAGGAACTTGCTGGGCCATCTAGTACTTGTAAGTTTAAGTGTCTAAGAATGGCCAAACAGTTCTCCACAGTGGTGGTACTGTATTACCTCACCAGTAATGCGAGTGTCAGTTGCTCTGTATCTTCATTAACTCTTGGGAATGTCTTCTTCCTTTCAGCCATTGCCTCCAATGGCACATGAGATAATTCTCATTCTAGCTTTAATCTGCATGTACAGTCAATGCCCAATAAACAAATACAGAAATTTCAACGTGATTGGTTGTGGCAAAATGCAAATTAAAATCACAAAGAGCTATCATTTCGGAATTCCCGAAACTATAAAATGAGCTAAAATGACCTACAATTCCAAATGTTGACAAGGATACAGAGCAACTGGAACTCTTAGACATTGATGAAGAGAATATAACCAGGCACACAACTTTAGGAAACTGTTCAATGCTATCTACTAAAGCTAACAAACCTTATGCTATTACCCCACCAATTGTACTCTTAGGTAGGAACACAAGACACATATGCACATATATATCCATCTGAAAAACATGAACCAGCATATTCATGGAAACTTCTTTTGAAACAGCTTAAATATCCATCAATGGGAGAATGTATTAATTGGTTGCAATAAACTATTGTTACACAATAGCTTGGAAGTCCCTGTTGAATAACATCGAACATCTTTTTTATATCTATTGGCTATTTGAATATCTTTTTTTTTTTTAGTGTTTTGACAGTTTGATAATTTTTAAATTGGCTTGTCTTCCTATTATTGACCTCTAATTCCTATATATATATATATATATATATATATTCTCAATATTAAGTACTATGTCAGATATATGTGTCCTCAATAGTTTCCCGGTCTGTAATTTGCCCTTTAGTTTTCTAAAAGGTATCTTCAGAATAAAAGAAAATTTTAATTTGATGAAAATTTTTACTTTTGATGATGTATGGTTTGTCATTTTTTTCTTTTATGGTAAATGCTCATGATTCTATTTTAAATCTAGTGTTTGATAATACTACTTGTTTAAAATAGTTATATATTTGGTTGCTTCTTAAATGGGAAAAGGAATTTCTTCTTTCATTTGCTGATGAAATATCTATAGCATAAGCCTTACTGTTTAAACTATGACTAGTTTAACGGTCATGGGACATCAGGGACATGACCTGTTTTCATGTATTATAATTAAAATACCAAGTTTGGAGTGAGCGAAATTCTCAAATATCACAATATCTCAATAAGACTGAAAACCATCTATAGATGGTTTGTAGCACTGAACAGAAATTTTATAAAGAACATATTGTTTTATACTCACATTTATATGCATTATATACCACCTTAATCACACAGATGAAACAGATTCCCACATTAACTCCTCCCAGAACTACGAGATAACTCAGGAGGCATTCTGATAACACAATTATTTCTAGGAACTTTTAAGTAAGTATTACCAATACTTACTTCATTATCAATTATCGATACAATTAACCTCTCAAGGTAGAATAGGGTGGTTCCTGTGTAATCTGCTAAACCTTATTTAGTCCTTTGAGTTTCTGCACAAAGAACCACAGAGCTTAAAATCTGTTGGCTAATTCCCTCCACTCCAAAAAAAAAAAAGAAAAGACTAAAGAAATAGTTGTGAAATTTTGGTTAAGTTTTATTTAGTTGCCTTGAATAAAGAAATCTTAAAAGCAAAACTGAACACTCATGACAAGTATTTAATTTTGCACATTTAATGCAAGAAATTAAGTTCTAGAGAGGAGGGGAAAGATATCCTGCCCTGAAAGTGCTTGCATCTAACAGAGAAAACTATAACGGCTATTATACACAAAATAAAATATAAGTATAATAAGTAAAATATAAGTATAATGTAAGTACTTATATATATATAAGTATATATTGTACAATATAAGTACAAAGTACCTTTTTTTATTTCTAATTGAGCTCTTAGCATGTTATTTTGAACATTCATGTCTGTAAGTCTGTCTTTTGTGCTAGGATGGTAAATTCTAAGGCAGGGGGCATGGATGAGTCGTATTCCTTCTTGAACATCCAAGACACAACACACAATCAGCATCTATAGGCAAGCACTCAATTAAACACTTGGGAAGGTTAACATAAGAGACATACAACAGAGAGCTGAAGGATAGCTTGGTGCTTGTGTAGTATGTATATAAGCCCTAGGTTTGATCCCCAGTATGAGAGAGAGAGAGAGAGAGACGAGAACTTTAAGTATATGCTGCAATGATACATCCCAGCCAGATAGGGAGATCACTAAACATTCAGCAGAGGGAAAGTTTCAAACAGGTTTTGAAATATGAGTGAGTTTATCTGGTAGAGGTTGATCCAGAAGACAGACAGACTTGAAGGAGAAAAAAGAAGATGTATGCAAGCTCAGCATGGTGGTACACACCTGGGCTACATAGCAAGACTGCATCTCAAAAAAAAAAGACACCAATGACACATCCAAAAGTGTCAGGACCAGAGCATGGCTCAAGTGGCAAAGCACCTGCTTTATGAGCAGAAAGTCCTGAGTTCAAACTCCATCAAAAAAAAGTGTTCCATGCCCCCCTGCAAGAAAAAAGGTGTCCCATCAAAAAAAAAAAATGTGGAGGTCAGACTACTTTGTAAGGTATGTAGCTGTGTTTAGTTGAATCATAAGTCAAGTGTGCCAGATCTGGCCAGAAAGGAAAACTGTGACCTGACCAGAGCAATGCCAGGTAAAAAAAGCTTACTTGGTAGGCAGTGAAGACTTTGAGGAAGAACATGAGTTGACTGGATTTGTGTTTTAGGAAGATCAACACAGCAGATCAGAGGCTCAGCCAGATGACGTGCTGTCAACCACTGGATTCAGTTTTGCCAGTACAGACTGAGAATATCTGTACAGAATAATTTCTGATTTTACTTCTTTTGATTTTGGAATATTTGCGTAGACTTCACTGGTTGAACATCTCTAGTTTGATAATCCAAAATCCGAAATGCTCGGAGTTTCATGTCAATACTCGAATAGTTTTAGATTTCAGGGCATTTTGGATTTTTGGAATCAAAATGCTAAATGTGTAATTTTTTTCCTTTTTAAAAAAATTATGGTAAAATAAAAAGCACAAAATTTTAAAGTAGCATTAAGTACATTCACAGTATTGAACAATCACCATCTGTAGGACTTCTTCCTCATCCTGAACTAAAATTCTGTGTCCATGAAATGATAACGCCCTACTTTGTCCTCCTAACTGACCTCATAAGCACTACCCTACCTTCTGTCTCTAGCCATCTGACTGTTTTAAGTACCTCATAGAAGTGGAATCATACAATTCATGTCCTTCTGTATCTGGCTTATTTCACTTGGCATATGTCTTTAAGGTTCATTTGTGTTGAAGCGTGTATAATTATCTTAGTTTTTCAAGGCTGAATAATATTCCATTGGTAGGAACATATCTCATTTTGTTTATTCATCATTCATCCACTGATGGATGCTGGGTGTTTCCCCACATTTGACTATTGTTTATAATGCTGGTATGCACATTACTTTGCTATTATTTTGTTGAGTATATTTGTACCTATATTCATGAGGGATATTAGTCCATTAATTTTCTTTTCTGGTAATGTCTGTCTTGTTTCAGTATCAAGGTAATAAAATAAATTGGAAAATAAGTCTTCCTCTTCTACTTTCTAGATGAGACCATGTATAATTGGCATTTTTCCTTCCTTGGATGTTTGGCAGAATATACAGTGAAAATATCTGAACCTGGTTTTATTAGAAGGTCTTTACTACAAGTTTGATTTATTTAGTAGATACAGGACTACTTAGGTTGACTATTTCTTCTTGAGTGAACACAAATTAGTTCCTTTCATCTGAGTTGTCAAACTGTAGTTGTAGAATAATTCATAGTACTCCTTTATTATCCTCTGAGTGTGTGCAATGAGCCCTGTGCCATTCTGATACTGGTAACTTGCATCCTCTAAGAATCAGCCTTAGTTTCCACTCATTTCCTTCCTTCTGAAGGAGGAGCTTGAATTAGTGGTTCCAGACCTTTCTTCTTTTCTAGTAAGCATCTGATGCTGTACATTTCCCCCTAGGTCCAACTTTAGCTGCATTTGGCATGTTGTATTTTCATTTTTATTCAGTTTAAATAGTTCCTAATCTCCCTTTTCTGATATATTCTAAATTCTAGGCTTATGTCTTCAATGAAATCAATCATTTAAAAGCAATTTCATTCTAATCTGGTAAAAATAGATAATAATAAATTCAATACACTGTCCCGGCACTGGAAGCCACCATTGCTGTTTATAACTTATCAAGCAGTACATTCAGGAAAACACATAACTGAAATATGTTTCTTAAAAAACAGTCCTGGAAGAAGCTGGGTTCCTTGCCTAAAGAACAATGAACTAATCTACACATCATCAGAGTAAGACAGACCATATCTGAATTGTCAGAACCACTTGGGAGGTATCTAAGACCCAGACCGCACCTGTGGTAAACCTTCCTGTGTACCTTAGATGCCAGAGATTGAAAAGGCTTTTTACAAATAAATAAGCTAAAACCAAAAGAGTGGCTTGAAAGCAATCAGGATCAGAGATTAAGGTTCTGATGGGTGTTGAAGAACAGCAAAATGAACCCAGAAGAGTGAACAGATCCATTCCTGCCATTCTCATTCAAGTGCTTTCATCTTTCTGTGAGAATTCATTAGAAACAGTTACACGTGCATCCCAAAGGCTGCTTCAACTTAGTGGAGGAAGCATCCAGATGGTGAGGAAAAGCAAGGGAAAGGAAATCAGAATGTGTAGGTCTGCACACGGTCATATGGTTCTAAATCTCATGAGTCTGTTTTCTCATCTGCAAAATGGCAGTGAAAATGTCTACCCCACAGAGTTGGGCTCATTAAATTGAATAAAGAAATGAAAATACAGAAAAATGAATAAATGAAAATAGAACAGTGTAGTTCAATAGAAATATACGGTGAGCCACAAATGTGAGCTACATATGTAATTTTAAATTAAAAAATACAAAGAAGCAGATGAAAGTAAGTTTAACAATACATTTTATTAAACCCAATGTATCCAAAATATTATCATTTGCACATGTCAATAAAAATTAACGAGATTTTTTTTTTTACATTTTTTTGTACCAAGTCTCTAAAAAATGATGTATATTTTACATACATAGCACAGCTCAATTCAGGGCAGCCACATTTCAAGAGCTAAACAGCACAGATAGCTACTGCCTGTCATACTGACAGCACACGCCTACAACCAAGGTGAGGCTCCATACGTAATGTGTTAGACCCAAATAAAGTTTACCATTAGGTAATACCTGTGGGATTTAGCAAAGGTATTTTTAAGATCAATACATTGAAGAAATTCTGTATTTTTATCTTTTTGGTATTGTATGTGATATAGTAAGATTTTAAAATAAAATGTCTATACTGCCTAGATCCAGTATTTATCCCAAACAAAAGCAACCAAAAGATCTTTGTGCTAGGTCACTGGTATTCATTTATTCTATATTTATTCTTGTGGTTACTTTATTATGATTTTAATTATATATTAATTTGACACAAATCTAATAATCTTAAAAAAGAAAATAAAACCTGATGTAACTATAAGCACACAACTCAAACTACATGCTACAGTTGATAAAGTATACTTGCAAGCAAAGACACAGCTACAGAAAACAGAGCATTTCTCTGTATTGTGAACTTTTCAGTTCACAGGATCAACATTGACAAGTCATGTTGATTTTAATAGCTTTTTCTTATAAAAATGTAGTTGTATTCTCTAAATATCAGGATGACCACGTATCATGACAACTTAATTATGTGTAAATGTAAGTAAATACAGCATCACATTTAAATACATTAAAATGTGATGCTACTTTTACTTCAAAATGATTCATTGGGATAATTGTCAAACATTACTTGTATTACATTTATTATTAAAATTACACTGAATAGTATACAGTAGGCAAATTTTTAGATCTTAAACTCAAAGATATGAATGGAAAATTTATATCAAAGAATAGAAAATACATAAAAAATTACTTAATTGCAAGGTCATTTGAAAGTTATCCACAAAGCCTAAATGCATGCACACACACAGACACACACATTTATAATACACTGAGTAGAATGTTCTTAGTTTCTACATATGGAGACGCCCTTGAAATAGATACAGTTTCATCCTTCTTTCTCTAGTTCAGCACAAGTGGTCAAATAAGAGTAGTCATGCCACTACTACACTGGTCCACTCCGACAAGGACTGTTTTTAGATGCCTACTGTAACTTCAACATCATGAAGGGTAATAAAATTCTTAAAGAGGCAAAACTCTTTGGGCTTTGACCTTCCATTTATTATGTATTCAATAGATAATATTTCTCTAATACAGGTCCTCTCTCTCCCTCAAAACACTTCTTCAGTGTGCTTGGTCAGAGTGATCCATGAGGAAAAAGTGCCACAAGCTGTGTTCTGTGGCATTGTATATGTGTCCCTCTGTAGTCTCCTCATCAAGCATCTGCATGGCTCATGCTTAAGGTCAATGATTAGTTCACAAAGCAGTGTAGCTACTCAGGACATTAAAACGACTTCTCATTTGAACTTTTCCAAGAAAAGAAGCTGCTCTCTCAATATGGCACACATTCCCAAAGTTAACAAATCAGGGTCACTGATAGGAAACGAAAACACAAAGACAGACACTGCACAATTTGAAACACTTGGCCAAACTTCAGAAATAAAAGTACTCAACATAGGAAGAGACTCACATCTGGCATTTCTGTAGAGAAGGAAAGGGTCCTGGAGTTGGAAGTCCAGGTCTTTAGTAATGGGTTCTGTTCTGTTTTCCATGCTCAGCCTATTCATAATGGTGAATCCATACTTTGGAGAAGCTGACCTGAAAATCATGAGTAGGGAGAATCAAAGGACAAAATGCTCAGTGCATTACACATGCAGTATAATTTCATTTTGATGTGTCTCTTAACCGTTTGTGTATACAGTTTCTCAAGCAGATGTACAACATTTCTACACTACTGGCATCACCATGAACTATGAATTAGTTCATATGCAATACAGCATGACTGTCGGGCTCATTCCCTGGTAAAATAAGAGTCACACTTCTTTAACTGTGTGTGTGTATCTTGCATTTTGTCTTATTTCCCTTCCAAAGTTGTGAATTTCTTTAAGGGAGAGATAGAACTACTTTTTAAAACCTTACTGACAAATACTTTCAAAGGAGTTTAGTAGTGCATATAACAACATAATTACACAAGGAATATTTTTACAGAAAATAAAACGTTGGTCTGAAATTGAGAGATGCAAAATCTCTTAGAGAAATGAAGCAACTCTGGTCAATGAACCTGTGAGACACAGAACCAACTAAAAGTTTATATAAGGCCCAAAGAACAGATATTTTGTTTCCTTCAATATAAACCAATAGCTTTATGGATAAACTACTACATTTCTCTCAACAAAAACATGGCACTTAGTGACTTTTTATTTTTCACTTCGTTCAATGAATCTTGAATGCCTACTCTGCCAGGCAGAAAGAACCCAAATTATACAGAGTGTAAACTCTAACAACTGTATGTGCATTTGTCTACCCTTGGGTGACAGCCACACAGTAAATCAGCTGAGCAACTTCTAGTGACAAATGAAACCCTATATCCTAGCACACTGAAGCTGAAGCAAGCAGAATTGTTTGTTCACTTTAAGCTAGGATTCTAGAGTTGTTATTAACACCCCATAGAAATGTTCTGAATGAGAGGAAGAAAAAATGCTTATACTTTAGTTTTCACTTCTAACCATTTGACATTGATAAAGATGTAGAACACAGCTACTTTACCACATATAAGATTTTCTCTTTTAAAATTGATGGAAGGCAATCTTCACTGGGCTTATTTTACAAAGAGGCAAAGTGGTGGTGGCATAATAATCAATGAGACAAATAATCATGATAAACATTTTGACTGGGAGTAAGGGAAGGATGAAGTGTGATCCTGAAGCCTCTGACAAGAGGTCCACAGGAGTGTCAAGTTCAGAAATCACCAGTGAATTCTGTCTGTATCACAGATAGAAGACATGGAGGACATGAAGAAATTATTCTTGAAGTGGGATTAGGTGTTTTACACAAGCATCACCATCCAATACTTCACAATTTCATCATCACAACAGGCTCTCGCATCTTTTATAGAATGGGATAATATCATCCTACAGTTTATAAAACAGGCCCAGGAATATAGGTGCCAGTTATGCTGAAGAAACTTCTGGAAGCAAAGTCAAAGTATCACAGGCAGCTCTATTACCAGCACCCCAAAATTCCTTTGGACTTTCCTGTCACTCTCTACTGAGGAAAGACCTTGCCAGACCAGACTCTAGAAGGGGCGGCAACAGACATCCTCTTCTTGAGGAGTTAGATTTGGGGAAGAGATGAAGACAGGAAGACTTTTTTTTCCTTTCAGCTTAATGGTTTAATTGACAGTTCCATTAGAGGAACTGGAGTATATTAAAAAGTTCTTGAAATTACAAAGCTACATTTGATTTGGGAACAAAAGAGAAAATATTTCTATAATTTTTACTCTTTCATGCTCAAAAAAATCCTTGAAATCAATCATTAATACGTCTTTTCCTTCCTTCTCAAAATAATAAGAAATGAAAGAGAATGCATACTCTCTGCTTGGCACACAGTAGAGGCTCACTTGGTTGGTTTTCTCTTTAAACTTTAAAATGTCTACTAGTAGTCACACTCTATTGAATAGACTCAATTGGTGTGTTCTGGTGCTTCTGGAATGTTCTGGAACATAATGTAGACTAACATGACAATGAGTAAAGTGCTCTTACCTCTTTTTTGAGACTACAAACAATCTGACTTCCTCCTTACCTAGTTCACCGGCCTAGACATCCATTCCTTCCTTTCCACCACCCCGCATGCCTCCACTCAACAGACCTCCTTCTCCACTGCTGACCCCTTCACCAGCGACACACACAACCCTCCATCTTTCCTGCACTGTGCCTCTCTGGACTGTTCTAGTTCTGCTTTTTATGACTCTTCTGTGTGTCACTTTTGGCCATAAAACCCAACTATTAGCCCATATCAGTTTCCTCCTTTTACCTGCTCCTTCTCTCATGATTTCAACTACCAAACAACCTCAAACATCTCCAAACTCTCCATTTTCAGGCCCAACCCTATCCTAAGAGTCTGGACACCTCCATCTGAACACCCTGCTACCACTGCAGAAGTATTACTCCTGAAACCTGAAGACTAAAGGCTGAGGTGTAGCTCAGTGGAGAGTGCACTTCATGCTTGAGGCCCAGGGTATGATCCCCAGCACTGCAAAACACACAAACAAATGAAGTAAAAACTTATGCTGAGTCCAGATCCTTGAACTCCTATCCCTTTTGGCCAATGACTGTCATTAAGTCTTCCAAATCAATGTTATTTCTTAGCTTTACCAGCCCCCCACCCCATTCATGCAGTCTTCCAATGCCCTTTCTGTTTCAACTTTGGTGGTTCTGTTTCCAACTCTCATCATCTCCTATCTGCTTCAAGAATCATCTTCTCAGTGTCCTCCCCAACCCTAACTTCTTCTTGAACCAATGCCTCCTCATAGCATCAACACACTGACTTTTCCCATGCATTTTCTCCTAACTGTACTACGTATTTTCCTGTTCAGAAACCTTTACTCACTCCCTACGACCAGGGAAATAAATCTCAAGATTCATACACTGCTGTTACATTACTCACACTAATATAAACCCTCAACACCAAAAAGAATTTTCTTGACTGTCCCTTTAACACAGTAGGCTCCATGCCTCTGTTTTTACCATTCTGCTTGTTGAGACTGTCCTTATGGTACACCTCATTCCTGAGGCCTAACTCAAGATCCATCAACTCTACAAAATCTTCTACAATCACAGCAGTCAACTCACTGCTCATAATCAGCTGACACTTGCAACAGTCTTTCCTGTTTTGTACTTATCTTAAACTAGAATACATGTGTAAAAAAAAATACACTTTGGTGGGCTTCCTATTTCACCAATGAAACCACTACCCCAAAAAGGATTTACACTTGGCTTTTATAGTTCATCTTTGTACTCCCACTAAAAGTGATAAGATTTAGCTAAGACATGTGTTTATGAGTAAAAAGCTTAGCTATTAATATGTATACTGTATATCTCTGCGTACATGTGTGATGCCACCAGGATCTGACTGGTGAAAAGAAATGACTAACTTAGCATGAGTTTGTTAAGTCAATCCTGAAATACACTTAGTCCTGAAACTAGTGGAGCACTAGTTTCACTAGTGGAGCACTAGACAGTGGAGCACTAAAAGACATTATTAGTTGTGGACCATGCTATTTTAAGCAGCCAAGGGTGGGGGAAGGAGACCAACAAAGCCCTTTTCAAACATTGATGAAATGATCTGACAGTATACCTCTAGTTCCTTGACAATGCATTACATTCAAGAACTGTGTCCCATTCATTTGAATCAAAGAATAAGTATTGAAGACTATTTTAAATAGAACACAAAGATTTACATTCATTTATATTGTAGTTTCAATTGTATCCTGAAATGAGTATTCATCAGGATATTCCAGGTGAAAGTAGATGGGATTCCCTTCCTTCTGCCAACTAAAACTTTCAAACTAAGATTTGGTTGTTTTACTTGTCTGTGACATAAAACTGCACTTGGAGAAGTGACACAATTGAGCTAAAATATTATTTCAACAATTGTTAGTTTCTTTCTCAAAGTGATATACTCTTACCTTGTGTAAACAAATAAGGTTCCTTCGACATCAGTCTTCTCCTGAAAAACAGAAACAAACACACCATCTGAATGTTCTCTTCATTCACAAAGACGTGAGCTTCTTTCTTACAGAATACCACAGACATCACACAGCCTTCAGAGGCGGAAGCAGTAGTACTAACTTGAGGGGCAATGGGGAAGGGAGAAGGCAGCCACTCTGCCCTTGCTGTAGCCACAAGGAAGCTGCTCTGTCCTTATCGCTTCCCAAATACAGCATAAGCCCTATACCTCTACCTGAGACAGGGAGGGAGGGAGCTCCATGGAGTCACAGGAAAGAAAAGGTAATAATAAACATGCTGCCTGCTCCTCCATCCACCCAAGCTGGTGCCTGGGAAGCGGCAGACGTCACTGGTGTCTGTATTTCATGATCCTTCACTTTATTTTTTGGGTTCATTTTTTCTTACCATATCCTGTCACCAAGAAGAGCAGGTGATCTGTCAATAACTACTTTGACTGGTAGATGAGAGCAACTATGCCATAGAGTTTTTAGATGAATAAATCACCAACTTTGTGTGGAGTTAAAATGAGAGTTCAGTAAGTCCACTTGGCATTTCCTTTCTGTTTCTCCAAGGCAGGAACCCAGGTCTGAGATGATGATGCTCACCAACTTAATGCCAACTTTTGTTAGTAATCAGGCAGTGTAATTCAGAATTTAAAGTATGCTGTTGCTATTTTATATGGTTTAATTTCAATAGTCTGTTATTCGATTTAGCCCCCAAGATTTTATTATTATTATATTCATTACCAGTCATTTGAAATTAAGTACTATGTGATTTTCTTTAAGAAAAAAGAGGTGTAACATTAAAGTAGCAGTTTTAAAAGGCACGAAAACTGAACACCTGATCCTTCCCATGCTCAAGGAGTCTTGGCAGCTTGGTCAGTCCTTACCTCAAGGGGTCTCAGCAGTTGCCAAATCAGCAGCAGCTGCACCCAGGAACTTAGAAGTGCACATTCTTAGGCCCTGGCCAAACTCACTGAATCAGAAACTTGGGGTGGCGCCCAGCAATCTGTTTTCTATTAAGTGGTTCCCACTGCCTGAGTTTAGCAATGGAGTCTCCTCTCCTGGAACTACATTCGGAGTCATGAAAACAAAATCCATTATAGCCCAATTTTTATCCAACTATCACCAAACATTGTTTTTTAAGAGTAAATGGCTGTGAAAAACATCATTACTTAACACCAAGAGTTTTAATCTAAGGATGTTTATTATTATAGAATATGTAACTAAAGTAATTTTTAACAGCTAAAACAATTTTAGCTGGCCTTTTAACATATATGTACAGGTAAGAAAGTCACACAGTTCCATCTTTCAGCTGGACTAAGAAATCTGCATAAATCTCTCCAATGTACTGTGAAAAGTATCCTTAATTTCTAAATGAAGCCCATTTGCCACTGTGCTTTGAAAAACACCTTAGCCGAAACGGAAAAATATAAACATACAGAAACATTACTTCTCCTCTCTCTTTGTAAGTAAACACAGTTAATTCCTATCTGCTGAGAAATCTATCTTTTGAGTGCACTTTAAGCCCTAAGAATTAATTAAACTCAACCAGTGTTAATCATGGAGAAAATGGCTGCTACAGTCCAAGAATTTGTAAGGTCCCTAAAGCGTAAGTGGGGCCCTTGGCAAGAATTTACTAGTCCACAATGCCTTTAAGAATAAATTTGCGAAACCCAAATATTTGGTATTAGGTATTACATTGATAGAAAACTGAAGCCAAAATGCAGGTGATGGAATAAGGACTTTGAAGACCTCATGTGCCCTGCAAGCATCATAGGCCATAGGCCCAGTTCTGGGTCTTCCAGTGTTTGACTTCAGACTGGTTCACCTGCAGGTGCAAATCAGGGTGTTCACAGTTACCAGCATACATTCACTAAGAGCTTCTAACTTGTCTCCTTTTTTCCTTGCTGTAACAGAATTTCTCTTTTCTTTAAAAACAAAAACTTTACTACTCATTTGAGTTTTGAAAAATCCGACATCAGAACTGTAAAAGGCATGCTTCTCCTGGAATAATTCTTCTAACTCATAACAAGTAATTCTTAAACCTGAGACTGGCTGTGAGTTGTTCATGGAAAGGAATCGTGGTTCCATAATTACACTAGGGCCCCGGAGGGGGTTCCTGCCGATCATACTGAGATAATTCATTCGTTGTTCTATGTCTTACTTTCTCCAGTGAAAAGATGGAAGAGTGTTTGCTTAGCAAGGCAAGGCCCTGGGCTCATACCCAGCTCAACAAAAAAGAAAATAAGGAGATAACTGGCCTATACCACTCATAAAAAACACATTTTAAAAGCTCTTACTAGGATAAAAGAGGCTTTGAAAATGTAAATTTCTGCTCTGTTAGGGCTGCTGGCTCAAATTCAAGCACTCTCCTGCTCTCTCCCCAGTTACCCAAGGGCAACCATATTTTTTTCCTTTCTGCACAAAATCCAGGACTGGGGGGTATAGGGAAATTAAAACAGGGTTTTATTAGATCCTCCTTAAATTCTCCAAGTAAGGACTTAAAAGTTACTAGTCCACAGTCCTAGAATATTTTAGCTGAAATTTTAAAATGGAATATAAATAATGCTGTTTTGAAAAATACTGGGACTCAGTAATTGTTTGATACTTTTGAAACTCAAAGCAGTCTCTGCTTTACTGATTAAGTTATAATGAAAAAGCAGAGCTCACTGCGCACATGACATCAGAGCCTCTTTGTAGCTTCCAGCAGTACCAAGTGCTAAGACCTCACTGTCCAGGGTTTGATTTGGTGGTTGCAATTTCAAAACCTCCAGGTTGTCTGATACACAGAAAACTCTGAAAACCATTAGCTGGAAACACAGGACACTAGCCACCTGCAGGCAGCTTCTCAGGCTCAGCATTTTTGACCTTTTGAACGGGATAAACCTGTTGGGAGTGCAGAACAATGCCTGTGCATTTTAGGATGTTTAGCACCATCCCAGTACCTTCCCAGCAGATGCCACCAATACCCTCCCACCCCATGTGACAACAAAAATGTCTCCAGACATTGACAAATGTCACCTGGGGGCAAAAGCAACTCCAGCTGAGAGCTACTGCTCTGAAGAATACAAAGCCAGAAATAATACCAGGGTTATAGCCTTTAATGACCCACAGATATTTGGGGGGAACAGTCTTTCCAGGCAGTAGAGTTTAGTTAGGTTAGCTCTAAAATTCCTATTCCAATCATGAATATGACTGATCTCTCTTAATCTTTGTCTCTTTTTTTGTGCTAGGACTGTGCACATGCTAAGCACGGGCTCTACTCTGAGCCCCACCTCCAGTTTCTCCATCCTTTCTGAAAGCAGCTCATTCTATCTACCCTTCATTCCTCATTTCTCAACCTCAGAACACCTGATGTTGTTCATCTATTTCCAGTGTAATACAAATTCCCCTCCTTTCCATCCCACCTGACTTCTTACAAATACATTCTCCTGCATTCTTAAGAATGGTCTTTCCACCATCCTAGGGAGACAGTAGTGACAATTGCTTGCCCCCGGCAACTGCTTTGCCCTTGAACTACATCTCTCTCTTTTACCTCGCTCCCACAGCCTTGAAGATTAGAACTTTGAAAGAATGACCTTTTACTGAATGAATTATGCCCTGTCTGAAGGCAACAAGTCCAGGAAGCAGGAAAACATAACTCCTGTAAATAATACATTGTGACACTTCTGCCTTTTGATCAAGCTTTTGTTGATGGCTTCACTGGGCCTCTGGTAAACCTCTGTAATGATTTTAAAAGGTCTCTAGCATACAAGTAACTGTGAAAAGACTTAGGAATTCTGCTTTATACCTATGTGAACAGTTTCTCAGCATTCTCCACACTGTAGTGTCAGGTCAGCTTGCAGTACTAACTATGCCGTAACCATCCCTCATTCTACCTCTTCAGAAGGCACTACACAGAATTACGTTATACCTTTGGCATTTTTCTATAAGCTGAAAAAGTCGCATGGAGAACTTATTTACATATGTATTCATTAGTAATTATATTAGTAATTAATTATATACTATATATTAATTACTGTAGAAGGAACCGTCTTTTTATATAAAGACCCAGGTGACAATTTCCCCTGGTAACCAGGGAGCAATGGGCCCTCTTCTGATCAAGTGGTATACGTCCTATCATAGGGCAGTATCAGAGAGCTCTCCATGTTTTCCTTTTGGGTTTGGCTACTATAACAGACTGAATTTCTTTGCCTCATTTCAGTTAAGAACCTGAGGCAAAGGTGGTGAGAAGCTAGGGACAAAACTGTCTACTTAGCTATTTTTTCGCAATGCTGGGGATGGAACCCAGGGTCTCTGGCAATCTAAGCAAGTGCTCTATGTCTGAGTCACACCCCCAGGCTCTTCTTTGTCATTTTATTTTTGTGTCAATGGTTTTCAGTGAATTTTTATTACAACCTGCTGAAGATCCACGCTGGAGAGAAGTAGGCTTTATGAAGGTGGGTGTTCAGAAGCACAGGGATTTGCTCAATGTGGATGTTTTCCTTGCTTAAACTTTTGATGTTTATTTCTGGCTTGGAAAACATCAAAAAATTCATCTAAAATCCTTCCAGGCTAAGTTCCTTATACCATTGTGTAACTTACTTACAAATAGATGGTTGTATAATGGACAGATAAATATTATTTGATACAATGAGTAAAAGAGAGAGGAAAAAAACCTAAATGTTTTTATATTGGAGGGAGGGGTTACAAAATGACAGGAAGCAATTCCTGCAACAGGAGGAGCCTCAGTGTCTTCCGCTTCTACCACATTCCGTTAGGATTTACTGGGCTCGGCCTTGATAAGTTCACTCTAATAATTCGGTTCCCAAAAGGACTCAATACCGAGGGCAGGATCACAGCAGCCTCCTAGGTGGCACCCCAACCCCATGTGCGCTCTTTAGTTGGTATCTCCCTGGGTTTGCAAGATCGGTTTCGCCCATCTAAGACTGACACTCCGGAACCGGACCTGTCGTTCCTGTCCTCCTCCCCCACGGCACCAGGGCTGCACCGAACTGGGCTTTCCTTTCTGGGGTCCGTCCGTCAGTCTTCGGCCTCGGGCACCCGAGACACTGAAGTCTCTTTCCCAGTCCAGTGGGTTCTCGGGTCGGCCTCCCTACCCTTATCCCCGGCACCTTGGGAGGTTCCTCCCTCACCGGCTCCTCCGCCCGGAGTCGAGCCCTCCCGTTCCCGCCCAGCCCGGGTCGGCGCGGCCCGCCGCGTCCGCACGCACCCACTCGTTGGCCCGATGGCCGAAAGTGTACAGGGCCACCTGGCTGGCCACGTCCACGATGCAGGTGATATAGGGGTCGTGGCGCTGCAGGGCCGCTAGACTGATGTCGCGCCCTTTCCCCAGCAGGCCACCCGCCGCCACGGCCGCCATCTTCCCTCCCTCCCCGGCATCGACCCGGGCGCTGGGCAGCCGCTCTCAATGGATCTCAGAGCGAGCGAGCAAGCGAAAGAGCTGAACCCCCAGCGACCGCAAGTCCGCGGGAGGCCTTCCGGCTCCAGCCGCAGCCCCGCCCCTCGCAAGGCATCTCCAATCGACAGCCGCGCTCCTGCCCACGTGACCGTCGCCATGGCAACCACAAGCCCAGGAGCTGCCGCTGGTTCCCGAGTTCTGCACCCTTCCGGATTCAGCATTTGAGCTGTAAGACCACAGGTTGGAAGCGCTGGATGCCTCAGCATATGCCTACTTTGGCGTCTCAGCGATCCAACCTGTAGCCATAAATAAGCCTCAGGCATTAATAGCTGAGAGGAAGCAAGAGTTGTGATTTCCGAAAGTGCTACACCCAGTGGTTCTCAAAGTGCAGCCTCCATGTCCCTTGCGGGGGCGGGGGCGGGGGTGGCCTGCAGGGTCAAACAGTTCTGACAATGCTAAGACTTAACTTGATTTGCTCACTGTGATGACATTGATGTCAATGGGGCAGAAACAAGGGTGGATGAAAGTGCTGGTGTCCTGTGAACCAGGGCAGGGCCACCAAACTGTTCCACTCTCAGTTAAAAAGAAAAAAATTAAAAACAGCAGCAGCCAAAGCCAAGTGTCGTTTGAGAGTGTTACAGAAAAAGCAGTAAAAATGATATTAACTTTATTATAGTTCAGTCGTTGAATATGTTTCTTTTTACTATTCTGGGTGAAAAAATAGAAAATATATGTAAAGCACACCTGTTGTATACCAAAACGCTTATTTGTCTCCAGGAAAATTCTTCTGTGCTTGAGTTGTGAACTGAATTAGTGGGTTTTTGTTTTTGAGTGTTTTGTTGTAGTTTTGGGTTTGTTTGTTTGTTTGTTTGTTTTGGCAGTACTGGGGTTGGAACTCAGGCCTGTGACTCGCTGGGCAGGTACTTTACCACTTGAGCCACACTACCAAGTCTGTTTTATTTTTTATATTTTGGTTGTTTGTTTTGTTTTGTTTTTGCTTCTGAGACAGGGTCTCACTATGTATCCCAGGCTGTTCTCTGACTTGAGGTTCTTCTGCCTTCCCACTTCCCCAAGTGCTGGGATTACGGTTGTGGCCCCATTGTTCTAGTGTTTTTATTTGTATTTTCGCAGAAACCATTTTTACTTGAAAGAAATACTGGCAAACCATGATTATTCAGACAGGCATTTGACAGACATTTTTCAAAAATAAAGTTCACCTGTCATTTCCAGAGAAACAAGGTACAATTTTTGTTGCCAACCATAATGTTTTGAGACTTCAAGTGGGAATTAGTTTAGCTAATGTGATGACCTTGACAGTAACTCCATACTTAAAGCCTTTTCCGATGAGATCAGTGGTGATATTAATGAGTACAATTTTTTAAAACATTGTATAATGGGAAGGGTCAGCATTTAAGATCTCTCTTTGCTCAGTGATTCAGTATTTTCCAAATGCCACATGTTTGATGTCACATACTCATGCATAGGGAAAAGATCCATCCAAGGACAGTGGACAAACAGATTTTAAGGTACCAGAGTAGGAAAAGTTGGTAAGAGGATTCCAGGTTGCAATTCATCTTCAAGAAAGTGCCACTGTCAAATTTTGATGTGTTATCAAAGGAGAATATTTGCAATTATCCAAAAAAGGAAATGTCCATTGCTTTTCCAATTATACTGTCTGTATGAGGCTACAGTTTGTTTATGTATGTGAAACAAAACACAAATAGCAGCAGATTATAGGCTGAAACAGATATGGGAATCTATTCATTTTCTATTAAATGTAAATGCTATCTTTCTTGTTATTCTTGTTGTAGAAAGTATTTTTCATAAAATAAATAATGCATATCTATACCTAATAGCTTTATTATTGCTATTTTGAATGAATATTCTTTAAAGTTATCAGTTTTAATTCACAATACAGTAAATATATATAGATGGATTAACTCATATAAATAAGAGTTCTTCGAGGGAGTTCTCAATAATTTTAAGAATAAAAAGAAGTCTTGAGAACCACTGATGTAAGCCATTTACTTAGAATTAAGAAATCCCTACCCACATTCATGAACCCTTACCTATTTGGTATAGAAATAGCATAGGTAGGACACATGTGACTTCTCAAAGCAATAACTTGCAATGTCATCTTTGTAGTTACAATTTTAATTTCATTGAAATTCTTAGGATAAGCTCCATTTTGGATCCTCAGTCCTCTTAACTCCAAGCCTAACTTCCTGATGTGGGATCACACATCAAGAGCTTTCAAACTTTCTAAAACTGGGTCTGGGGCTCATTTGCAGTCTGACCCAGAATATACATTTACATATGTATATGTGGTATTAGCTAAAATAACAATTTCACAAAACAATACTAAGTGATATAGACAGCTTGATAGATAGGTAGATAAACTTCATTTCTCAAAATACTGGATATGCTTTTTAAAGTTGATTTCATGATCATCTAGTGGACTGTAACTTGCAGATTGAAAAACAGCAACTGAGCAAGCATACCGAGCTGACACCAGCTTCCCAGCTTAGTCTGCTGGCTTATTTCCAGCATCACGTACTTTTAAGAACAAGCTTAATTTGTCGTCTCAGCAATGAAGAGGGTTGTGATTAGCTCATAAAGTAATCTGTCACTCTCTCCTTCATTAGCTCTTCTATTTTTGATTATTCAGCAAGAATACATAGATTCTACCTTGCAGTTCCTTCACACACACAGTGGGGCACTGCTTTCCTCTTCCCCAGTATCCCCCATTGGGCTCCATGGTCCTTACACAGACATTTTCCTCTGAAGTTTTCAGTCTTTCCATCTTTTCAGTGTGAAGAACAAATCCTGGTTCCAAAGAACAGATTGCTTCAAGCTCAACAGAGTAGACAGGCAAAACAGGGAGCAATTATAATATCTTAAATATTCATGAGAACAATGACCTATATCCTCAGTGACCTGTATGACCACAGTTCCAAAGCCATTACTGAGAGCCCACTGCAGGGCATTTATTCATCTGTTCCCCATGATTTGGCATTGCTCGTTGCCATTCTAGTCCTTGGGCTTAGAGATGAGTAAGAGAGACATCCTGCTACCCTGCTTACAGGTGGTTCACATATATGAACAACAAAAAGAAGATTAATTTCTTTTGGGGTTTTTTTGCCTGTCTAGTTTAAGTGAAGGAAATGACCCATCTCTCTTGTTCTCACCTTCGTGTGTCTGCACCTTACACACGGCTCTGTGCTGGGTTCCTTGAATGACCACTGCCTCCTTCTCCATCCAGTCTCCTCTGCACAGGAATCCTGGTACCCTCTGTTGCTATTTTTCTTGTGGTACTTAACCCACTCTGAATTATATGTATTAAATTATTTCATATGTTGCATATATTTTCCCCAATTCTAAAAAGGATAAAAAGTGAGCAACCACAATAAACCTAGTATAAAAACAGTTTTTGCATTTGAACAAAGTTAGCTTAGAGTTTCTTGACAAATAAGCAGAAAGGAACAAATAGTAAATTTCATACATTTGTTTTAAATGTTTTATGTGTGTGTTTATTCTTATGATTTTATAGTGCCCCTGGCACTGGGTGCAGTGCTTTGCATATAATGGAGATCCCACAAATGCTTATTCTACTGTACTAAATTAGTTCAATAGTTGACTTTACTCATTAAATGAGTAAAGACCATTTTTAAAAAATATTCCCTTTGGGGGGGCGGTACTGGGTTTGAACTCAGGGCCTCACGCTTGCTAGGCAGATGCTTTACAACTTTAGCTACTCCACCAGCCGTTTATTGTGTTGGGTTTTTTTTTTTGTTTTGTTTTGTTTTTTGAGATAGTGCCCCTAAACTATTTGCCCAGGGCTGGCTTTGAACCCCGATCCTCCTGATCTCTGTCTCCTAAGACGCTAGGATTACAGGCATGAGCCACCTGTGCCTGGATTAAAAAACATTTTTAAAGAGCTCTTGCTGTAGAGAATACTGAAATCCAAGTTGGGGTAAATAAGCACACAATAGTAAACTGGGTATTTCAGGGTTTACATTCTAAGGGAGATAGGAAGAAATAGTTTTGTTTTTAGACGTTTGATATCCTTTTTTAAACCTTAAAATTAGAAATTATGCTCAGGGAAAAAGGGCGGGGGAGTGATGTGGCAGTGACTTCAGCATCGCCACATGGTTCATCTCCCTAGCCCACAGAGCCTCATTATTTTTCTTTTCTTTTTTTCCCCAAATGCCCAAAGCTCTGACCTTCTAAGATGACGTCAAACTTCTGTCTACTTTCCACTTGAAAAATCTGTGTTTGTAGAACCGGTTCGTCACCACTTATCTAAATATACTCTGCAGCAGGCTTGCTATTACTAAAAGACCCTTTCAAATAGGCAAATTCCTCCCAAATCCACATCCCTTCCTTCCCACTGGATCCACAGTGCTGGCACACTTCCACTGTGCCTCCATAAACCTCATCGTGATGCTTTGAACAAACATTGGTGCCTTCGGTTTTCATGATTATTTCATAATTGTCATTATGATATTAAATATATACTAACACCAGGTTTTATAAAGTTGGATACTGTAATTTTTTTTGGCAGTACTGGGATTTGAACTCAGGGACTTGCACTTGCTAGGCAGGACCTCTACCACTTGAGGCACACCTCCAGCCTTTTTTGCTTTAATGCCTTAACTCTCTTAGGTATTTATCAGACAGGGTCATATTTTTCCTTAGACTGCAATCCTTCTGAGAAGTTGGGATGACAAATGTGTGGGCTTATTGGTCGAGATAGAACCTTCCTAACTTTTTGCCCATCATAGCCTCAAACTACAATCTTCCCATCCATGTCTCCTAAGTAGCTGGGACTATAGGTGTGAGCCACCTTGCTTGGCCTGGATACTGCAATTTAAAATGAGTTTGTACTATGATGAAAAATAATGTCCAGGTCTGGGATTTTTATATACTATTTCAATAACTTAGACAAAACTTGCCGCCTAAGCAATCAAGGTAATTGTAAGCAGACAGAATGTTGAAGGTGAAAGTAGGGATTAGAGTGAAAAATGTTTGTTTTGTAGCCATGTATGAATGATTGGGTTTTTTTTGTTGTTTGTTTTTTTTTTTGGTGGGACTGTGGTTTGAACTCAGGATTTCATCTGCAAAGGAGGCTCTCTGCTACTTGAGCCACACCACCAGTCTGTCCGTATATGAATTTTGCATACAAAAAAGATGGATGTCATACTAATTTAAAAATACAAATACACAGTCTGCTTTACTGGTCCTCTTTTCTTTGTTCTATAATTGACCTCTAAGTTCTGTGGGCATCCTACAACAGGACATCTTAGGAAGGAAGAGAGAAGAGTTGCTTCCAGGATGCCCGTCAATTTGTGATTCTAGAAGTGACTGAAACAGTTTCAATGCACTGCTTGTGCCATCTGGGTGATTTGCCCTTTTTGCTGGGAATTTTATTTCAAAGGATGATGGAATTAAAGAATTAGCTCCCTCTCCCAGTGGAAGATCAAGTGCGAAAAGTTGTCCTGTACATCGATCTACCATTTGATCCAGCAATACCACTCTTGGGGATATACCCAAAAAACTGTTACTCCAGAGGCACCTGCACATCCATGTTTATTGCGGCACTATTCACAATAGCCAAGTTATGGAAACAGCCAAGATGCCCCACCACTGACGAATGGATTAAGAAAATGTGGTATCTATACACAATGGAATTTTATGCAGCCATGAAGAAGAACGAAATGTTATCATTCGCTGGTAAATGGATGGAATTGGAGAACATCATTCAGAGTGAGGTTAGCCTGGCCCAAAAGACCAAAAATCATATGTTCTCCCTCATATGTGGACATTAGATCAAGGGCAAACACAACAAGGGGATTGGACTATGAGCACATGATAAAAGCGAGAGCACACAAGGGAGGGGTGAGGATAGGTAAGACACCTAAAAAACTAGCTAGCATTTGTTGCCCTTAACGCAGAGAAACTAAAGCAGATACCTTAAAGCAACTGAGGCCAATAGGAAAAGGGGAACAGGTAGTAGAGAAAAGGTTAGATCAAAAAGAATTAACCTAGAAGGTAACACCCACGCACAGGAAATCAATGTGAGTCAACTCACTGTATAGCTATCCTTATCTCAACCAGCAGAAACCCTTGTTCCTTCCTATTATTGCTTATACTCTCTCTACAACAAAATTAGAAATAAGGGCAAAATAGTTTCTGCTGGGTATTGGAGGGGGAGAGGGAGGGGGAGGAGTGGGTGGTAAGGGAGGGGATGGGGGCAGGGGGGAGAAATGAACCAAGCCTTGTATGCACATATGAATAATAAAAGAAAAATGAAAAAAAAAGAAAAGTCCTGTAAAAGCTTTGCAACCTGTGAACTGTTCTGCAAGTGGAAAAAAAAAACCTATTATTATTATCAGCAGTAGTAATATCATTATCATCATTACTTCTATTTATTTATTTTTGACAAGTACTGGGGTTTGAACTCAGGATCTCAAACTTGCTAGGCAAACACTCTAGCACTTGAGCCACTCTGCCAGTGGCTCAAATCAGCTTTGTTGTATAATTCAAATACCTCATTGCTATTATTTCTGGAGGAAGCCCAGAAGGGATACTTCTAGTCCCATTACACAAGCCATGCTTGAGTCACCTCACCACAGTCCTGTGTAAGTGACAAGAAGAGCACTAATTTCCAGGACAGCTCAGTTCCAGTGTTTTTATAAGATGGAGGATATGAGCTAAAATATACTTATCAGATACTCCACCAAAGAAGAAATGAGGTAAAAGGTACACCTCTGTATTCCATGAGGTTGTTCAAAGGGGTTAAGATTGAGGTAATCATGTGGAAAGTGGAGAGAAATGAGAAGGGGAGATGTGGGTAAAAACTGGGGACTGCGAGGAAGAAAGAGACCTGCTGGGTGGTCCTTGGTCAGGGTGGGAGGTAACCTGTAAAAAGTCTGGCCTCACAAGCTCCCTGGGCTAGACCTCTGTTAACCTGACCTGGGGAAGGGTGGATTCTGGGAATTCCATTATGGAAAGACCAGAATCACACATTCTCTTTTGATCTCTCTTGGCTACTCCACTGGTCCCATAAAAAGTGTATGAATTTTACCATCATTGTCAGGGGTCAGGTAGAGGCTTAGTGGACCTAGAGGTACACCATGGAGGGGCAACAGAAGGTGTTATGTCTCTGGGTACACGTGTCTGTTATTTGAGGACGTGATTTAATGTGGCTGACTCTACCTGCAGGAGTCTTGTCCTGAGACAGAGGGGAGGTGTTTAGGCTTGTCACCAGATTGTCCCTCACATTAACTAGACACATACAATCTGATTCATCATCCTAGCTCCAAGGTCCTAGAGGGATGACCTGGTTTGAGCAACTAATCCATAGCTCTGGAAGTGTCACCTTGCTTCTCTGTGGTTTAGGTATAGACGGGTGGAACTAGCAGAGCACTTCCCAGCTCCAGATTCTGTTGCTTTCTATTGACCCCCTTCTGTTCATATCAAATGCACACCAAATCTTTACAATCTTGTAGATAAGCCCAGAGTCAACGCTGAACAAAGAAATGCTGTTCAAAGAACTATCCCGCAATGAAATTAATTCAGGATAGAAGCCCATTGAGGACTTTTAAAATGTTGTATCAAGATTGATAAATAGTGAAATGCTCTCATTAGGAAGAAAAGCTTCCTACCTTCATCTGGCATGTTCCCACATTCTCCAAGGAAAGCAGTTATGCTGGGAGAAAGAAAGAGTTACCCTTGCCGCACTTTGGGTGGCTGTCTGCCAGCTTGACTGGCCTTTGCTGTGGATTCTTAATCCATATTTCAAATGGCCTGTGATGATCTGTAGGGCAGTCTATAAGAAGCAGTTGGAAAGAGTGTCAGAGGCTCTTGGGTAGAATACGTTTGAAGAATTTTTAAATTACTGATTATTGTTACAATCTATTGTGTTAGCTTTTCACTTTGTGATTAATTTTTCTCTTTTTACTGTGATACATGAAACTCTCAAGGAAAATGAATTACAAAATATTGTACTGAACCAATCTTATGCCCAAAGTGAGAGGCTTTTGCAAAATACTAGAACTCTTAGTAGTAAGAATTAGAGGGCTGAAGGAATAGGGGGAGGGACAGAATCTGCCAGCTAGAATACAAAAAGTCCAGAATATTTCCTTGCCTGGTCTATCATAAGTACTATATATTGGGCTGACTGACTACAGCCCACAGGTCCTAGCCCTTTGCCTATCTCGTAAATAAAGTTTTATTGGAACACAGTCACATACATTGTATTGTCTGCTTTCACCCTACAGCAACAGCTGAATAGTTGCAACAGAAACCATCTAACCTGCACAGCCTAAACTAGTTACTATTTGGCCCTTTATAGAAAAGTTTCCTGGCCCATATAAACAAATCAATAAATAAGTTATGCTGAGAAGCTTGTTGTTGCACAGTAGGCGTCTAGTTGCGCACATCATAAACACACAGTAGATTGGAACAGGTGACAAAATATGAAGCCCAGTTTCTTCTGTCAGGGAATTTAAAATCTAGTCAAAAAGACAAAGAATAGCATACATGAAAAACAGCAAACAATAAAAAAATCATATGTAATCAAAGGTTAAATTGTGATATAGGCAAATACCAGAATTTGGAGAAAAGAAAGGAGGTCTGTCAGGCCACAAGTAGTTGGGGAGGAAATATTTAATATGATAAGGTTCCAGGACACAATCTGAGCTTGGCTTTTCTCTTGAGAGTCACCGTAATTGGATTTTGACCTGTATTTCTACTCCAGTGTCGTTTAAGTCACTGATATTTTTGGCCTTGTGCTTAGGGGATATCTTAATGACCAGAAATATTTCTAAGTAATTTTAGCTGACTGATTTTTCTGGGATTTGGGATTCCTTCAATCTCCCTAAACTATTAATCTAGTCAGTGTAGCATAATATCTTTCTTTTTTGGAGACAATAAGATGTAATAATTAAGAGCAGAAGCTTTGGACCTAAAGGGACCCAGGTCTAAATCTTGACTCCATCTCCTCCTAGCTATGTAACCTTAGGGTTCTACAAAACACTGAGCCTCAGTTTCTTAAACTGAGGCAATTTATAAAATTGACACAATAGTAGTGACAACCTCATAGGGCTGTAGGGATAACTTGATATGATAGCTGTGAAGTGTTTAGAATATAAAATGTCTGAAACAAAGACAGTTCTCCATGTACGTCTAGTTATTGGTCATTGCTTCCAATAATAGCAAGATTTATATGCTGGGCAAGAATTACTTCGAGAACAAAAACGAGTGTTTTATTTGTACAGTAACAAAATGGATGAATGGAAAGTACAGAATTATTGCCTCCCTTTTCTTTCTTAGTTTGCTAATGGCTGTGATTTTTCATCTCTAGCAGTATAACCATTGCCAGGCCCCAACTTTATTTCTGTGGCATCCTTGGGTTTCTTGGGATAGGGAGCACTATACAAAAAGAGCAGTCGGAAGTGCTACAGAATTTGGGCGCTTTCAGGACCTGCAGTGACTGTGTCTGGGGGATGGCCCATGGGCAGTGGTCCTAGCCACTCTGTTGCTTATCCCCTAATTCTGGTTCTGGAAGAAATCATACAGAGACCAGGCCAGTTCTTATCTGTAATAAGGAGATAATAACATTTATTTTTGTTACTGTTGTGAGTATTGCTGAAAGAGCTCTTTGAAACACTTTAAGTGTTCTGATTACAATCGTAAAATATGAGGCTTTAAAAGCAGGATCTGAGAGTCTGAGGAGGCTGTACTTTCTCTGTAGATGTAGCATTGTTTTTTGTTTTCCTTGAGGTAATTTGGAGATTAAAGGACAGGGTGTTTTCCACATTTCCTGTTGGTAATAAACGGCCTTTCCCCAGAGCTTTGACCTTCCCTGCTGTTTCAGAGACTTGTAGGAGCAGTGACCATGACTCCAGCCAACAAACTCATGTCACTAACAGGGTTGCTGCGTCTAACATTCATGTATTTATTAAGAACCCCAAACACTGGAACCTTTGTTTGGTTTTCTTCGCTTTTATTAAGAATAACATGGACTTATAAAAGAAAACAAGGAACTGTCAGAAAAAGCAGACATCCTTTTTTAATCCAAATAAGTCATGTTTAGTCTAAACTGGGAGAGCTCTTATAATAAATATAGCAACTCATGGCTCACCACTTTCCTGTGAAGTAGTAGGTAGCGAGTGTTGCTGCCTCTCCATTTAATCATTTGTTCCCCCAGTGTGGATTTGTTAAGCTTTTATGGTGAGACAGCACTGGGCTGGGAGCTGGGAAGACTGCAGCAAGCAACAACACATATTCTCTATCCTACTGGACCTTAGAGTCTTCCCGAGAAAAGCGACATATGAATAGGGGATTATAATAAAGTGAGATGAGGTGCTGCATGGGAAGATCAGGATGGTCTGGGGGGATGGCAGAGGCACAGAGAGAGACTTCAATTTTTGTAAATGAGATACTAACCAGAGCAAATTGAAGACATGGGCTATCCTGTCTTTATGGAATGGTCCTAAGAGAGGCTGGTTCTGGTCATTCCTTGAACTAAGATTCTTCTTGGGTGATTTGGTCTTGTAGCCTTATAGAGGAGCTCAAGATTTGTCTGAGCAGAGTCATAGATGTCATCCTAAAGTCAGTTTGGGGACATCCCCACTGACATGGAAGCACCTGGAATTACAGTGATCCCTTTTTTCTTGGAGGCTACCAGATCTTGGCCTAGGTTTCCACCAATATGAAGAGTGCATACTTGAACCACCAAAGGTTTCACCTGCTCAATTTTCACTTGTTCTCCGTTCCCAAGAGAACAAACTGGACTCCCTACCTCTATACAAATGCCACTTTGAAGTGGGGCAGAGAAGCCCAGATCAGTCTTGGAAGGGCTGGTTTGCCAGTTAGCAGGCTCTCCTGTACTCTTTGTCTCCTTACCCAGATCCAAAAAAGTCATGCTCAAGTATGTTATCCATGGAGCTATATGGTGTTGGTTTCCTTGATTGTGTCTCACAAAATAAGACAGTGATGCTTACTATAGCCCCTGGACCCCTTTATCAGAGTCTGCAAAGTCCAGGGGAAGGCTGGCTGGATCTCCAAACAGATGTGTTAAGAGCTCTCTCTCTGCTTGGATCTGAAGGTGGGGGTAGGAAGGAACAGGGTTAATTCTCAGGCATTCAAACTAGAATTGTGGCCAAGACAGTGGTTTCAGCCACTTCTTTGTACAGAAAAGACTGAAACACAGAGAAGTGGCTTTTGGTCACTTCAGATTCGAGTACAGAGAGCCTAGAGTCAAAGTTCACATCCCTGACCACACAATGGAATTGCTGGAAGGCAATTACAAAGAAGCACTGATGACCAGAGCTCACAGAGAAGTCAATCAAAATTGAGGTCAAGTAAATCCTCTCCATGTGATCCAACTATAGCCAGGATGGAAACCACTGGACAGCACGCTTGACAGCCTCTGGGGCAAGAACAAGCTTCCTGGGTTCAACTTGATCAAAGTTGAACCTGATCAGGTGGTTAGGAACTTAAGCAGCTCACACATCTATGCAGATCTCTGTTTCCTTCTCTATCGGATGAGTCACAGATAATGCCTACTTTGCAGGATGATCATGGAGATCTAAGTAAGTAAAGGCAAGTAAAGCTCAGGATATGTGCTGCCTGTGATAAGCTTGTAGGACGGACCACATTACTTGGTAATGATAGGCCTTGGCCTCCAGGCCTCCTGGTTTTCAGCAAGGGTCTTTACCATCGTCATTCTCAATTCAGTGGCAAATGGGGTGCTCCATCCTTCAAAAGGGTTCTCTTTATTTTAAAAAAGACACGAAATGGCCTTGTTTCTTAAATAAGAAAGTATTGTTTTCCTCTAAAGGTCCTCTAAGTTCCACCTTCATTCAGTATTTTCTCTTTCGTATCATTCCACTTATTTGCTTGTTCTTTGATTTGACAAACATCGCTGAGTGCCTATTAGGTGCCAAATACTATTTAAATATCATGAACACAGCAAAAATGAATACAGACTCTGCCTTCCAGGATCAGAAAATTTAATGGAGGAGGACTGGGGGTGCAGCTCAGTGGTAAGAGTGCTTGTCCAGCGTGGATGAGGCCCTGAGTTCAATTCCCATAACTGAAAAACCTAAGTGGACTTTTGTTTGTTTGTGGCACTGGGATTTGAACTCAGGGCCTCGCCTCTACCACTTAAGCCACACCTGGCTCTTTTTGCTTTAGCTATTTTTTAGATAAAAAATCTAAACCTGTGCTTTTGCTTAGGCCAGCCTCGGAGTTTGATCTTCCTACCCGTGCCTCCCAAGTAGCTGGGATTAAGCTGTGTTCCACCACGCCTGGTTTGTTCTTTGAGGTAGGATCTTGCTAACTTTTATTTATTTATTTTTTGCTGGGGCTGACCTTGAATCTCAATCTTCCTATCTCTATCTCTCAAGAAGCTAGGATTACAGGCATGAGTCACAGTGCCCAGTGTCAAAAATATTTAATGGAGAAGAGATACTAAAGCTATTGTACTATGTATTTATCATGACAAGAAGTTTTGTTTTTTGTTTTTTTTTTTTAAATAAAGTTCTGAGAACAATGTCTCATCCTCCAAGCAATGTTGGTGACTGAAACATGATCATTGTTTTGGTATTACCTACCATGCCAGGTACCATTTTACCCTCAGACATGCTGATTTAAATAATACACAGTGTGACTTGAGCATGGAGCTATTTCAAAGTTCCCAAGTGATTCTAATATACACCGAGGTTTGGGAACCACTGCTTTATAAAGTCCTATTCTTTAAGGACGTGATTGACTTTGGGCAGACAGACTGGACCAACTGCATGACTAGAAGCTTCTGGGACCTGACTTAGACTTTGGAGTTTATTGTCCGGGCAACAAACAGTGCAGTGGACGTTTTAAGAAGAGGAGACATGGTGTTTAAGCTTCAGAAAGATGATTCTGGCTGCAATATGGAAAATGGGTAAGCTGGAAGGTGATCTGTTAGGTGGAAGTGATGATCCCTACGGCTTAACCTAGACTGGGATGAGGTGGCTCCAATAACCACAGATTCACAGGAAAAGAAAGGGGATAGAGCAGCCAGATGTTCTGCTTCTGCTAGTTTTCAGCTGTGATGTTTAATCCCAATCTCTTGGTAAACAGCAAAAGAATCCCAGTCTTCTTATAGGTTGGTCTTAAGTGAGGACAGTCCCTTCCAGAGCTCTCAAGCTTTTGTGGGCTTCAGAACAACACAGAGATGAATTACCACGCTTAGAAAAAATAAAAGGAGACAGTTAGCTTTCATAACAACCCAGTTAATTTTGGCAATGTAGATCATTAAGCTTCCAAATAGATTTTTCGCAGGGAGGGCAGGGGAGGGGGTGGTCTGGCTGCATAGTTGATCCAGTTACCTGGATAATTGCCAAGTACTTACTTAACATTGTGATGCAAAGATGGTTTCAGTCAATACATCTTTTTTTGTGTTCTTTTTATTTTTTTTTCCTTATCTAATGCTGCTACTAATCAAAACATTTTTACTGTTATTGGTTCTGTGGTGCTAATATGGGCCTGGTGGTGAGATGATTGGATTCCATTTGCCTTGTGTTCCACTGAGAACAGTTGCCAGTGGAGTCCTAATGCCAGATCCATCGTTATTACCAAGGAGGTAGAAGAAGGAAAGAAGGGCCCAGCTGGAGGCCCTCAGTTTGGCTCCCAGGCGTAGCACAACCAATTAGAAAAATCATTGTTTGCCTTCTAAACCAACTCAACACAATATTATGTTATCTACCAAAGTGAGGTTCTGAATATTTTTTGCAAACCTTTAAAATATAAAAATCACTCTCAGCTCAAGGGCCATACAAAAACTAGCCAGATTTTGCAGAAATCCTGGTCTAAACAATTAACAGAACAATTAACCAAACCCTAATGGATAGCATTTGCTGACCTCTGCGTTGTAAATTCTCTCACTATGGCTTGATTTCAAAATACTAACATGAACACCACTGAATGTGGAGTTAAGGTGACTTGCAGTTAGTGAACCTTTAGATAATATTTCTACACTCTAGATACAACAGATGCAAACTCTGAGAATGAATGTAATGATAAAATGTAGTAAAATAGTTACGAAGCAATGAGTTTTTGAGCAGTTCATCCTTTTGTTTCTAAAATCATTCATTGGATTGTAAGTTTACATCATTTAAACTTACAATCATGTTAAACTGGCTGCGTTTAACAATTGGCTCACAAAATTTCTGAAATTTTCACAATCTTCTGTTACAAGCTAGTACAAGCAAGCTGGTGCCAGCACACCACTGCTAGAAGGAAATGGGAATGTGGCGAGATGCCTGGGATCAAAGTGAAGGAGTGAGGAAGGATGACATGCATGGTCATGGCCATAGCACTTGGCCCATCACACGAGATCTAGCCAAGCACAGGCGTTGCTCAATACAGTAGCTGATGTCCTAGAGCTAACGAGGGCCTTCCATCCTAATAAGCATGATTCAGTTGAAGGGAAAGAAAGCTCAGTTCAGTTTGATTTGACCAGTACCTGACAGGAACAGAGAACTTAGTATATGGTAAGTCTGATTTTATAACTATAAGCTCTCAAATTTTGCATCTGAATACAACTATCACAGTAAAACAAAAGATAGAGGTTTTCCCTTACCATAATGTTGGAATTTCTTTTCTAACCTAGCTGTCTTGCAAGCACGCAAATAAATGAAACCAGCGGTCTCAAGTCCTTAATTTTTTACAAAGTTGAATCCTGTAAATATTGTGTAAGAAGGGAGCAGCATGTATCACTCTCCATTTGACAGATGGGGTCCTATGGATGCTGTTGAAGGAGGAAAAGCAGAAGCCAATCTGAGGACTCCCTGGGTGTTGCTTTGGGTATAGTCTGTGTTTCTGCAAGTGGTGTGGGATGGAGTGGTTTGATAGGCAGACACAGTAAAGGGGAAAGTCGAGGTTGGGATGGTTGAGGCTCAGAAATGGAATTTGCTGCTGGGTGTGTAGTTCAGTGGTAGGGTGCTTGCCTAGCATGCAAGAGGCCCTGGTGTTCAATCACCAGCACGAAGAGGAGAAGGAGGAGGAAGAGGAAGAGGAGGAGGAGGAAGAGAAACCATGTATTTTGTTATCTACAATGCAGGATTGTGACGTGAACATGGAGGGCAGTCTTTACAATAGTGTTAAGGACAAACATGAAAAGGAATACGACTCTTTGAAAGAACTTTCTTTTCCTCCCTCTGCACCCCTCTCTCTCTCTCTCTCCACACACACACACACGTCTTAGAAGCTGAACAAAAAACAGGAATAGGACCCCATCAGCAAATGTCCTAAGAATAACGCTATGAGATAGATATTGATATCATCCAGATTTTTTTCAGATAAAATAATGAGGCTCAGATTAGGCTGCCCAGGGTTGGGGATTGGTATAGTTGTTACAGCTGTTTGTCTCTAGTCCTGTGCTCGGCACCTTTATGCTGTACTCTTCCCTTCTCGAATCTTCTAATGGGGCTAGGTTTCCTGAAGTGAATCTAAAGAAGAGAACTGAAGAAGGAAGGAACAGCATTAGAAGGCGCTGGGGAATGGGTGCAGGTGGACTGCTGAAGGTAGTAGAGGGATGGTAGAAAGAAGAAAAGCCCTCCGTGCTGTCAAGCTCCCGAGTGTAGAAGTGCACTTGGCTACAGCAAAATGGTTGAGCAGGAAAGAAGGGAAGACAGAAGGGCTGATTTGGTGGAGGGCCATGGAAAGAGTAAAATTAGACATTGTAGCTAGAGAATAGAAGCAGTGAAACTACACTGAGTCTATAGAATCCTGGGATGAAAGAGAACTTGAATGCCATCTGCCTAATACATAAATTTGCTCTGCATCTTGACAAGGTTGTGGCTCAGCCTCCTTGGATGTCCTTGAGAACTCATTAGATTTTCGCTACAGATGGTGTGACAGAAAATTCTTCCCTGTGTGGAACCCAAATTTGCCTACCAGTAACATCTACTCAGTGGCCGGGAATGACTTCCTGGGGCCATGCCCAAGTCTTTCACAGAGTAATTTCCAGGGCAGATTCGAACTATCCACTCCAGTGACTACATCTCTCCAGTGATAACATTGTTATGAAAACTGAGTTTGCAATGCTCTCTAACCACTGACAGTCAGTCAACCCATTTTCGTAGTCAACTTAATCAACTCATTTCTAATTAACCTACAAAGTAAATAAGAGCAGCTAATAACTTATTTCATTTTCTCCATGCAGTAACATTGTATACATTGTCTAAGTTGTCATTTCTATCTTACAGTTGAGGCAAGCTGAGGACCAGAGAGCTCCAATAACTAGCTCAAGTCACCATGCTGTAGACAGAGGCGTTGGGATTTGCAGATAGGCAGGTTTCATGTGTCTTAAAATCTGTTTTGTGCTGCTACAATATAATCTTTGAGACTAGGTAATTTACAATGAATAAAAATGTGTCTCTTACAGTTCTGGAGGCTGGGAAATCCAAGGTCAAAGTGCCAGTAGCACCACTGCACATCACCTGGGGAAAGATGAGAGGGCAAGGTGCAGGGAACCTACTCTCACAACCCTTTACATCGCAGCCTTAATCCATTCGGGGGCTCTGCCCTCTTAACCAAATGAGGTATACGCCTCACTTTCCAATGCTTTTGCATAGGGGGATTAAGTTTCCAACATATGAATTTGGGGGAACACATTCAGACCATAGCAAGTACCTAACAAATAAACCATTTGGTTTACCTGGTATAAAAAGAGAACGTTACAGAAGGAAGGGTCCATGAATGCCAGGGTTGGCTTCATAGACTTGTACAGTTTCTCTCTAAGAAGGGCTCTGTGCTTGGTTTAATATAATGCTGTCTCAGTTTTGAAACTGTTAATAAATTTTGCACCAAGACGCAAAATTATTACCTCATTCTGGGTCTGCCGTGAAAAACACCAGGGAACTATTAAGCTGAAAATGATCCTCGTTTTTGGTGCCATGGTGTATCTAACATGCTGCAGTTCTGCAGGTCAGTGTGTTTCTGAGTCATCTTTAGAACCCAGGCCCCACTGGCAGTTCCTGCTCTTACCCTCTCAGAAAGCCCTAGGGGCAGCTGCAGGATTGGAGGGTGAGGGGCAGAGGGTGCTTTCCTTCCTTGTATCCTTAATGCCATGTCTGTGGGAGCGGGTGAGTTCTAGCAGGAATGATTTTACATTTTTGTTTTTTATCACCTTCTACTCCTTTGACACCATGTCTCCTGTCAAATGACACTAACAGTACACACTAACAGGCACACTAACAGTAGTTGACAGGCACGAGCCTCCAGGACTTCTCCGGGAGAAGCTTCCACCTGCTGAGTGAGTGCTTCCTCCACTGGCTAACATGGAAGATTTCTCACTCTCCTCGGTACTTCTCAACCTGCTGGAAATGGCAGGCGGGCAGAGTTCACATAAGCAGGTAGAAGGGCAGGGAAAGACTGCAGCTCCACCTTTCAGGAGCTGTTCTTGGATAGCCAAGAGGTCATGAGGGGGCTCCCTGGACATCTGCTCCGAGTCATTTCAGTGGGTCCAGTTTAACAAAAGTGGGCCTTTTCCATCAGTGTGGCTCTGCCCATGGCTGCCAGGAACACACATCCACCCAACAGCTCCTTCACAACACTACTGCCTGATACTGTGTTTTTCTGCTTACCAGGTTTCACTTAGATTATGAGTTCTTTTAAAGTGACAGCAAGGTGTCTGGGAAAAAAGCCCCAGACTGAGGTAGGAAGCCTGTGTTTCTATCTCACTTAATTTAGGTTGAATGAGATGGTCAAAGTAGGCTAGCGTCAAGTCCTGAGCTTAGTATCCAGCCCAGGAATTTTATGAGGCTTTGTGTTTGGCAATGGATGATGTTAAGCTTGGGTTTCCTTCTCTTACTCAAAGTGAATAGGATTTCAATCAGTCAAGAGCTATTTACTGAGGTCTTTTCATTTACTGCTCCATGAGCACCGTGTCAGAGTGATATGCAGTCTGCCCAGGCTATCTGGAGGCTCATTATGAGGACATCACAAAAAGGGTGTTTTCCTGACTTCCACTTAGGCCATGGACTCTTGGCTCTGGCTGTCAGACAAGATCCACCTGGGCCAGGTATTTGTCTATGACATCCTTAGATGGGAGACACAGATTCAGCAGCTATAGTATTGTTTTAGCCAGACTCACATTGCTGAGATAATCAACTCATCACTTCACTTCAGCTCAAGCAAGGATTTGGGGTTCCAGCCTGTGATTCATTAGCCCCATCACTTTGGGCCTGTAGACAGGCAGCACATCGTGGTTGGTGCATGCAGTGGACCAAAGCTGTTCATCTCATGATCAGGAAGTAAAAGAAAGAGGAAAGGACAAGGGTGTTACTATACCCTTCAAAAGCATGCCTCCAATGACCTGAAGACCGCCCACTACTGTACCTACTCCTTAAAGTTTCTACGACCTCTCAAAAGCACAATGCTGGGGACCAAGCCTTTAAAACATAGGCCTTTGAGGGACATTCCAGATACAAGCTATAGCATCTAACCTCTCTGTATGTCTTTGTGGGATTTTGTGGCTGTAGAAGGGGGCCATTTTGGTGGGAAGAATTGCTTCCTACTTAGAATCAGAGAGGAAAAATGCCCTCCAGCTGTGCAGAAACATGTTCCATGGTTTCTTGTTCCTTACAACATCTGAAGGAATTGATTCAAAGTAGAAGTGTCTCAACACAGCTAAGGCAGTGCCACCTGATCCCCTCCACCTCCAGCCAACATCTGGTAGGCAAGTGTATTAATCAAGGTTCTCCAGAGGGATAGAACTAATAGAACACACACACACACACACACACACACACACACACACACACACACACACAATTATAAAAAAGAGATGTATTAGATTGACTTACACAACTGGGCACTGGAATTGAAAATCCTGTAGCTGCTTAGTCCAAGAAACTGGAAACCTCAGAACAAGGGATAATTAATGATGCAGTCCTAGTCTGAGGCTCAAGGCCTGGGAGCTTCCTAGAGAGTTGCTAGTGTCATCATGTGATGCTGGTTTTGCAGGTATACAGAATACAAGAGTTATGGGAGGTCATGAGGCTTCCATCCAGATTTCAAAGGAAGACCTGGGAGGCCAGACAACATGTGGCAGTGTTAGAACCCCTGCAGGCAGTCCCCAAGAGTATAATGCATGAATCCATGAGGGTGAAGCCAAAGATCCAGTGGAGACCCTGAGAGATTAAAGATGCTAGGAGCATGGGACACCTGCAGAGGAAAGCTGCAGGCCATGAGCACAGTCAGCTCAGGAGAGAGGCCATGTGGAGTGCAACTGGAAAAGCCATAGAGATAGGGATGTCCAAGCCCTCTGGAGTCCACATTATGCCAATGAGTGTCCTGGATGCCAGACATGGAGCTACAGGATTTAATGTTTGCCCTGGTGCATTTATGTCTTGCTTTGACCTGATCCTTCCTTGTTATTCTCCTAATCATCCCTTTTGGAATGGAGATGTATAGTCTGTCCCATTGCATTTTGGAAGTATTTAAATTATTTTCTGATTTTTTTTTCACAGGGGCTTACAGCTAGGAGTTTGCCTTGAGTCTCAGAAGAAACTTTGGACTTGAATGTTTGAGCAATGAGAGAACTGTTGAGAGTTTTGGGAAGGAATTTGTACCTGTTTGGTTGTATGCAGGGTAGTCCTATAATGTTAGGTGGAATTATGATTTTTGTCATTTTAGGGCTGGAGGTGTGGCTCAGGTCATAGAGCACTTGCTTAGAAAATGCAAGGGCCTGAATTCAAACTCCAGTACCACAAAAAGAAAAAAAAGATTTTGCTGTTGTCTATTTGAAGATTAAATGTGGTATAAGGAGTTGTGGTTTTTTTTTTTTATTATTCATATGTGCATACAAGGCTTGGGTCATTTCTCCCCCCTGCCCCCACCCCCTCCCTTACCACCCACTCCGCCCCCTCCCTCTCCCCCTCACCCCCTCAATACCCAGCAGAAACTATTTTGCCCTTATTTCTAATTTTGTTTTAGAGAGATATAAGCAATAATAGGAAGGAACAAGGGTTTTTGCTGGTTGAGATAAGGATAGCTATACAGGGAGTTGACTCACATTAATTTCCTGTGCATGTGTGTTACCTTCTAGGTTAATTCTTTTTGATCTCACCTTTTCTCTAGTTCCTGGTCCCCTTCTCCTATTGGCCTCAGTTGCTTTTAAGGTATCTGCTTTAGTTTCTCTGCATTAAGGGCAACAAATGCTAACTAATTTTTTAGGTGTCTTACCTATCCTCACCCCTCCCTTGTGTGCTCTCGCTTTTATCATGTGCTCAAAGTCCAATCCCATTGTATTTTTTTTTAAAACATTTCCTTTATGCATAATTTTATTGACAGCTCAAGGCTACCTTTTAATTTGGAGCTCCACTTCACTTTCTTTCTTTTTATTTTCATTTTTCTTTTATTATTCATATGTGCATACAAGGCTTGGTTCATTTCTCCCCCCTGCCCCCACCCCCTTCCTTACCACCCACTCCGCCCCCTCCCTCTCCCCCCCACCCCCTGAATACCCAGCAGAAACTATTTTGCCCTTATTTCTAATTTTGTTGTAGAGAGAGTATAAGCAATAATAGGAAGGAACAAGGGGTTTTGCTGGTTGAGATAAGGATAGCTATACAGGGCATTGACTCACATTGATTTCCTGTGCGTGGGTGTTACCTTCTAGGTTAATTCTTTTTGATCTAACCTTTTCTCGAGTACCTGTTCCCCTTTTCCTATTGGCCTCAGTTGCTTTAAGGTATCTGCTTTAGTTTCTCTGCATTAAGGGCAACAAATGCTAGCTAGTTTTTTAGGTGTCTTACCTATCCTCACCCCTTCCTTGTGTGCTCTCGCTTTTATCATGTGCTCATAGTCCAATCCCTTTGTTGTGTTTGCTCTTGATCTAATGTCTGCATATGAGGGAGAACATACGATTTTTGGTCTTTTGGGCCAGGCTAACCTCACTCAGAATGATGTTCTCCAATTCCATCCATTTACCAGCGAATGATAACATTTCGTTCTTCATGGCTGCATAGAATTCCATTGTGTATAAATACCACATTTTCTTAATCCATTTGTCAGTGGTGGGCATCTTGGCTGTTTCCATAACTTGGCTATTGTGAATAGTGCCACAATAAACATGGGTGTGCAGGTGCCTCTGGAGTAACCTGTGTCACAGTCTTTTGGGTATATCCCCAAGAGTGGTATTACTGGATCAAATGGTAGATCCATGTCTAGCTTTTTAAGTAGTCTCCAAATTTTTTTCCAGAGTGGTTGTACTAGTCTATATTCCCACCAACAGTGTAAGAGGGTTCCTTTTTCCCGCATCCTCGCCAACACCTGTTGTTAGTGGTGTTGCTAATGATGGCTATTCTAACAGGGGTGAGGTGGAATCTTAGCGTGGTTTTAATTTGCATTTCCTTTATTGCTAGAGATGGTGAGCATTTTTTCATGTGTTTTCTGGCCATTTGAATTTCTTCTTTTGAGAAAGTTCTGTTTAGTTCACGTGCCCATTTCTTTATTGGTTCATTAGTTTTGGGAGAATTTAGTTTTTTAAGTTCCCTATATATTCTGGTTATCAGTCCTTTGTCTGATGTGTAGTTGGCAAATATTTTCTCCCACTCTGTGGGTGTTCTCTTCAGTTTAGAGACCATTTCTTTTGATGAACAGAAGCTTTTTAGCTTTATGAGGTCCCATTTATCTATGCTATCTCTTAGTTGCTGTGCTGCTGGGGTTTCATTGAGAAAGTTCTTACCTATACCTACTAACTCCAAAGTATTTCCTACTCTTTCCTGTATCAACTTTAGAGTTTGTGGTCTGATATTAAGATCCTTGATCCATTTTGAGTTAATCTTGGTATAGGGTGATATACATGGATCTAGTTTCAGTTTTTTGCAGACTGCTAACCAGTTTTCCGAGCAGTTTTTGTTGAAGAGGCTGCTATTTCTCCATCATATATTTTTAGCTCCTTTGCCAAAGACAAGTTGGTTATAGTTGTGTGGCTTCATATCTGGGTTCTCTATTCTGTTCCACTGGTCTTCATGTCTGTTTTTGTGCCAGTACCATGCTGTTTTTATTATTATTGCTTTGTAATATAGTTTGAAGTCAGTTATTGTGATACCTCCAGCATTGTTCTTTTGATTGAGTATTGCCTTGACTATTTGTGGCCTCTTGTGTTTCCATATAAATTTAACAGTAGATTTTTCAATCTCTTTCATGAATGTCATTGGAATTTTGATGGAAATTGCATTAAACATGTAGATTACTTTTGGGAGTATAGACATTTTTACTATGTTGATTCTACCAATCCATGAGCATGGGAGATCTCTCCACTTTCTATAGTCTTCCTCAATCTCTTTCTTCAGAAGTGTATAGTTTTCCTTGTAGAGGTCTTTCACATCTTTTGTTAGGTTTACACCTAGGTATTTGATTTTGTTTGAGGCTACTGTAAATGGAATTGTTTTCATACATTCTTTTTCCGTTTGCTCATTGTTAGTGTACAGAAATGCTAATGATTTTCCTATGTTGATTTTATATCCTGCTACCTTGCTATTGCTATTGATGATGTCTAGAAGCTTCTGAGTAGAGTTTTTTGGGTCTTTAAGGTATAGGATCATGTCATCTGCAAATAGGGATATTTTGACAGTTTCTTTACCTATTTGTATTCCTTTTATTCCTTCTTCTTGCCTAATTGCTCTGGCTAGGAATTCCAGTACTATGTTGAATAGGAGTGGGGACAGTGAGCATCCTTGTCTAGTTCCTGATTTTAGAGGGAATGGTTTCAGTTTTTCTCCATTAAGTATATTGCTGGCTGTAGGTTTGTCATATATAGCTTTTATAATGTTGAGGAACTTTCCTTCTATTCCTAGTTTTCTTAGAGCTTTTATCATGAAATGATGTTGGATCTTATCAAAGGCTTTTTCTGCATCTATTGAGATGATCAAGTGGTTTTTGTCTTTGTTTCTGTTAATGTGGTTGAACCAACCCTGCATCCCTGGGATGAAGCCTACTTGGTCATGGTGAATAATCTTTTTGATGTGTTGCTGAATTCGGTTTGCCATTATTTTGTTGAGGATTTTTTGCGTCAATGTTCATTAAGGAGATTGGCCTATAGTTCTCCTTTTTGGAGGTGTCTTTGCCTGGTTTTGGGATAAGTGTAATACTGGCTTCATAAAATGTGTTTGGCAGTTTTCCTTCCCTTTCTATTTTGTGGAACAGTTTAAGGAGGGTTGGTATCAGTTCTTCTTTAAAGGTCTGATAGAATTCAGCAGAGAATCCATCAGGTCCTGGACTTTTCTTTTTAGGGAGACTCTTGATTGCTGCTTCAATTTCATTTTGTGTTATAGGTCTATTCAGGTGATTAATTTCCTCTTGGTTCAGTTTTGGATGATCATATGTATCTAGAAATCTGTCCATTTCTTTAAGATTTTCAAATTTATTTGAATATAGGTTCTCGAAGTAGTGTCTGATGATTTCCTGGACTTCCATGGTGTTTGTTGTTATCTCCCCTTTTGCATTCCTGATTCTACTAATTTGGGTTTTTTTCTCTCTTCATTTTAGTCCGGTTTGCCAGGGGTCCATCGATCTTGTTTATTTTTTCGAAGAACCAACTTTTTGTTTCATTAATTCTTTGTATGGTTTTTTTGGTTTCTATTTTGTTGATTTCAGCTCTTATTTTTATTATTTCTCTCCTTCTATTTGTTTTGAGATTTGCTTGTTCTTGTTTTTTTAGGAGTTTGAGATGTATCATTAGGTCATTGATTTGGGATCTTTCAGTCTTTTTAATATATGCACTCATGGCTATAAACTTTCCTCTCAGGACTGCCTTTGCTGTGTCCCATAGGTTCCGGTAGGTTGTGTTTTCATTTTCATTGACTTCCAGAAACTTTTTAATTTCCTCTTTTATTTCATCGATGATCCATTCTTCATTAAGTAATGAGTTATTTAGTTTCCAACTGTTTGCCTGTTTTTTGTCTTTACTTTTGTTGTTGAGTTCTACTTTTACTGCATTGTGATCAGATAGTATGCACGGTATAACTTCTATTTTCTTATATTTGCTGAGACTTGCTTTGTGCCCTAGGATATGATCTATTTTGGAGAAGGTTCCATGGGCTGCTGAGAAGAATGTATATTGTGTAGAGGTTGGATGAAATGTTCTGTAGACATCAGCTAGGTCCATTTGCTCTATTGCATATTTTAGATCTTGCATTTCTTTATTGAGTTTTTGTTTGGATGACCTATCTATTGATGATAATGGAGTGTTAACGTCTCCCACAACCACTGTGTTGGAGTTAATATATGCTTTTAGGTCTTTCAGGGTATGTTTGATGAAATTGGGTGCATTGACATTAGGTGCATACAGGTTGCACAAAAGGTTATTATTTCCTTTTGGTCTATTTCCCCTTTTATTAGTATGGAATGTCTTTCTTTATCTCGTTTGATCAATGTAGGTTTGAAGTCTACTTTATCAGAGATAAGTATTGATACTCCTGCCTGGTTTTGGGGGCCATTGGCTTGGTAAATCTTCTTCCAGCCTTTCATCCTAAGCCTATGCTTATTTCTGTCGGTGAAATGGGTCTCCTGTAAGCAACAAATTGTTGGATCTTCCTTTTTAATCCATTTCATCAAGTGGTGACTTTTGATGGGTGAATTAAGTCCATTAACATTAAGCGTTAGTACTGATAGGTATGTGGTGATTCCTGTCATTTAGTTGTCTTAGTTGTTTGAAGGTTTGATTGTGTGTACCTAAGTTGAGGTTACTCTCTATTGTCTTGCTTTTTCTTTTCCTGTGGTTTGGTGCTGCCTGTCTTTTCATGGTTAAGTTGGGTTTTACTTTCTGTGTGCAGAATCTCTTGCAGAATCTTTTGTTGTGGTGGCTTTGTGGTCACATATTGTTTTAGTTTCTGCTTATCATGGAAGACTTTTATTGCTCCATCTATTTTGAATGATAGTTTTGCTGGGTAGAGTATCCTGGGGTTGAAGTTATTTTCATTCAGTGCCTGGAAGATCTCACCCCACGCTCTTCTTGCTTTTAAGTCTGCTGTGATTTTGATGGGTTTACCTTTGTATGTTACTTGTTTTTTCTCTCTTACAGCCTTCAATATTCTTTCCTTAGTTTCTGAACTTGTTGTTTTAATGATGATATGTTGTGGGGTAGTTCTATTTTGATCTGGTCTGTTTGATGTCCTGGAGGCCTCTTGCATCTGTATGGGAATATCTTTCTCTAGATTTGGGAAATTTTCCATTATTATTTTGTTGAATATATTACGCATTCCCTTTGCTTGCACCTCTTCTCCTTCTTTGATGCCTGATTCTCAAGTTTGGTCTTTTGATGGAGTCACTGAGTTCTTGCATTTTCTTTTCACAGGTCTTAAGTTGTTTAATTAATAGTTCTTCGGTTTTTCCTTTAATTACCATTTTATCTTCAAGTTCTGAGATTCTGTCTTCTGTTTGTTCTATTCTGCTGGATTGGCCTTCTGTTTTATTTTGCAGTTCTGTTTCATTCTTTTTTCTGAGGTTTTCCATATCCTGGGTGGTTTCCTCTTTAATGTTGTCTATTTTTGTCCTGAGTTCATTTATCTGTTTATTCATCGTGTTCTCTCTTTCACTTTAGTGTTTATACAGTGCGTCTATGGTTTCCTTTATTTCTTCTTTTGCTTTTTCAAATTCTCTATTTTTGTTGTCTTGGAATTTCTTGAGTGTCTCCTGTACATTTTGGTTGACCCTATCCAGTATCATCTCTATAAAATTCTCATTGAGTACTTGTAGTATGTCTTCTTTTAAATTATTCTTGTGGGCTTCATTGGATCCTTTGGCATAGTTTATCTTCATTTTGTTGGAGTCTGGATCTGAGTTTCTGTTTTCTTCATTCCCCTCTGGTTCCTGTACTAATTTTTTTGCTGTGGGGAAACTGGTTTCCCTGGTTTTTGTGTGTTCCCGTCATTGTCTGTGGTGTTGTTACTGTCCCTGTACTGTGTGCAATTAAGTATTTTCTAGCTTGTAATAATAACAATGATAATATTTAGAATGGAAGGGTGAGCTGAGATGGAAAGCGAGAAGTTAAAGAAAAGGGGAAAACAAATACACAGACAAGAGGGAGAAAGCAGAACAAGGTTTCAGACAAGAAAGTTTCAAAGGTATAAACAGGGAGTGTTAGTGTACTAATTGACAGTAAGCTGAACAGACATTAGAGGGACAGAGATAGGATTGAAAATAAAAAATAAAAAAAATTAAGATAGGAATAAAAATAAAAAATAAGTAAATGAAAGAACTATCTATATATTAAAAATGAATTAAAATAAAATGGAAAATAGAAAATTAAAAAAAAAAAACCCAAAAAACCCTCCAAGTTCAAATGCAATGAAGTTTCCGTCTTAATAATTTGGGTGTCCGTCTCAGTGTCCAATTCTGGAGGTGGTGCCTCAGATGTTGTTCTGTAGTTGTCTCATCAAAGGGGACACATAAAGTAGAACAAAACTACACACACACACAAAACAAAACAAAACAAACAAAAAAAACCCCACCTAGTGTCCCAAGTTCAAATGCAATACAGTTGCAGTAAGTTTTTCCGCTTGCAGGTGTAATTCGGTTGTTCTCTCATCAAAGGTAGGGAGAAAAAGAAAAAAAGAGTCTAGAGACAGTTCTGAGAATGGTATCTGCAGCTGTGGCTTGCCTGCTCGCTGCTGTCAGTCTGCTGTTGCTGGCGGCGTTATTTATGCAGATCTCTGGGGTGAGCTTAGCATTCACCTGGCCCCGTAGGCTTTGTTTACTCAGAGTTCTCCTGTGTGGGAGCCTCTGCTACAGGCTTTCCCCTTTCCAAGCACTGGGAAAGGTGACACTGCACCCGCATTGTCAGGCCTGCGTGTTTATTTACAGTTCATGTGGGAGGTGGGTCTTCCCCCCTCTCTTGTGAAGTTCTTCTCCCACCACCACTTTCACAAGCTTTCCTGCTCCTGATTACTGGGCGGTGCTGCTGCTCCTGCCAGCTGCCATGTTTGTTTACAGTTCACGTGGGAAGTGGGTCTTCCCTCCTCTCCTGTGGAGTTTTCCTCCCTCCGCCACTCTCACAAGCGTCACCACTCCTGGTTGCTGGGCGTGCGCCCCGCCCCTGCTCCTGCCAGAGGCTCTCTGGCCAGGCCGGCTTGTTTATTTACAGTCCCAGGAAGGATTCCCTTCCCCCAATCTTCGGCATTCAGGGTGCCCCACTCTCTTTCCCGCGTGTCTTATTTGTTCTTATTGCTTATTACTCAGTTTCTCTTCTTTTCCCGGGTGGAGGTCAGTCTGTCCAGGGGGCTATGCTGCTCTGGCCCAGGCTTGTCTGTGGGAATACCGAAGTACTGCGAAGCTCACCTGGTCCGTGTCTTCCCAAGCCATCTGGGCGCTGGCGACTGGCAGCCCGGGGGCCCTCCTGGTTTCTCCATTTAACGTGAAGTGGAGATTCTCTGCGCCGGCTGGAGGTGTGGAGGGGTCAAAGTTATGCCTTTTCTCAGTGATTATGCCTGCGAAGTGTGTCTCTGGCGTCTCTCCAAGATTTCACTATAGGAGGCTCGCTTTCTGCTTCCTCCCTCTAGCTGCCATCTTGGAATCCTCTCTCTGCTAAAGCTTTTGAATTATCCTATAGGTAACAGGGAGCCTTGAGAGTTCTTAAGGAAGTGAGTGGAATGGTCCCATATATGTTTTAGAATGACTATGTTGGATTCAGAGTGAAGAATAAATGGATTGGGATTGGGGAGTGAGCCTTGGGACAGATGGTTCAGTGAGACACAAATTCCTGTCCAATGTCCACACTAGCAAAGATGAGAGGAGCAAGGTCAGGAATGAACCAAGGGAGCATGGCTGAGAGATAGCAAAGGTGACTAATCAAGTTGGGGGAATGTGACAGCCACAGGAAACCATCGTTCCTCTGTGTTAAGCCCCATCTTACCTGGTATTCCGTAAACATCAGCTGATTTTTAAACATTGTGTGCAAATGCTGTATACCGTGGTGAGCATTTTATTTTGAATAATAACCACTAAAAGGCAAAACCTGTGGGGATATCCTTTCTCTAGCTGGTCAGATGTCATAGCAGAGTCTATCGTGAAACACGAGCCTTACATGATCAACCTCATTGGAGGGCAGACTAGCTTCTTCTTTTCCTTTCTTTTTTTTTTTTTTGGCACTGGGATTTGAACTCAGAGCCTTCACCTTGAGCCACTCCACCAACCTTATTTTTGTGAAGGGTTTTTTGAGATAGGGTCTTGTGGAACTATTTGCTTGGGCTGGCTTTGAACTATGATCCTCCTGATCTCTGCCTCCTGAGTAGCTAGGATTACAGGGATGAGCCACAGGCCAGACTAGCTTCTTACTGATACTTCTTGGGATACTTTGGGGAGTGTACAAGCCAAATGTGCCCCCTGCCATGTTTACAAAGAAGGACTCAAACTGAAAAATAATGGTTTTCCTTTAGGTATTATGGGTTTGAAAAAAATACTTAATGGGGAATAGCCTTCTAATTCTTGTTTGTCATTTCCCAAAGAAAGGTACTGTGATATTTTACAAAATCCAAACTGTGCTATCTTTTTTGTTTACTGCTGTCAGGCCAGCAATCAAAGCAACAATGTAGGGTAAAGAAAGGGAAAATGTTTCCTCGTACAATCCTTTCTTCTCATACTGAGTAAGTGCTGTATCTCTTGGGTGCTGTATGCCCCAAGTGGCAGAACAAGAGGGTTTGGGGAACATCTTTTTCATTCTGCCTGGTGTTGCCCATAACCACATAATCGTTTTTTAGTTAATTGGTTCAGATGCTCCACTGTTTGCAAAGAAGATCAATCTTCTTGTATCTCCTTCTCTCTCCATCTGTGTTTTTTCCTCCCTCATTTGTTAAGCTCCTTTGCTTTAATGCCTAAATGCTTAACAGTCTATCTCCTGATCTCCTCAGCAGCCAGATACTGAAAATAAATTATCTTTATGTTATGGCTGCTATTAATATATTCCTGTTTGTCTTGGCCTCTGAGTTATAGGTAGCCGTCTGCCTGGAGCATTGCATCATAGCACTTGTATAACCTCTCTCCAGCACTGCAGCAATTTTCAGTTTATAAATGCCTGTGGAGTGACTGTGGACGATAGAAACAGAAGTTCACTTCCCTAGAGGGCTCTGTCAGTGGATCTTTCTAGAACAAGCATGACTTTTTATTGTTGTTGTTGTTCAGTTACTCATTGACCGCGTTTAACTATGGGAACCAGATCAGATATCAGAATTAAGCTTTAGACAGACTTAAGTGTCTCTACGTTGGTGGATACAAACCTCTAACGAGGAATGTAGGTGACTGATTTTGGAGCTGCGTAGAGGGAAGACACAGCTGTGGGTGGATAGGAACCTATAGCAGTTTGTTAGAGGGATGCTGAGCCCCTGGGAGGGTTTAGGTTTTGAACCTTCTTCTATGTCCTTAGAGGGATTTCTTGCTTTCCTTAACTAAGACCTTCATCTCCTCAGTACCAAGCCATCAATGTATCAAATATCTTGGGGTAAAGTGACTGGAATAGTATGGATTTTCCCACAGTGTTAAAGAATGCCTCAGGATGCAGTATATAAATTTAAGATTTCCAGCTTTTATTTTCTAAAGAACCCTCAGAATATTTAGTCAAGTGTTTTCCAAACTGTGTCCCACTGAGTCACAGGGGTTCCAGGTTCTGCGCCCTTGTTCCTCTACCTGAAGCCAGAACAGGTCCACATTTTTTATGTGTTTTAGAGACTGGGCTTCAGAGTGTTTGTGTGTGGAGGAGGAGGGCTTGAAGAATGAGTCCTGTTGTTTAAATAATTGGAAAACTATTGATCTATTTCAGATCTTCACTTTGTAGAAAATACTGATGGTCAGAGAGGTTCCATAATCTACTAAATGTCATAATACCAGTGACAAAGATAGACCTAGAACCTGTCACTTATTTATCCCATAAACTGCTGAATTCCTTGTACCAGCACAAGCCTATCCACACGAGTTTTGAAACTAAAATATAACCTAAAACAATGGATCCTGTCTAGGGAGGTTGTAGAGCACAGAGGTTAATTAAGCGTGAGCTCTCTGAACTTGGACTTTCTGTTCAAATCTCTTCTCTCACGTTAGCTCTAGCATTAGTTACTGAGCTTCCCTGTAGCTCTGTGTCCTCTGCAAATGACTGCAGTGATGATGAAGTAAGTCAGTGCATACCAAATTCCAAGAGCAGTCAGACACCATGTAATCCGAGCTACTTGGTTGACTGAGATTGGGAGGATCTTGGTTCAAAGCTAGCCCAGGCAAAAAGTTCAGGAGACGCCCCCCCATCTGAACCAATGGCTAGGTGTGGTGGCATGTACATGTCATCCCAGCTAAATAGGAAGCACAAATAGGAGAATTAAGGTCCAGGCTGACCCAGACATACAGTTTGACCCTATCTCAGAAGTAACCAACACAAAAAGGGCTGGAGATATGACTCAAGTGGTAGAGCACCTACCTAACAAATATGAAGCACTGAGTTCAAACCCCAGGACCACCAATAACTAAATAAACAAATAAAGTACTGAGAGTGATGTGTAGCAAGAAGTAAAAGCTCAATACATATTTTAATTTAAAAGTTTGTATCATCAGGCTTTTCAAGTCCTGGGTTTCCTGCAGCTTTTCCTTAGAAAAGCTTAGCCTGTTGATCCTATTATATAGCCTGTTGATCCTATTATGATCTATCATAAGTACTGATGACCACATCCCTCTTGTCTGTCAAGCATTTATCATGGGGGTGGGAGGAGGAGCACAATACTGGAATTTTGCCTTTGGTTGCAAATAACAGAATTAGGACTGGAGCTCTTTAATTAGAAATAACTTGCTCAGTCTCATGGCGTTTTCTGAATGGAGGGCCGGGAAGAAGGAACACCTAACACAGCACTGGGAAGCCTGTATTCTATCAAAAACCAATTCTCTTTCATTGCAACAATATGCTCATGTTACAACAAAATTTCTGAACTGAAATCCAGTTGATATAAAATTAATCAGTTTACAGAATAAAATCCAATGGTATTTAGCACATTCAAAGTGTTGTGCAACCATCATCGCTATTTCTAAAAGCTTGTCATGAACCGCAAAGGAAATCCTGAACCAATTAAGAGATCGCTGCCCTTCCCACCCCTCCCCAGCCTCTATGCTGCTTTCTGTCTCCTTGGATTTACCTGTCCTGGATTTTTCACGTAATGTAAATGGAATGATACGATATGTGAACTTGTATGTCTGGCTTCTTTCACTTAGCATAATGTTTTCAAGGTTCGTTCACATTGTAGCATAAATCACTGCCTCATTCCTTTTTATGGCTTTTATGTTGTGTTTTGGTCACATGATGTCATCTTCCTCCTTTCTCTCCCACCCCTCCCTGAAATGAGGCTGACTCTAATACAGTTGTAGGTTGTTCTGTTTCTGCCTCCCCTTCCTCCTTCTCAACTTCATCAATAAGGGAGCCATACTGGGCCTCCATGTCCTGTTGCAAGCCTGTCCACAATGTCTCCAGTCAGCTCTATGTCGTTCGTGTGGAGTCCATTTGTGGGTCCTCCTTCCCTGTCATTCACACGTGCTTGTGCTCTAGCATCTGTGTTTGTGGCATGAAGGAGGAAGTGACTTCAGGGTGTGGACAACTTGGTCCCAAATGATACTTGGGCTTTGTGTAGAACCCACATGGTAGTCGAGTGCCTCGTTCCTCATCACTGCTGTTTCTGGCAGTTGTCCCACACATCCAACCTAGTGGGTATGTGGACCCACTGGGTCCTGGCAACAATGTTACAATGCAGATGACCAGAGCAGTATGTCAGTGTCGCTTTTCAATGTCAAAGTGTTCCATTGGTTAATGGGATGAATTAAATGTCTGTAAAGATGAACATTTGAACTGTAGAGGAGACGATTCAGGCCCAATAATTCCTCTTTTGAACTGAGGAAGTTCTGGCCTCCTTTCTCGGAATCAATTACAGTCAATTTCTTCACATTTTACATCAGTTAAAGGAACATTGTCAAGATAAAATCTTGCCCAACATGGATTTTTTTTTTGTTTTAATTTCCTTAACTTCACAGATTATTTTGCCAAAACCACATTTTCTGAGCCAAGTTGATGAGCTGTCTTTACTTGGACTGTGGTGATCTTTTCAGTCCCACACTGGGAGGTTGTGCAGCTCAGCTCCTCCCATGGTTCCCAGATGTGCCCTGGGGCCTGTGTCTTGGTCCCTCGGGTGCTTGTGAGTCGCATCTGTCCTCCTGATGGGGTTATTTGTGCTCATCTTTCTAGAGCATGTACACAGGCCAAAGCAGAGCTGAGCTGCCTGGAAGGGGCCGGAGCTGGCAGCCACAGAGACCTGATGGGCAGCAGAGTTCAGGCAGGCACCAGGCTAAAGGATTAGGAGGTGCTGTAAGTCCAGACCCCTGAGCTCGCACTCAGGATGCTTTGCTGAGGCAGCAGGGATTGAATAGGAACTGGAGGTGACATAGGGAGCTCCTGGAGAGCCAGTGATATGTTAGGTACTCTGCCCATGAGTTTGGGTCATAAGGCTTGGCTCTGATTGTCTCATTTGTTCCCTGTGTTGAGCAAGAATTCAAAGGGTCTGTTTGCTGCTGGAAGCCATGCCAGGTCTCACAGGTATTTCTTACCCCCAATGAAAGATGGAGAATGGCCTAGGCCTTTTAGAGGTCCCTGGATGTGGGATGCTAACAAGCGATTTGTTCTGCTGTACCAACGGGAGACAGAGGTCTGCTACTTATCTGTCTGTGCCATTCTTGGGTCCCCCCTTACCAGGCAGACCTTTTCCCCCTCCTCACATTTGGAGTGTCCAATCACTCTCCTGGGGGTCCAGCCTGCATTTTATCTTTCTAAGCATTATGGTCTCAGTGTGGAGAAAACCAGTCATGCCACACTTCCCTTCTTAGAACCCCTGGTGTCCAAGTGAGCTTGTGCAGGCTAAATCAAAGGCCCCATTCCAGGCATGGTTCCCTGGCATGCAGGGGCAGGATGGTGAGTTAGGCCCTCCAGGCCAACTCTTTCAGAAAACAACTCTCCCTCCTTCCTTGCCCCATGTCTTTCGTTTGAACCAAAGAGAATTGAAGTGTGAGTTTATATTTTATTTCCTCCCGTATTGCTGAGGAAGGAAAGCTTTAAAATCAATCTTCTTGGATCTCTGTCTCTCTCCCCCTCCCTCTCCTGACTCTCCTTACTCTAGAGCAAACATTCTGAATGAAAAATAGATTCACTGTGGAGATATAAAAATCCCGATGCCCAAGCTGAACCCCATATCCAATTAATCTTTCAAGTTTATTACACAGTCAGGAGCGCTTTGGTGCCATTTTGGATGTAGATGGCTTGGTGGTTTTCTTTGGGGCCTTTTTGTTTTCTAAGTTTCCTTAAAAAGGTCTCCAGATCCTGCCCAATCCTTCTGGAAGAGGCCCTGAGGACCCTGCATCCTCAACAGGAGCAGGTTCAGAAGGAGGGAGAGAGTAGCAGTGCACAGCTTCTATTTACTGTAACAAATCATGTCTGCTTGTTATTTCTCCATCCTGGGATGAACGTCTGTCTGTCTGCCTCTCTCTGTGTGTACTTGGTACAGGGTGAGAGTGGCGAACCACTGGACTCACTCCATGAGGCCATGCTGCAGAGCCGTGGGGGGCTGATGCAGATGAGTGGTAGGCACATTCTGGGGTGCAGTCTGGGGAAATTCCTGCAGTTCCCAACACCAGCCATCTCCGCTTGAGTTCTGTATCTTTTAGGTTTCACACGAGCGCTTCTATAATTATGACTCACTGCAGCCTCAGCGTCAGGGCAATTCCTAAAGCGAGCACCAATCACTTTGTCTTCTGACACCTTTTGGGTCTCCCCGGGTGCCACTGGCACACTCAGCTTGGAGGCTTGTATGAGGATGGAAGGTAATGTGAAGGGCCTTTGTGGCTCTTGAAAAAAGATTTAAAAACAAACAAAAAAATCCCCCAAAATCCCCAAGTCAGCATCTTGTCTTTTCTACCTTTTTACTAACCAGAGCTACCAAACACATCTTAACTTGAGCCAAAGTCAAAGTGAGGCCACTTGATGTTTCAGAATAACTGACAAACATGAAAACCTGCTGGAAGAAGGAATGTTGTTAGATGACCGTGTTTGTGAGTGTTCAGGTGTGAATTAATCCAATCCATTACACTTGTTTGCTGTTCGTTGGGCTGCAGTATTTTTATGCAGAACCCGTGAAAGGAGACACAGTTCTGTGGTGTTTATGAGTGACCTTGTTGTGTCCTCCGAATTATGGAAAGATGGCTTGGGACACCAGGGGCTGGTGCAAACAATCAGGCCGTGTTTTCTTCAGATTCCATATCCCTGAGATGCTGCTGCCATCTCGGGCTTGGATTTTGAAGTAGAGGATGTGAATGTAGCTGTTCAAATCAGAAATATTTATAGAACTAGGTCTGCTTGAACAATTGTTGAGGCTCTTGTGCTAGAAATAATAACAAAAGTCAGGAGAGACAGAATCTCTCACCCTAGAAAAATGCTCCCACACCAGGGCTTGCTTGCTTTTGGGGGGCATTCTTTGTAAAATATTAAAGTTTGCTAGTCTGGTCAAGCTGGTTTGAAAAGGCAGAAGGGGAGAGTATAGGAGAATGCTAAGCAAACTCTATGGCCCTGGTTGAGGCGTTGATTTGGCACAGTAACGTAACTGAACCATCCCTGCAGGAGTTCTTCTGGCCTGGTGTGGTGGGACTCACAGAGAACTCAGAAGAATATGTGGTCAGGACCTCCCCCGAAAAATAAGTGGAGCTCTGTCCCTGTGTCCAGATGGGTCCTCTTCCTGGTTCCTGACTCAGGTGCTTGCAGTCAGCCCCTCCACACACATAGCCCTGGCTTGGGCTGCAAGCTGATCCTCGAATACTGAGTGGGGGCTTGGGCATCTGACACCCCTGGATCCCAGAAAGCAGATCCTCTTTTCCCTCCAAACCCAGACTACTCTTAAACCCTCAAAACATAAAAGTCTCTCCTTTCTGAAAGATTGAGTTTGACTCCATTCCACCATACTGAATGTCTTCTAGGATCTTACTTGGTCCTTGTGGGGTACAGAGTGTCTTCTGGGCTTTAATATGACTCATGGTATAACCCAAAGGTGATCACATGCTAAAACATACAAGAACAAATGCCAGCTCCTCATCATTTTGCATCACCCCCAAGTCAGATCTCTCAGTCATCCCACTAGAGAGAGAGTCTCATGGTCTAAATGTTCAGGAACCTCAGGAGATGCAGCTTCCAAAGAAGCTAAAGTAACCCTAGGCACCATCAACAGACATGAAGCATCCAAAATGAAGGAGGTGATGGTTTGCATTGCCCTGGTCCCACAGCGCTAGAAGGCATCTTAACTCTGCTAGCATATTTTGAGATAAACACTGATAGGGAATGAGACCTGCAGGTGGCAGAGGATGTTTTAGCCCCAAGAAGGAAAGGTTCATGGAGAGAGGAGGAAGCTATATAACTATATTAAAACACTTATTAATATTAACAGCCACATTTTGAGTATCTGCTGTGTCCTAGACCTTTGGGACATATGAACTGGTATGAGGGGCGCTCACACCAGTCCCACTAGATATTATTATCCCCATTATATAGACAAAGGCACTGAGGTGTGGAAAAGCACCATGACTTCCCAAAGTCACAGACCTACTAAAGAGTTAAAATTCACATCCAGGAGGGGGGTGTGGATCAAGTGGTAGAGCACTTGCCTAGCATGCTTAAGGCCCAGGGTTCAATCCCCAGTACTACAAAAACAAAAACAAAACCCCTTCACATCCAAATCCTTGGAGATCCTGAGTCGTGCTCCTAGCTGTGTTTCCCTGGAGTATGGAAGATCACTATGTGTGATGAAAGAACTGGTCTAGAACCATAGGGAAGACTTCAAAGGGACAGAAACTCAATTTCATGAAGAATTTTGTCCTTGTCCAAGGTGTCCAGGGATGGGAAGGCAACCCAGCTGGGGCTGAGCTACCTTCCCTTAGCAGCCTTGCAGCCAGAACTGAACAGTGAGTGGGGAGGATGCCTCAGAGGTTATTTGATGTGACATTATAATGATCCTTCCTTTTTTATTACTCTAAAGCAAATTCCCAAAGGCACAAGGCCAAAGATGTCAGTGTCATATGCTAGGTCTGTACATGATGACTTTGAGACAATGTGTCAGCTAGTGTTATTTACATCTGTAGTTTTCCATTCATTCATTTATTCATTCACTTACTCATCAACAAGTTTGTTGAGTGGCTCCTAAATGCCAGACTCTGGAAATACAGTGGCCAATAACATGTAGTCACTGTCCTCAAGGGAAATATGGGTTGAAAGGGCAGAGAGACAGGCAAACAGGTGATTTTAATTCTGTGTGTATATATAATTAGGAAGGTACAGGATGCCGTGGGAGACTGGGAAAGGGGAGGAAGACTTAAGAGTTGGCAAGGTGAAGGGTGAAGACGTCTTTATGAAGAGGTCTTTCTTTCTCCTAGCGGAAGTTAACAGCAACCTGGAAGCCCTAAAGATCTTTGAAACCTTGGCTCAGCTCAGAACCTGCTAGCAGCCAGGTGGTCCACTCTAGCGCCCCCTGCTGGTAGATAAAGGCCTGACCGTCCCTGAGGGCAGGGCCTCCCTTCAGCGCCCCGAGCAGGTGCAGGAACCTCCACAAGGATGCTTGTGGCTGTTCCAAAGTGTCCAGCTTCAAAGTCCCAAGAGGGGGCTGTTCCCCCGAAATTTCAATTGGCCAGACCCCTTCTGGATTTTTAAAAGAAATAAAGAAACTTTTTTCCTCCTCCTGGTGTTACATTTTCTCATTGGCGACCAAGCGGGGCAGGCACTTGTGTGCCTGTGCTTGTTGGACTTCTCTGTTCTGCCCATATCCGTTGCCATGCAGTGCACTGTCACATGGTAGGGAGTGGTAGGGAGGTGTCGCAAGAGGCCCAGAGTGGTGGGGGCCAGGGAAATAGACATCTCCATTTCCTTCAACTCCCTTCTTCCCACCCCCCACCCCGCCCCCGCCCCCAGAAACTCCAGCACAAACTCTCCCATGCAGGCTCCTTCCCATCTCAGTCAAACAGCCCTGTGGGCCTCCCACCCTCTCAACAACTTGGATGTACCCAGTGGGGGACACATTGGGATTCCCTCAGATTCAACCTGGGATCCCCTTACCGTGTACCTACACCAGGTATGGTCACAGAACCCCAAGATGCAACAGGTGAGGAATCTCTCATTATTTTCCTACCTTGGAGGCAGGACTGTACTTAAACCATCTCAGACAGATGGTTCACCGTCCTGTTTTAACGGATCTCCAGGGAGGACGGTCTCACAATTCCCTGTGGCTGTCTATTCTAGTGTTTAATCATCTTCATTACCAGCAAGTTCTGCTTTATGCTGGATCCAAATCTCTTTGGTTGTAATTTAAGTCTTTTTCCTTGAGGGTAGACGCTGTGGATCTCCTGCTTCAAGGGAGGAGGAGGATTCTGGTCCTAATTTTGCTGTCTTGGGCATCGTCTATTTTAACACGCTTTGAGGTTTATTTCCTTTATTGGTAAACAGGGAGTGAGTTAAGGATAGTTCTCAAGGACTCTTCCAGCTCCAAAAGCTATAACTTCCCAACTAAAAGTGCAGCATAGGTATTCCGTATAACTCAGTGCTGCATGGAGACAATAGTGCCTGCTCATGTGCAAAGCTTGTAGCTGCAATCTGAGATGGTGACACATAGAATTAGTCCAGGAAGCTGTCTTTCCCTTCTAGACATGCGATGGGACTGAGGTCCAGATGGACAGCCAGTGGGGGAAGGGCTGCAGTCACCCTGTAGGACCTTTCAGAAGTAACCACAGGTAAGCTCTCTGGTCTTCTATTGAGCAGAAAAGGGATGGCACCTTTTGGGGTGCTGCTCCAGCCCCTAGCTCCAGAGAACTAAGAAAGTGATCATCAAACCAAGTGCAGTGATTCATGCCTGTAATCCCAGCTACTTGGAGGAAGATATGGGGAAGATTGTGGTTGAAGGCTAGCCCATGCAAAAAGTTTGCAAGACCACATCTCAATAAAACAAACCAGGCTTGGTGGTGTACTCTCGTGATCCCAGCTAGGTGGGAGGCACAGATAGGAGGATTGCCATCTGAGATCAGCCTTAGGCAAGGTTGTCAGTTCCTATTCATAAAATAACCAAAGTGAAAGGGGATGGGAACATGGCTCAAGCGGTAGAGTGCCTGCCTAGCAAGCATATAAGCCATGAGTTCAAACCTCACTACAAACAAACAAACATTTATCGCCCAAAAGAGGGCACTTGCACAGAGGGTGAGCATTGAACTTTCACCTTCTCTACTTCCATATCTTTTTTTTTTCAGGTGGTACTGGGTTTGAATGCAGGTTCTTGCATTTACTAGGCAGGCACTCTACCACTTGAGCCTCGCCTCCAGCCATTTTTGCTCTGGTTATTTTGGAGATAAGGTCTTGCTTTTTGTCCAGGCCAGCCTGTACCAAGAACCTCCTATCTTATGCTTCCTGCTGTGACAGGGATGACAGATATACACCACCATGCCCAGCTTTCATCCTTGAAATAGGGTCTCACAAACCTTTTGGCCAGAGCTAGCCTGCAACGGAGATCCCCCTGATCTCAGCCTCCCAATTAGCTTGGAATGACACATGTGTGAGCAGGTGTCGATTGAGATGAGGTCTCAAGAACTATTGGGGCTGTTCTCAAATTGTGACCCTCCAGATCTAAGCCTCCCAAGTAGCTAGGATTTCAGGTGCCACTGGCACCCAGTTTCCTTTCATATCTTTAAAAATCAATTGCCCCCAAAATAGTAATACCTTAAATCATTGTTAGGTAACCTTTTAGTGAGCTGTTAACTCCTTACCATGAGCAAGAAAACAGGCCACAGGTACACTCTTGGTCTTTAGACTGTAGGATTCAGGGTGCCTTTGGGAGGCAGGCCTGCTATGCACCAAGACAGAGGTTCCACACAAGAAGGAAGAGAATGCTAAAGACCAAGTTGACTTCTTTCCCATTTTTTTTCTGAAATGTTCTCATCTGTTCCCTTTGGCATGTATGTCCCGAGAGCCAGGACTTGCTCCAGGCAGCATTTGGTTACTCGCTTTATGGGAAAGTTGCCTTGTTCATCCTAGGCAGTCTCACCAGCCAAAGCTCCCAGAGCACCTGGCCTCATCTGCGCATGACAGCAGGTGCAGCTTCTGCCAACAACTGGATCCCATCACGAGGCATATTAATCCTCCAGTCACTGTATCCTCTTACTTCTCTGAGCTCCCCAAGAGGAGGGAGAAAGAGCTCGTTGTTGGGTAGGCTTGCCAGGAATTTTAATCTGCACATGTCAGCATGAAGTGATAGAGTTTCTCCTGCCTTTATTACTGGTGTCATCAAATATTGTACTGGACCCATTGTCACTGACAGCAATTCTGGTGTTATTTCAGAGTTAACTGGAGTTAAAGTGTGCCTAGGACCCAACTTGGCCCTGTATTCATTTGTTAAATGTTATTGTGTACACCAAAGATTACCTTGGGTCTCTGCAGGGGAGAGAGGGGAATGGGAGGGTCCCAACCCAGATGTGACTCTCCTGGAAAGGGTCAGGTCTCCCACTTTGAGCACTGGAGAACTGGCTCTCACCATTGTGCCAGACAAAGAGGTTTATTTCGGCTTAGGATTCTAATTATGTCCCATTGGATGAATGCTACAAAGTTGTGGAGATATCTGATCTTTTATGTATGTATTCCCCTCCCCCATCAAAGTATGCTTTAGGGACTGGCAGTATTAGCCTCCACCAGGAACTCATCAGAAATGCTGGATCTCAGGCCCCACCCAGCAGTACTGAGTCAGAATCTGTACTTTAAGAAGATTCCCCAGGTGATTTGGATATATATCAAAAATTGAGACTGACTGGCTAACCTGGCAAGCAGGATTCTTCTAGATGGATTTTGTATGCATTGTCCTGGGCAAAACTGTGAAGCAGGCACTGGGTTTCTTTGGGACCACTGGTTCTGTCTTCTGATACTCTTTTCTGTCATTAATGTTTCCTTCTCAGTCCATTTCTGTTCCCCTCCCACCCAAAAAAACCCAGACAGGCAGACTGTGCACTCAAAAGTAGTCCAGCCCTCTTATACACTGGAGAAGAGAGACAGGATAAAATAATCCATATTGAGTTTTTGTGACTTAGAAACTGGAAGGGGCCTTCTTCCAAGGGATATTACAATCTAAAATAAGGTACTTAATGAGTCACTGTTTAACCTAAAGATTACATTTCTATTCATAGTATTGGAGTCACCACCGCACTCTGTTGGAGAACACAGTGGGGTAGGCGACTCTCCCAATCACACATGTAACACTATGTCATAACACCCTGGCCCTGACTGAAAGGGTGACCCCAAATCTTTTCAGCTCAGTAACTCCTCATTATTCCTCAGGGCTTAAATTCACAGAGCTCTTCTCCATACTTCTTTCTTATCTTTATTATTTTGCTGTGTTGGCCACTTAAGATACAAAGTCTCATTTTCAAAATAAACAATGTATTTTAGAGAGTTTTTGGTAAGCCAAAGAAACATAAAGGAAGAGAATTGTTGAGATCTGATTCAGGAACTATTCCTGGAGATAGCTGGGCGTAGGCTTCATAGTGTGTGAGGGTTTTGCCAGACAGCTTGGACATGTGATGACTGCTAACCCAGCTCCGAGTGTCCATTTTATTTCCAATTATTGTAGGGATGGATCTGACTTGCACGACATTTCTCCTTTCTATTGCATGATCTGATTTTTTCTCTCGTCTAAGCCATTTCCTGGGGATCCAAACCACCATCACAGCAATGCCTGGTGTTTTCAGAGGGAAGACCCCTTCATCATGACTTTTGTCAATAAGAGCTTGTAAAACCCAGATGCAAGGAAAAGAAAATGGTTAAATCCAGGGGCTACAGATGCGGGGGTGGCAATGGCAAATGTAAGGACTGCAAATGTTATGTAAGCAAATCGCCTTTTCTAGGTAGGAAGTTATGAGAGACAGGTGATGGGAATGGTCTATGGAGCAACAGTCAGCCTCTTGCACTTAACACAGACCTCTTATAGGAAAAACAAGAAGCAGAGCTTTCATGCGGTCCCAGCCCCCTAGTAGAGGGCCTGTTTAGCTAAGAAGCCCACTAAACAATGATGAGAGCACAACCTCCCTTTGAACTAATCTCCCGGGGTAACCTCCCAGGGAGATTTTCCAGAGACATTATCTACCAGCTCAAGGCCAGGCTTTCATGTAGATACTTCTGTGAAATGATTGAAGGAAGTAGGGCAGGTCTCTTGGTCCTAAAATTTCTCCTCTACCAGCTTGTAAAATGCCCAGAATGGCACTATTAGCAATCTATTCCTTTAAATTGACTCCCTAACCATCTCCAGGATTGGGTGAGGACTCGTTCATTCGTTCATTCACTAATTCATTCCTTCATCAATTGTTTATTAAGAACTTCCTATGAGCCAAACACTATTCTTGGCTAAGGACATTCCAAGATAAGCAGAGCATGGTACTTGCCCTGAAGATGTTCAAAATGGAGTTGGGGATGCTAGAGGCAAACAAATGACTACAAGTGCTTTGGTAGAGGTCACTAAGGCAATTTGAGAGCACAGAGGAAAAGGAGTCAAATCAGTGACTCTTGGACTTGGTCTTAAAGGATGAATCAGAGCCTGCAAGATAGATGCAAAGGATGGAAGTTGACAATTTGGGTATAGACAGGGAGAAGAAATAGGATGATTCTAGACCCTGAGGCTCCATGATGGGTGTGGGGCATCAGCATCCTTGTGCCTGGGCTGGAGAGTATAGCTGTTCGATTCCCATGGAACACCATATGGGTGCTGGAAGACCATGGGTGGAGATGGGAGGGGATTCATGCACAGAAGAGATGGAAACTAATAGAGATTGGCTTGTCTACCTGAGCAACTGTTAAAAACATGGACTACCAGGTGTTTCTTTAAAGTTGGCACCTCTTCATTCAAGTTGCAAGCCATCCAGATGCTTCCCACCCCTCTGCAATGTAGACATAACTGTGGCAGTGTGAGAGGGAACCAGCAGAGTTTTGGAGATTAGACATCAAATCTCTATCTGTTTGCTTTTGGTTTTACTATTTATGATCTGGGCATTTAAAAACTATGGGATACGATCCTTGTGTGATGGAAATGACCCAGTTCTCCAAATCTCTGCAACTTTGCTCACTCCCAGGAGGTGGAGCTTGCTGGGACGCCTGTCTGGGTGGGGCCTTAGCTAAACGCCTAGATCTGGCAGCAAATAATTTAGCTCCCCTAGCTACAGGATTTGCTTTTACAGTTTTAAAAGAAGATTTCAAGCATCAAATGGACGAAATAACTGAAATAAGAAACTTAGCAGAATTTGGCTAACAAAGTCTAAGTGATAGGGTAGGTAATATCGAAGTATTAGGTACCCTTGACTTCTGAAGAACTGATTTGAAATACCCTCTCTGCCAGGTACTGGTGGCTCACACCTGCAATCCTAGCTTCTCAGGAGGCAGAGATCAGGAGGATTGTGGTTCAAAGCCAGTCCCTGGCAAAAAGTTCTTGAAACCTTATCTCAAAAATATTCAACACAAAAAAGGGCTGGCAGAGTAGTTCAAGTGGTAGAGTGTTTGCCTAACATGAGACCCTGAGTTCAAAAAAAAAAACCTATCTGCAAATACATAGTGGGTTCTTATCTACAAAAAATGGTGGCTAGCTGTTCTCTTTTTCCAAAGAAGACAAGAAGGTAAAATGAAAAGGGTAGGAATTTTGGTTAATGGCATTGAGATGGGACCAGAAAAGATGGTTGGATGCCATAAAATCTTGTCAGAAGCATGGAAAAATTCCATTTTCCTAGTAGTACATACCCTGTTATTTCTATACTTTTACTTACCAAACATTTCCATTCATTTTGTACCCAGAACCCTGTCCTTGGGAGTTCCCCAGTTTATGGTTGAAGGAACTGATACTCCAAGAATGTAAGCCAGGCAGCAAAAGATACAAGCTTAGACCTGGAGCTCATTCTAATAAATAACCCTTTGATTTGTCTACTGTAAATAAAAATACTGCACATTCAGATCTGTCCAATAAATCTCAGTGGAAGGCCAGAACTGACAGAATTTCTTCTGAGGCTGAGAAAATTCAATCTCAGTCCATTTGAAAGGGTAGATACTTCAGGGAAGTCCCAGTGTCAACTCTGTTTGGCCATCTTAAACACTTACTTAAAAATGGAATGATCCTGTCATGGAATAAAACACAAATAATCTGGGATCAAAAAGAGTGCTCAGAAGTGCATGGGCTGTGGTAGCCCGGAGGATGTTCTCTGTACCTTCTGGGAAAATATGACCACAGAGACTGCATTTATTTCTCTGAGGATCTCAAGAAGATTAAAGACCAGTTGCCAGTGGCTCATGCCTGTAATCCTAGCTACTCAGGAAGCAGAGATCAGGAGGATCTCAGTTCGAAGCCAGCCTGGGCAAATAGTACACAAGACCCTATCTCCAAAATACCCAACACAAAAATAGGGCTCGTGGAGCACCTTACTGGCAGAGCACCTGCCTAGCAAAGATGAAGTCCTGAGTTCACATTCTAGTATCACCAAAAAAAAGATTAAAAACCTTGACAAGGTTGTTCAAGGTCATATTGTGGGATACAAAACAGAATAAGAATGGGGAGCTAGAGGTATTCATTTGTTTCATGAGAGTTTATTCACCTGCTGTACCCCAGTCCCCCCTGTTCAGAGCATACCCTGCACAGTGCTAGCCATAAACCTGCAGCTGAGCGTGGGCCTTCCAGACCTCTGCCCATGTTGAACCAGGGGTCTCCACCAGGGTCTCCACACTGCTTTCCTTACATAGCTCCCAAAAAAAGTTTTGAGAAAATACATGCCTCATCAGATATTTCCAAGTTGACATTCAAAATTTTTCATGATAAGTTAAAATGGCTGGAAATGATGCAATTTCTGGTGCTTTGTAAATCTTGACAGTTTAAAATAAAATTGTTGCATCATTCCTTAAAAAGTTTCCAATGAAATACAAACACTACAGCTAACTGGTACCTTCTATTATCCTTTCAAACAATATGTAAAAGCCCTGTTTTAGCAAAGATTTTGCATCATCTTTCTTTCTCCTTGGAAACATATTTACATTCCATTTCCGTCTTAAAATTTAACTCTAATACAGTATGTTTTTATGCTTAAAAGTCTTTCTTTGGTCGCACTTTCATACTACTCTGCAACAAAAAGAGGTACATAAATTGAAATTTAAATATTTTTTCTGTAACCAAAAGGCTGTGTGCTACACATTTTTATCCACTTATCTTTAATTTTTTTCCATTTAAAATTAATTTGTCCATAGTTATGGAGTATGTATATTATGTATAGTGATCAAATTGGCAATTAACATTTTATGTCCTCAAACATCTATCATTCTCATGTGTTTGGAATCTTTGGTCTCTTGTTTTCTTAGTCTGGAATATATCATCAATTGCTGTAGACTGTTAGCTACCCTACCATGCTATAGAACACTAGAACTAATTCCTTCTGTTTAACTGTATTCTGATTCCAATTATCTAACTTTCCTTTCCCCTCCCCTTGCTAGTCTCTACTGGTCACTATTTAATTACAGATATTATCAATGTACGACCAAGCAAAGCTATGAAATTATATTGTAAGCTTTTAAAAGTAATTATTAATATAAAATAGTATTGGAAATATAACTTTTTGAGAGACAGGTGATTAGTGGGGTGTGATATACGATTAAAGAGGTTTTCTGGATACTTGTGTTTTAAATGTCTCCCTGTGTGGTGTCCTAGAGACACTGATACAGGGATGTGGACCATGGAAGGATACAGAGTGGGTGGCAGATGTGCCTCTGCTCTGTAGGGTAGGAAATGGTTCCTGTGAGAGAAAGGTGAGGCAGTAATTGGGGGCTCTGCCTCTTCCGCAGGTTGTTCTCCACCAGAGATGGGTTAGACTGAGTACATATGAACATCGGGGATCTGGAAATGGATTCTTTCAGATCATTCATATACCAAGAGGGTTACTCGTATACCAATTTTAAGATGCTCTAAATTACTGCAAACACTTTCCAAGCCCCCTGGGAAATTGCTAATGTGTTCTGAACTCCTCCACATAGGAATAGGTTGCATAAGCTGTTCAACACAAATACAGACGTGAGTATGCCTGTACCTCCAGAGATTTAAAGAGAGAAATGTGTTTTTGAGTATTTCATCTGTAGAACCAGTTGCAACAGATACTGTCACTGATTTATCTAGAACAAATAAAAAGCATTATATGCTACATAAATTATAAATGCCCTCAATATTACTCTACCACAAGACCATTATGGTTGCAACCTGTCCTTTTATGAGTTGGCAATAGTGACAGACATTATGCAGATGGGAATAGAAGTCAATTTAACTAATCAGAATTTGGCAAATCCCTTATCACACATGGGTCACACTCTAGAGTTGTTGATTTATCAGTCTGTTAGTCGGAATAGGCAACATTGTACTATGGCAATGAATTCCAAATTCTTGGGGCTTAATACAATTGTAGTTATTTCTTAATTACAATAACTGTCCAAAGGGGAAGGATCAGTGGGAGGTTTTGCTTCAGAAAGCCACTCAGGGATCCAGGCAGATGGGTGCTTCTCCATTTTGTAGCTGCACCATCTGGATTATGTGTCAAGACAAGGCAGAGGCAGCAGAATTGCAGGGGGGGTTTCATTACCTCATCCAGAAATGACATGGTAGTTCCACTTACATTTCATCAGTCAAAATTTCTCCAAAAGTTGTGTCCAAAAGCAGAGAGGTGGAGAAGCACACACTCTGTGTGACACAAAGGAAAGGAAAGCAGAATATTATTGTAACTAAACTGTGTTGGAAGGTGATATGGGTCATACTTTACAAACAGCATTGTTCAATTTGGAAAAAATGATTACTAAGGGTTAGTGACTAACAATAAAATAATAGTCACTGCAAAAATGATTGCATAAGCAATTCTGAGCATGAGAAGGGCAGAAAAGTTGAATCTGCTATGGAAAGAGGCAAAAATAGCAAACTTTGGAGAAATGATACTTGCCTTCGAGTGTCACTCTGACCTCAAATCTCTCTAGCAGGTCATATAGTTACTCAGAAACATGTGACAAGATGGTCAGATGTATCCTGTCATACTTGAAATCTCTGCCAAGTTTGTCCTACCTGGCACTACCTAGCCACTGACAAGAAGTCATTTGGCAAGGTAATAACAGTCACAAAGAATGCATTCTTTTTGTGAGCCATATAAGCCCCTCAACTTTTCCATGTCTGTGTTGTTAGCCAAATGTGTTATGGAGCAGAAACCTAACTTTGAGGCTGGTGAAGAACTACATAACTTCCCATCCCCTAGAACCTGAAAAACAGCTAAATTAATGGCTTAAAAGACAGAGTAAACTTGTACCATGTCAATTAATTTAAAGTTTTGATAATGTAACTATGTGGAATTACTCCATCAGTGTAGCCTATATTCTTTTAGATTTGATACAGGAATGGCCCAAGGGTATCCCTATGAGAGGTTGTTATGAGAGGTCTTAGAGAACAAATATCCTTTTTTCTTAATGACCCCAAATGTCATATCAGGCAACGAGTTACATGACCTATGTCAGATTAGGAACCAGAAAATTTCAAGGCTACACAGAACTCTCATCTAAAATGATTTCCAATGCCATAGGGAAGCAAACTAGAAATGACCTACCTTGGTATTTTAAGAGGATGTGTGCAGAGTGGCCATTTGGGAAAGAATAATCCTGAGCACAAATATGAGCTGAGCTATCATTTATCATTCATCCATGAGTGAGAAGGAGAGGAACCAAGGGTCAGAGAGAGAACACATTATAGACTAGAAGCCAGGTGAAAAGTGGAAGGAAAGGAGAAATTACTAAGAGGTATATTACTAGGAGGGCTGTGGATGGAACTAGAGAGCTGACAGCTGATTTCTGACAGTCAGAGAAAGGTGATTATTCTCAGGATTGTGTTTTGAAGATGACAGAAAACTTAGAATGCATTTAAAGAAGGGTAGAAGAGGACAGAACAATTATAAAGCTGCTTAGACAATGAAGGTTCCAGAAGTCTTACCAAATGGAACATTCATTGTCCAGCTTCCTCTGAGGAAACATTTTCTGCCTAGCTGCGGTAAAGACCTTTTGAACTGGTCTGGGACAGCTAATATGGTAAAGGGATTAGAGAGGTCATGGAACAAAGCCCAAAGAATGGGCTTTGGGCTTTATTTTTTTCTTATTACTTTATTAGCATATTATAATTGTACTGGGGTACATTGTGACATTTACATAAGTGCTTACAGTATATCTTAGCTAGATTCACCCCCTCCATCTTTCTCCTTTATCCCTCTTCCTTCTTTCCTTAGAATACTTTCAACAGGTGTCATTGTTCCATTATTGTGTGTGAATACATAGTACTTCTACCATATTCACCCTCCCCCTCACACTGGTGGCTTTGGGCTTTAAAGTCAGGCCCACTCCTACATGACTGACTTGGTTTGACCAAGTTGCTTAATTTCTCCAATTAACTATTTGACTCACATAGTTGCTGGGATTGAATATTGAGGGAAAGGAGAACTTTTGACAGCCTAGCAACTATGCTGGACTTACTTTCCACTCAGTTAAACCTTAACATACAGTTAAAAATCTTCATTTCATAAGGGAAGAAACTGAGCCTCAGAGAGAAAGAGTTTGCTAAGGTTTCAGAAACTCATAGGTGTTGCCCATGAGACTTAAAGGAAAGTGTGAAAAGGGACATTAGTAGAATGCAGTCCTCCCAAATTTGTATGTGTCTGAGTCTCTAGAAAGTGTGAATGTTAGTTTATTTGGAAACGGCATCTTTGCAGATTTAAGAAAGGATTCTGAGATGCAGAAACCAACATTGATTATCAGGTTAGCACAAAATCCAGTGACAAGTGTCCTTGTAAGAGTGAAACTAGAGGAGATTTGGAGGTCAAGAAAGAAAGCAGCTGGGCACAGTGGCTCATGCCTGTAATCCTAGCTACTTGGAAGGCAGAGATCAGGAGGATCTCAGTTCAAGGCCAACCCATGTAAAAACAATTAATGAAATCCCACTTCAACCAATAAAAAGCTGGGCATAGTGACACACGCCTCTTATCCCAGCTACTTGGGAAACATATATAAGAGAATTGTAGTCTAAGCTGGCTGGGCACAAATGGAAGACCCTATTTGAAAAAAAACATTAGAACTGAAAAGGCTGTGGTTCAAGTGATAGAGCACATGCCTAGCAAGTGCCAAGCCCTGAGTTCAAACTCTAGTACTGGAAAGAGAGACAGAGAGAGAGAAAGAGAAGAGAGAAGAGAGAGATTGAGGAGAGAAAGCAACATGGCCACAGAGATACAATTGGAGCAATGAGGCCACAAGCCAAAGAATGCTGCCAGTCACCAGAAACTGGAAGACATAGAGAATGGAGTCTCCTTCGAGCCCCTGAAGGGCACATGATCCTGCCTGACATTGAACTTCTAGCCCCCAAAGAAATGACAGAATAAATTTCTGTTGTTTAAACTATTCGGTTAGTAATTGGTTGTGACAACCTTAGGAAATGAATACATGTGGGAATGGTTTCCACTTGATGATGGCCTGTGAGCACCCTAAAAAGTGGACAGAGTATTACAATAACTTTTAATGATTTAGCTTTTGGTTTGTTATCAGCTATCAGTTCCTCTTTGCAAAGACTCAGAGATGAGACCACACTTTCCCATTTTGCAGATGAGCAGACAGGGATGCAGGCCAGTTACGCAATGAGCCTGAACCATGGGCTCACTGTGCTGGGAAGAGCGCCCTAGTCTGAACTCACATATTGTGTATGGATTCTCCCACCAGCAGGATCAGTTCCTAGGAGCAGAACAGAAGCCACCCTGCGGCTTTCTGTCTTTGGGGGTTAAGTACTGCTGACGATCACCAGGTAGTCATGTTACCACAGTGAATTTATCTAGCAATTTAGGTTTCTGAAGAGTGAGTATTGAATTCTCCTCATATCTAAGTACTCTGGGCTCCCCTTGGGACTGAAATTGGGATTGAGCTGCCAGGAGATTTTTCCTTAAATGCAATATTTAAAGACAGCCAATGGGTTAGCAGGAGCAGGATCTGGTCTGTCAGATGGTTTCTAGACAAGGGAGGCAAGATTTAGATGTGATTGAACACTTAAATATTGTTATGGATTTTGAAAGCATCAGTCTTATGATGGTCTTTCAGATGAGATCGGGTATGGTTATAGACATGATGGTCTTTCAAAAGAAGAGGGGTCATCCTGTACCCTCTTCAGTCTGCTCTCTCAACTGTGAGTTGGCACACTTTTTCTGAAGTCTTCCTCTCTCCTCCACTTCAGCTCTAGAGCCTGAAATGTCCTGTGCACAGCCTCTGGATTTGTGTAGACTAGTTCCAAGTCTATTATTTATTAATCAACTGATCTTGGAGAAGAAAGCTAACCTCTTAGCTATTTTGCACCTGTAGAACGGAGGTGGTGGTTCTCTTTGGCAGAATTCGGGACACATAGAAGATGCTGAATGAGCTTTCTCGTGGGGATGAGGGTGGTATCAACTAACATTGGATGAACACATTGTATGTACTGCACGCTTTAGCTGGATTATCTCATTTAACCTTACAACCACTGTATGGAGGTAGAAGCTATCATTAGCTCCATTTAATAGAAACTAGATGTTGGGTCAACTGACCATGTTACCCGAGCTCATATCAGAGAGAGCTGGGTTTCATGTCTGGCCTGTCTCCAAAATTCCAGGCTCTTAGCTGGGTTGAAAGTGCTTATCATAGTACCTGCTAGTCACTAGGTGCTATTAAAATGATGGTAACAAGGGTGAATTCAAAAATTCTTATTGAGGACAGCTGTGTGCCAGGCACTAACTAGTCATAAGAACATCTAAGCAGGTACCTGGTAAAAGGCGGGGGCACATGCTGCACTGACGAGTTATTTATGTTGGATCAAGGAAGCATTTCCCCATAAGTGACATAGGATTTTGGGTTGTTTATAGGGATTAGACCTTGTCTACTGAGGGGGCTGCTGAAGAATCTGTGGAAGGCTGTTACCTCTGCATCCAATGATGAGGCTGAAGTTGCTGTAAGGACCAGAAGTTGAGGGACAAGCCAATGAGGTGTGAAAGTGAAGCCAAAGTGGAACCGACAAGCACAAACAAAATCCCCACTTGTCTGTCACCACTTCTGACTTTGACTATGAAACATAAAGCTGGAACACTTCATTGTAGAGCTGGCCATGTGCTTTGTCTAGGACATGGAGTAGCTGAGGGAGGAGACCTGGCAGGAGCTGGAGGAGCCAGGTGACAATGCATGCACACTGATCTTCACTGCGTGAAAGCTGCTACTTCACTTCCATCTTTCAAATCCACATAGACAAGGCGATTCTGGGAAATATGGCCTTAGCTTAACGTAGTTGACCCACTGCAAAATGACCACACTGATGGTCCAGTCCCTGTCCTCTGAGAAGGAATGGTTCCAGGGGACCTTTGATAGCAGGCACATTTAAGCTGGGTTTCCTGATACATCCTTCAAACCACCAAAAAGTGGTTTGTCAATGACTTTTATTGGGTTTGAAATGCACCCCCTGATATACAGGCAATCCTATAGGTTAGGAACTAAAGGATGAGATGGTCTCAGATGGTGAGTGTTAGAATTTGCCCACAACCTTCGTGCCTCTAGATCTCTGCCATCAGCACAGAGTTGCTGAGACTGAAACGGGCACCTTAAGTGAATGAGGACAGTGTAGTATATTTAGGCTTGAGACACTGGACTGGATTTTTTGCAGGTGGCAGCAGTTAAAGCTGAAATTTGTTGGGTGGACAGAGGGAGAGAAAGGTCACCTGGGGACTTTGATATGAGAGCTAATCTTGAGAGATTCATTAGGGGCACCATCCCTATAAAGCAGTGGGGTGAGGTCTCTGTGCCTGAGGTATGGGTGCCCCCAGGACAGAGGGAGCCTGCCTGCTAGCCTGGCTCCCGAAGCCTTTGTCCAGGCAGGGAAAAGGAAGAAATTTACCTGTAATCCCAGCTCCCACAGAAAACTATTGTCAACAATTAATGTGACTCTATTTAGTCTTTTTCCTAATTCAAGTATACACCCGTCTTTAAGAAAAATGGAATCATTCCTTATATAATATTTTAAACTGGTTTTTCTTCTGGTGTAGTCTTTTTCCATGTCATATTCCTTCTTGATATCTTGATATTATCCACATCTGTCAGATTACCTTGTATGAAAGTACCCTAGTCTATCCATACATTGGCTAAAAGAATAGACTGAAGCTCAGCTGCAGGGGTTCAAATCCTGAGTCTTCCAACACTTTTGCTAGTTGTGAAAACATGGGCAAGTGAATAAACCTTTCTGTGCTTTCATTTCCTCTCCTATAAAATGAGAACAGAAACACTTCCTTCATGGGCTTGTTCTGAGGTGTATATTACTTCATACATGGGCGGCACTTGGAATAATCTCTCAATGTTACTACTTCATTAACATTTTTGAGTATTTAGATCATTTTCAAGTTTTTCACTCTCACAAATACACTGTAATTAACAAGTTCAGTGCACTCTTAATTGCTTCCAAAGGAAATATTTGTGGTCATAGTAAGGAATCTTTCCCAGAGTAAATCACACAGTAAATAGACATTGAGTGCCCGTATGTAAAAAGCATTATGTTATGCACAAAGAGGAATGAGCACAGTTCTCCTCCTTAAGACATTTAAAGTGTAGTGTGTGTGTAGGTACATGCACATACACGTCTAATACTGTGTAGAAAGACTGGCACAAATGAAAACTATAGGGTGAGGAGAAGGAGAGAACCTTCAGCCTGGGAATCAAACCTTCAATAAAAAAGGAAGGTTCAAGTCTCTCCTCTCTCTACTCCACCACTCCCAAATCCACAGGTCAGGATTCTAAATGGTCTCAGTTGGCACACTGGGAATCTGTTACCTTGAAAAAGAGCTCCCAGGGCTGAGTTCCAAAGTAAGAAGCTGGAATATGGGTGTACATTGCAAGACCAAACATTTAGGAAATACTTTTTTTCTGGAAAGGAAAGAACACATTTAACAGATGAAAAGAGAAGTGAAAAATGAAACCAAAGAAGCATGAAGGTAGTATTTACTTGTTAGATTTACACAGCACCTACCTTCAGAAAAGCTGGGCTATAAATCCAGCCTATGACCCCCTAACACACATTCACTCCCTTCTCAATTACCTGGCTCTCTGAGAAGCACTTTGCAATCATTCTGCCATCATTAAGAACTAACTGCAGCCCCACCCCTGCCAGCTTACCCTCAGCCATCCCCTCAGAAGAGAGAGTAGGTTAATGGGAGGAATGTGATTTTGGTGCCGAACATGATTTTGGTGCCAGATGCTCCTGGGCGAAATCCCGATCTTCATTTTACCACCTCAGTGACCCTGGCCATGGAACGTAAGTCCCAGTTGCCACATCTGTAACGTGGGGATAGTAATGACAACTACCTTATAGCGTAGCAATGAGGATTAAATGAGGTGACATGCAGAACACCTGTCCGAGCACCTGGCAGAGAGCACTCGATAGTGTTGGCCATGACTGTCCTGTGTTGTGGTGTAAAGGTGGTGCAAACCAATTTTACCACCAGTTTAAATGAATAACCAGCTACCCCAGTGTCTGACATACAAGCCTTCTAAAGGAAATAGAAATATTTGGATTGGGGTCATTTCTAATTTTCTCTTTGAGGTTGAAAATTGAGTGTGCACACACCAGAGATGGTGAAGAAGTCAGCTTTCTCTTATAATCAACAAAATCTAGACCTTATTCACGCTAGAATGAAGATGGCTGATAAAGCTTAATATCTCTCCTAGGGCCACTTACATTTTAACCTGGGGCCAAAACCATGGTACAAAGGAATGAGGCAGGAGTGGTGGGGTTTCAGGTTATCGACCAGAGGACAGAGGCAGTCACACAGTGTATTGCAGCCCTCCAGAAAGCATCTCAGGCATTCATTCATTTGACATGTATTTATTACACATTTTATTACCTGCCAGACATTGCTCCAGGCACTGGTGAATAAATGGACAAGATTCCTGCCTTTATGCAGTTTACATTTTAGTGGGGATTACAGACACTAAACAATAAAATTAATAAGTAAGCTGTACACTGTTAGCCGGAGGTTAAATACCACATAAAAGGTAGAGTAAGGGGAGACTGGGAGTGTTGGTGAGTGTTGGCAGGTCACAGTACTAACTCAGGGTGAGATCGGGGTGGGCCTCATTGAGAAAGTGATATTTAAGCAAGGTCTCCAAGGGGGTGAAGGAGTCTCTAAGTGGATGTCTGGGGCAGGATCCTTCTGGGCAGTGGGGACAGCCAAAGCAGAGGGCTGGAGGTCTGTAAGTGTGTGGAAGGGAGAGAGGAGGAATCAGTCCTGGAGTGACTGGTTGGGGACTACAGGGAGGAGTGTACCTGGAGCACAGAAAATGGTGTTATCTAAGGTGTACACAGACACCTTGTAGGTCTTTATAGGTTATTGTGAGGATGCTGGCTTTCATGAAGTGACATGGGGAGCCACTGGAGTGTTGGGAGCAGAGGAGTGCTGTGATCTACCCTTATACATTTTAAAGGATTCCCTGACTGTTGGACTGAGAATGGAGCCAAGGAGGGGAGGAGGAGGGCAACTGCAGAAACCAAATGCAGGAGGTGACAGCCGAGGAGCTGAGAAAAGGTCCATCCAGTTCTGCATGTACAGTATTTTCTGATGCAGTTGTGTGGTGAGAGAACCAAGTCAAGAATGAATCTAGGTTTTTGACCTGAGCAACCAGAAGGCTGGTATTGCCATCAGCTGAGCTGGGGAAGGCTGTGTGAAAAGTCTATTAGACATTCAAGTGCAGGTTGGCTGGAGTCTGGAATTTAGGAGAAAGGTCTAGTTTGAAGATATACATTTGGTACAGACAGTTGCTTAAAGCCACGGGAATGGGTAAGATCACCCAGGGATAGAGAGGGGATGGGGAAGTGAGGTCCAAGGACAGACAGGCCAGGTTCCCCTGAGAGGGTTGTAGGTCCCCTAGAAAGGGATCATCAAGCCCCATCTAGAGGATCCCGGGCCTGCAGGGGGTGCCGTGGATCTAGCTGTGGTTGCAATGAGAGATGGAGAGAAGTGTCTGCTTCCCGGAAAACGAGAGGTGCTCCACAGATTCCTGCCAGAGTGGCAGAAATAATTAAGAGAAGTAGGTAAGGAGATCCGAGCAGAACACGCGCTCGCCAGCCTCCAAGGAATCAGAAAACCTGGCTCTATTAATCTGTTCAGACATCTGGGCACCACTGCTTTACCCATGAGACTCCGCCTCTCGGGTTCTTGCTGTCTCCCCCTCCCCTCTTCCCATCCTCATCTCTCTCTGTCACTTCTACAACCGCTCTGATTATAATTGATCCAACAGAATTACGGAATCACGGCTCATTTTGCCGTTTTGTTCAGTGGCCCGATCTGAAAAAGAGGCGGCGAGTTGGGCAAAATGCTATTCCCTCTTCTTGGAATTCCGCGCACAGAGGCCTTCCCGGCGTGGCGGGCCGGGTGGGGACGCGCCGCTGCCGCCTAGCAGAAGCAGGGCTGCGGGGCTGCAGGCCCGGGTGCGCGGTGGGTCTGCTAGGCGCCAGGGGGTGTGTCCGCGCCGCGGCCGCCCCGTTCCAGTCCTCCTCCCCCGGGGGCTCGCCTTGCCGGTCCGCCCGCCCGCCCGCCGCCCCTCTCCCAACCGGCTCCCTTGACGTCATGAGGGCGGAGGGCTTGCTCCCGCGGCGCGGCCGCAGGAGCTCAAGTTCAGGTTCAAGTCCGCGCCTTGCGCCCCGCGCCGTGCGCCCGCGGCCCGCGCGCCGCCGCCACATCTGGAAGCGTTCAGCGCGTCTGCTCCAGCGCGCCGGGCGGGCGGGCGGGCGCAGGCGGGCGGGCGGGCGGGCAGGGGAGGGCGCGGGCGCGGCGGGCTGGGCTGGGAGGGAGTGAGCGCGGCGCTCTCGCGCGCCCGGTGTCTCCCTCTCTCTGCCTCTGCAGAAACAGCTCCCTGCCAGAACGGCGCTCGGCGCGGCGCGGCGCGGCCCGGAGCGGCGGCTTCTCCTGCCTCCTCGTCCTCAGGAGTTGCTGGCTCTTTTTTTTTTTGACAGAAAGACGCCGGGCAGGCACCTCGGGGAGGACTCGTCAACAGTGGGCAAGAGACGCCTCGGCCCCCTGGTGGCCCCGCGCCTCGGGGTCCATCGCTGTCCCTCGCCCCTCCTTTCCGCCTCTCCTCGCTCTGCCTCTCTCGATCTATTTTTTCAAATGGTGTAGCCGCCAGAGGTGCGGTGCTAAATTCTTGGAAGGGGCCCGGATGTACTGAGGATGCATTACAAGCTCACTAAAGGAGGCAGTAGTGGAAAGGAGCAGTTTTTGGTGTTTGATGCAATTATGGGAATCAGGTAATCACCAGAAGGGAAGAAGAAACACTGCGGATCCACGGCTTCCTCGAATTTTTGCACGAAAGCCGCCGACCTCGGAGGAGGGATTAATCCAGACCCGCTCGGGGGGTGTTTTTATATTGCTTCCTCTTTGTGGCTTCTCCTTTTCCAACAATTTTTGGTCAATGGTCAATGAAAATACGAGGATGTACATTCCAGAGGAAAACCACCAAGGTAAGGCTGGACGCCGCCACCTCCCGAGGCTCTAGCCCGGGCTCCCCGCCTTCTCCCTCCGGTTCCTGCTCGGCCCGCGCGCTCTCCGCGGCCGGTCCCTGCGGAGTGGCCCGGGCCGCGTCCGCGAGGGACGCGGGAGCCCGGTGGGACCCGGGGCCCGAACCGCCGCGCGACATGGAGCGGAAAATTCCCGCCCCTCCCCCTCCGCCTCCCCGGCCCCGGCTTCTCCCGAGCATGTGTTTCCGATGAAATTCCAGGCGAGGGGGGAAAAGTTCCCCAAGTGGCTGCTGCTGCCTCGCTTTCTCGCGTTTGCCTGGAAAGCCGGACTACCCGGCCAGCCGCGCCTGGGGGAGGGGGCGCCAGCTGCCCTGGGTCCCTCGCCCGGCCCGGGCGCGGCGGGGAGCGTGCGCGCGCACCCCCAGCAGGCGGGCCCCGCGCCCCTCCGGCCCCTAGGGCCGCCGGGCGTCCACGCTCCCTGGCGCCGCTTCCCTGGGCAGCGCGCTCCAGGTGGCGGGTGGGGGCGGGGATGCAGATGTGAGTCTCAGCGCGCCCCCCTCTCCCTCTCTCCATCCTCCTCCTTTCTTGGCTCACCTGCACCACCCCCCTCCACTGCCATTGACCCCGAGGGCGCCCACGCCTCGCGTGTTCTGATTCGCACCCCCATGTGGGCCAGCACCTGAGGATGAAGCAGTGAGAAGCCGGGCGGTGTGTGGGCTTTGCCTTTTCCATGTTTTAAGGAAATAATGAAAGGGTGTGACTAGCTCACGCGGCTCCATACTATTGCCCAGTGTGTTCTGAGCCTCTCTATCCTGGGCATCAAGTGTCACCAGGTTCCCCCTGTGATGGTGAAAGGCATTCAGGTAACTCCCTACTCCTGGAAACTTTCTCCCCCACCCCATATTAATAAGTTATTATTTTTGACATTGTTCGGCAATTAAGGTTATCACGGGGTGTGGACAGGGTGGTCCTCCTGGCCTGTCTTGCATCCTCAGCGGCCTCTCCTCTCCCGACTCTCTGTCCCTTTGGGTGTAGTCTCCCTTTTCTCTCCTGCTTCCCAGCCTCCGTCACTCTTCCCCTCCATTCCCCTGAATGCCTGTCGCTGTTGGTCTCTGTTCCTTCTGGGGTACTTCCAAGTGATCCTCCAAAGACCAGCCCTGTGGAAGGAGGAGTCTTCGGGTCCAGCCTCCTCCCTTTTTTTGCCCCCATCTTTACCATTTGTGGACAGGGCCATTGCCCTTTCCAGACTGCCTGCCTGTTCTCCCTCCATCCTAAAGCTGATTTGGGGGCCAGCTTTCCAGCTGGGGTGACAGTGTGGGGATTTTGGCCTCCGGGGGAAGAAAGACTCTTGTCAAGGGTAAGCCAGGGCTGTGGGGTCACCAGGGCAGTTTCAATCCATGGGTTTCTCTATATGGTGTTTCCATCCCTCATGTTCCCCCCCCCCACCTCCCAGTCTTTCCTAGCTGACACTCAGGGAAGGATTAGAGGGAGGGAATGAGACACAAAAGAAAGGGTGATGTTTTTGAAGAGTGGGGATGGATTCTCCCCTTCAGGTACTCATCTCAGTCTAAGGCACCTTGCAAGGAGACCACACACTATTATCCCAACTACACTGTGGCAATGATAGTTCTTACTCACGTAACAATCATCTTAAATACTTGGCAAGGTCTAGTGTAGGATAAACCCCTTCTTAGCCCATTTCCTTAACCTGATTCTTTTCTTTTGTTTTTCTTAAACTCCTCAACATCACCCCCAAGCCCATGCAGGGAGCAGGCATTAAAAGTAGGAGCGCCAACCCTGAGAGGTTGTGGAGAATGATGGAGGGGAAGTGAGCGAGTAATCAATCAGCGGCTGGGAGCTCTACCTTTCCAGTAACATGCCAACAAACACTATAGCAACCTGGCTTCTACTTCTCTCCCTTGAAGCTGCAGTGGTTATATAATTCACATGAGCAATTTTGCCTCCATTCCTAGATGCGGTTCTCAGGTGAAAGTACCAAGATCCTTGTCCCCTCCTTGTTTTCCATCCCTTCTCCCTTGATTGACTGGCATTGCCCACCCATCTGCCCATTGGGGGGCAGATGGGGGAAGGTGATGGAGGTGGGGAGGACAGACCTGGAGGAGCATGAATATTTACGGGGAAGAAGTGGCTGGCTTGATAACTCATGGGGCGATGAGACATAGTTGGGGGTTAGAGTTTCAGGAGGCAGAGAGAGAAGAGATGCCAAATGATGACCTCAGATCAGTGATGGTGACGAACCAGAGTGGCGGACCAAAAAGTTGCCAGGTGGCTGGGCTGGGCTTTCTTTTCTTTCAACATGGTTAAAAACTGCATGCATACGCTCCCACCCCTCAGCTTTTTAGTGGTGTGTATGTGTGTGCACACACGTGGGTGTGCTCATGCTAAGGGTCAGACCATGGAGACCAGAGGCCAGAGGCCAGCACCTTGGAACAAGCTGGAAGTTCATGGAAGGACTGGCTTCTGACCCTGGGTTTCAGGCCTGGGGGTGACACAGGCAAGCCGTGCCTCACCTCTGGTGACCTATCTGCTCTGGTTCCATGCCAGCCTCCCACTTTTCTGGGCTGATTTTCCATTGTAGACTCCAGCTAGTAAATGAGTTTTTCTTAATAGTCAACCATTTAACAAATAAAACATCAGAATGTCCCTTATCTGCTGGAGACAAGGCAGAGCGGAGTAGAAGACACACTGTGCTTTTCTTTAACTTCTTAGCTGTACAGTAGAATAGAAATCATGATAAAGTATAATATAATGATCACAGTTAACTCTCTTTCCAAGTGACAGAGAACAACCTTGCTTACCCCTCAGCTTGTACAAGTTAAAGAAAGCTTGACATTAGCTTCCCTCTCTGCATGCTGTGGGAAAGGGCTCTTGGGGTTCAAAATGCTGTTCCTAGTAATGTTGAGGTGCTTTTCAATGTATCAGAATAGGACATGAAAAAAGATTATTCGTTATTTCCATAGAATACATGCTAATGGTATTTAAACCACACACACACACACTGAATAAGAAAAAGCTATTAGAAGTACAATACACAGAACTCAATGCACCCGACTGCCCCAGGGTGTTGCAGAGAGGAACACTGATAATGCAGACTCCTAAGGTGGTTTGGACTTTTCTACTCTATATTAAGTGGAGACGTGTTCTTGGCAGGTGGATGCTATAGGGATAGTACTTTGCAAATGCCATGGTGAGCCATTAGCTCCTAGAACTATTTCTTAACTGCCCTGGAGTAGGCTCCTTCAGTTTCTCTTCTACTTAAAACTGCTTGAGGTGGGTTCTTCTGTGAGTAGGACCTAACACAGAGGCCCAAGGAGTGTGCTGAATGATCGGCACATTCCAGGGGCTGGATGCCTGACTGGAAGCGCTCTTGCATGAAGTAAGTGCAGACTGGGCAAAACCTGCAGTGAATGTGGCTTCTGCCTCTCCCAGTAGGTGGCGCTACAGGGCTTAGGAGTCAGGCCAGGGGCTCCAGGGCCTGTCAGGTGAGCAAAGAGGTGGGGGCAAACCGGAGACAATTTCCTGTTTGAGCTGTGCCTTTTTTTTTTCCATGCCCATACCTGCCTCGGTGCAGAGGACCAGGAAGGCCAGTGTGTGTCTCCATGGCATCAAACGAAGGAACCCCCGCCCCAGGCCCTCTGACCTTTTCATCCTTTGGTCATGGAAACCCCCTTTGGCTATCTCCCGCTCTATTGCACACTCTTACCTCAGATTTCTGTTTACTTCCGGCACAGACGGCATCCTGCAGCGCCCTGAGGATCCTTTTGAACTTGCCCTGGCTGCATCCTGATTTTCTCCCTCATTTGCCAGGGATGGGTTAGGAACCAGAGGACCTTGGCAGAGCCTAAGGCCATCTGAAGTTAGGGATCTAACCTGTGGGATTACAGAGCTGTCACTTGGCTCAAGGCCAGAAGACACCTCCCTAACTTTTGTCAGGGGAAAGCCCACACAAACAACCAGGTACACCTTACAGCCGACTTTCAATCTTCCTGGTCTGCTGAGTGATGGCAGAAGAGCTTCAGGACCTGGTTTAGGAAGTCACTGAGGTTTGCTCTGGGTTTCAGAGGTGTTTTCCCAACTGCTGGCATTTTCTTTTCTCTCCCTGTTTTTCTTGGTGTTCTGAATTGTAGCAAGTTCTCTGAGATCTCAGGAACTCTTGCCACCGGGTTAAGAAGGGGTAAGTGGCTGGCTGAGCTCTCTTCCTTTTACAGTAATTCTTTCGGCCTGATGTGGCGGAGGTGGGTGATGCAGGAGTTACAGGTCAGCCAGCCTACACCAGCTCTTCCTTTTTGGCCCCTGAGATAGATCAGTGCTCTGTGTCCAGTCGCAGGAGATGATTGCACTTCTATTGTGCAATAAAGAGTCCACAGCCTGTTTGGGAAACACTTGGGGACTTCATGGCAAGACTGATTAGCAAATAGTCACACTGATATAGTCTGTTTCAGGAGTCTCTTCCTCTCTGTTGCCTAGGTTAATGTTGGGCACTGTGGAGGGAGTGGAATGAAGATTGATTTCTTAAAAACAAGGCATGGGGAATTGTTTCACAGAATATCAGGTGGTAAATATTTAGCACCATGAGTGCTTAACATTCTGATAATGAAACAACACTCCAAGTCATGGCTGTCAGCATTAAAGTAATTTAGTAAACACCTGTTTACATGCACCTCAAGATTAGGTACTGTAGAAAACAAGTGGTAGTGACAGGAGCCTTCTGGGAGAATGGAATGTTTTCAGTTCTGTTCTAAAGCTGGGTGCATGGGCTTCAACTGAGCCCGGTGCAGACAAAGCAAGATGGAGAGCAGAAACTATGTGATTATTGGAACCTAATACCCGAGTCCTACCCAAGAGGTCTTCTGGGTGTTTCCATCTCCAGATGGTTGCTATTTGCCCACACCCTGGCTTGGCTGACCAGTGTAGACGCAGCCCAGGAGCCTTCTGCAGACCCTAGTGTTTCTCTAGCTTGTTATAGCAGTAAGTGGAGTGTAGCCAATTCTGTGTTGTCCTCTTCCCTTCTGAACACGAGGAGCCTTGGGACTCTTCAGCGCCTTGCTTCAGTTACATCTACCTGTCCGGTGAGGGTGAGAATCTGGTGGGGAGGCTGGGGGTCCAGGGAGACCTTACAGAGAGTGTGGTGGGGAAGGACTGGGCAGTAGGAAGAGGCCTAGCTGCCCCACTGGTTGCTGGGAGCTTGGGAACAAGGTTACAGGTGGTATGTGAACTCAGTTACTTCTTGTGGGATCAATCTCAATAAAAGTAGGGATTTAAGGGACCATACAGAGGGAAGTTTGTGCCTGGTCCTCAGAGAATCAAGTAAGGGTGGAAAATAGGTCCCTCTTTCCCCAAGGGAACCAGAGGAATAGCTAATCTGCCTTTGAACACAGGACAATGAAAGTGGGGTTTAACTGGCAAGAATCTGAACACTTTGGTCCCTCCCTTTACAAAACCTTGTCAAAATGGCACTGGCTGTAACACGTTACTCTGAAACGGTCTTCTTATGCTGTACTGTGTATGTGTTGAGGGGATCCCTAGTCTCCTGCTCTTGGAGGGGCTTTCAAACATAGGATCAATGTATTGTCTCTTCTGGAGTTTATTTTTAGGATAAGAACATTTTATGGGTAGAGGAACCTTAGGGACAAACTCTGTTTCCAGTAGAGAAAACAGTCTCTGAAAGGCTCACTCAGGCTGGGCGTGAGTAGAAGCTGGTTTCTTTCTCCTCCTGTCTTTTCTTGACAACTCTGGAGAAAGGTTAGGCCCCTGACAGAATGTGGCTTAGTATTTGAGGTTCGATTTTGCTTAAACTTCTCTACCTCTCCCTGTTCTTCTTCCCCTGGTCACCACCTTTGTACTTCCTTAAACTAATTTAGTTGGGAGGAAGGGTGAATCTATCATTGGGAAGGTTTAATAATAATTTCTTTAACTGTGGAGTAGAAGTTTGTCACAAGAAACGACTGCCGCATTCACTGTTTTGTCTGCAAACAGATTTACCTTGAAGCCTTTTACATTTGCCCAGTTGCCTTCTGCCCCAAGCAAGGCTCGTTTCAGCCTCTGCTGGAGAGAGGGGTGAAGATGAGAGGCCAGGCTGAGAGCAGGACTGCCCTTGCCAGCTGTTAGGGAATCTTCAAGGACTGGCCAGCTTTGCTGGTGCTAAGGCAGGGAGACAGATTAGCTGGAGGACAGGCTGCGTGGATTCTGCCCAGTCCATACCTGTCAGGGTTGGTCTCTGAGGACCCTACCTGTTCCCAGGAGCCATCACTGAGTGGTCATTTCAATTGAGCACATGGAAGAGAATTCACTCAGGACCTGCCTTTGACATTCCCATCTTCCTTGAAGTGCTCATAGGCATCTTTGAGAAACTGGAAGGCCTTTGACACTGACGTGGTTTAGCTTTAAGACAGAGACATGAGCCAAACTCACGCTTGGAGATGTGGCCTTTGAGGTCCCTAGAGGAAGCCACCATTTCAGAACATAGTGTTGCGATAATTTCATGAAATATTCAAGCTGCCAATTTGCCAACAGGGGTTTCTTTTAATACACTCAGCTACACTTGGTGTTGCTTGCGTGAACCTAGCTAAGAGGAAAATAAAATAATCTTGTCTCCTGGCCTTTAGAGAGCCAAGCCAAAATCCAGACAGTAAATGAACGTTCTTCCCTGTATTGCCTGTGGGCAGAAATGTTGACTTGATTACTCAATTAAGCTCTATTTAATTTATAATCATTATGCCATGTTCAGTCATTTATATTGTTTTTTTTTTTCCTTCCAAAATAATCTACATTGGGCTAAAACCTTTCAAAGATGTTTGTTAGCAAAAGTAACAAAATAAAATAGAAATAAATAAGGCTGTAGCTTGAGAAGTGACTTGGGGTAGGTACGTTCTTTGACTTGATCTCTTTCTCTGAGAATTTTGAAGGAAGCAAGTCTCGTTTTTTTTTTCATCCATTGAAGGGAGAGAATAATCCTTACCCAATCACCAATCAGCCGCAAGGGCAGCTGGGATGCTTTACCTGGGAGAACGAGTGGGAAGAAATTATTGAGAGATTCTTCTTCACACCAGAGAGCGGAGCAGCAGAGTTTAAAGCAACACCATGCAGCGACTTTCACAGCATCTCAAACAACTTTATAGGTGTTGTTGGAGGGCTGACATTATTCAAAATTTTAAAGATGAAAATGTAAAAACAAAGAGAAATGACTCTGAAGTGGGCTGGCTGATAGAATAATCAAGGAAGAAGTGAAAAATCAGTTGAGCTAGGCCTGGAATTCTGACAGTCTAGTGGTTTTCTCAACATTGTCAACAGCCTGTAGCCAGTAGGATCCCAGGACTGTGAGGCTGTCTGCATTTCTGTTCCAGTTGGAGGGTAGCACCAAGGGTGCAGGTCCCCTATGCCCCAAGCTGTCCACCTGCTGTGCTGCCATCTTTTCAAAGCCATGGCACATGGCTCCCTGCCTTCAGCTTCAAGTTCAAAGCCAAATGGGCTAGCAGGCCTTTGATAAGCTGAGTATCATAATTAGGGCCATGAAGAGCAGAAAGAACACCGCTGGGTTTCCCTTTCCAGTAAGAATTCCCCAAACTTCCACACAACTTCCCAGTACCAAAGGACAGACTGCCTGGAAAAGAAAACCTTGTTTCAAAAATAAACCTTGGCTTTGGAAAATAGACTAATTTTTTTTTTATAGCAAAAGTGCTGGAGGTTTGTAGATAAAGAGAAGCAACAGCTCCATATGGCTCCTTGAGACACTTATCAAAATAGGAAAGGGCTTCAATGTCCCATTTTAAGTGGCAGGATTATCCTTTAATTTTCTAAAGTAAAAATAATCTCATCATCAAAAAATATGCTGGGAGACTTCTGCATTTCAGGTTGCACCTTACTTTCCTTCCAGCCTCTGTCCTTGTGAGCTACAGAATCATCTTTTTGCTTTCTTTTTTTTTTCAGGTACTGGGTCTTGAATTCAGGGCCTTGCTTGTTACACTTTGATAGGCATGTGCTCTATCACTTGAGTCATTCTACCAGACCAATTTTTGTATTGGGACTTTTGGAGATAAGGTCTATTGAACTATTTGCCCGGGCTGGCTTTGAAACTTGATCCTCCTGATCTCTGCCTCCTGAGTAGCTAGGATTACAGGTGTGAGCTACCAGTGCCTGGCCAGAATCATCTTTGTTTTAATTTTTATTTAAGAGGCAAAATGAAGCATAGAATCTACCTTTCTTGTATTTTTAGAATAGGCCAGAAGTAGTATCTACCACTTACTGAATACCTAGCATGTCCTACGAATGTTCTTAGTGCTTCATGTGCTGAATATAATTTCATCCTTTTTAAAAAAAATTTTTTATTGTTTTATTGTTCATATGTGCATACAAGGCTTGGGTCATTTCTCCCCCCTGCCCCCACCCCCTCCCTTACCACCCATCCCACCCCCCCTCTCTCCCCCCCACTCCCTCCCTGGAAGAAACTATTTTGCCCTTATCTCTAATTATGTTGAAGAGAGAGTATAAGCAATAATAGGAAGGAACAAGTGTTTTTGCTGGTTGAGCTAAGGATAGCTATACAGGGAGTTGACTCACATTGATTTCCTGTGCGTGTGTGGAAATCAATGACCTAGAATTCTAGGTTAATTCTTCTTGAACTAACCTTTTCTGTAGTTCCTGGTCCCCTTCTCCTGTTGGCCTCAGTTGCTTTTAAGGTATCTGCTTTAGTTTCTCTGCGTTGAGGGCAACAAATGCTAGCTAATTTTTTAGGTGTCATCCTTACACTAATCTTATGAGGTGGGTATAACAAGTTTTTTTCTCAGATGAAGGAACTGAGGCCAAAGATCTTAAAGTAATGTGACGAAGGTCATTCAGACAGTATTGGCACAAAGAATTAAATTCAAGTTTGTTGGACTTTTAAAACATTTGTTGTATTATTTCTCCATGTGTTAGTTAGCTCTCTCTTACTGTAACAACATACCTGAGAAAATCAACTTATAAGGAGGAAAGGTTTATTTTGGCTCACAATTTTAGAGGCTTTAGCCCATAAATCTGCTGGCTCCATTGCTTCTGGACCTGTGGTGAGGCAGCCTATCACAACAGGGAGCACCTGGGGGAGCACAGCTGCTCCCCTCATGGCAACTGGGAAGAAAGACAGGGAGGGGGTATGGTCTCTATATACTCTTCAAGGGTGTACCCCCAATGACTTAACTTCCTCCCACAAGGCCCCACCTTCTAAAGGTTTTAGTACTTTCTGATGGCACCACAGGCTGGTGACCACACCTTCAATGCATGGTCTTTGAGGATGTTCCAGATCCAAACCATAGCACTCCATATGTGGATGTGTTGAAAGAGAACCCACTACCCACCTATCTTGGAAAAACGACCTTATCCTAGCTGCACGGATTTAGATTTGCTTTGAGGTCTGCAGGGCAGGTATCATGGATAAAGAGCCAAAGCCATGTTACGTGATGGCTGCTATGGAGCCACTCTTTACAGCGTCCCTTCCAGTTCCAAGTTCTGGCTATTGACTTATGCCTACGTTTTCTGCCAGGGCCCTCTTGGGTTCTTCAGATCCCTCTGTGGACTTCTTGGTGGACCTCGATCAGTAGACCTCGTCATGGCATAGCCTTGCTCTACTCCTATTTGTAGATGGTCTTCTCAGTGACCCCCTCCTGGAAAACAGGCACTATCCTTTCTCCAGTGGCTCCCAGTGTGTTTGGGACCCATCCTTGCTACTGAGCTCCCCAGACTTTGTGCATTATGTATGTATTTATTTTAAAGTAGTAGTGTTGTTGAAATATAATTCACACCGCCATACCATTCATCTTTTTAAAGGGTACAGTTCAATGGTTTTGAGAATGTTTACCAAGTTGAGAAATTGTCATCACTACCTAGTTCAGAAACAGTCTCATCACCCCAAAAAGAAACCCTGTACCCACTGGCAGTCACTTCATTCCATCCTCCTCCTGGCCCTTTGGCAACCAAGAACCTACTTTTGTCTCTGGATTTTCATGTGTTATTGACAGCAAGAGTAATTCTGCAGTTGGAGCTCTCTATGTCATCTGTTGGCAATATATCTCAGGAATTTCAGACCTGGATCTGTTGTGACAGTCCACATGGTAAATGAAAGAATTAAGAGGAAGCATGTGAAATTAGCTAGGGACCTGGGTGTCACTTGGAAGTGGGATTAAGCACTTTCACTTACACAAAAAAATTGGTCTTAAGATTTCATTTTCTAAGTTTGTCACTAAAGCTAGGTCTGTAACTCAGACTTACTGATGGTTGAAGTATAAACTATGATCTTTACAAATATGTAGCATAAAATATGTCATTTTAAACATTTTAAGTGTATAATTCAGTGACACTGAGGAGATTCACAAGGTTGTACAACCATCACCCCTACCTATTTCCCAAACTTTTTCATGGCCCCAAACAAAAACTCTAACCATTAAACAGTAATCCCCCAACTTTATGTCCTCTAGTCCCTGGTAAATCTAACCTTTTTGTCTGTAGGAATTTGCTTGTTCTAGATATTTCACATAAGTGTTCCTTTGTGTCTTTCTGATATCACCTAGCAAAATGTTTTCAAGGTTGGTCCATATTGTAACATGTGTCAGAACTTCAGTCCTTTATATGGGTGAATAATATTCCTTTGCAAGTTCATTTTACATTCTGTTTATCCGTTCATCTTGGTGAACACTCGGCTTGCTTCCACTTTGGGCTGTTGTGATAATGCTGTGCTGAATATCATATTGGTATATGTTTGCCTCTCTATTTTCAGTTCTTTTAGGTATATGTCTAGGATTGGAATTACTGTGTCTGAATTGTGACGTTTTAGTTGTAAGAGTCCACTTTCTTGTGTGGCTACCCCAATTTGAATCCCATGTGGATGAGACATAGCCTTAGGAAACCCCGTTGTGTCCGGAGTGAGGATCTGGTATTTTCTTTGCGCTATCAGTGCCTGTGTCACAGATTCGACTTTAATTGGGTGTTTAACAACCTACCAGCTGTCTTTTGATGAGGAGTGACTGATCCTGCCCTGTTCTAAAAATAAAGAAGGTTTCCACATCTGCCTATGGGCAGAGATGTTCAGCTCTGAGCAAATCAGAGGGTGACTTCCCCACGTGTGGAGTGCTATACATTCCTGCCCCGACTGAGGGGTGCAGCATGGCTTGGTCCCTGTGTCCAGTCTTAGTGCTGCCATTGGGGAAAACCAGCACCCCAGGGCTCATCTGGTTCTTCCACAACTAAGGATGAGGCAAGGGAGGCAAATGTGAGAAGGAAAGAAAAACAGTAGGGGAGAGGATCAAGAAAAGAGGAAGGAGAAAAAGGAGAAAGCAGGGTGAAGAGACAAGTGGAAGCATATAGGAAGCCCTTTGCCATGGGTTGATGACCTACGTAAGTGACTCGAAGCCCTGAAGCCAGCTTGGGATAGCTGCTTTTGGTAATTATTTTACTTAACAGTAATAATACCATGCCTGTGACCATGTGCTGAACTCTGTGATGTGAGGAAGAAGTCAGCACACATTACCGAATACACAGGGTCACAGAGGCATGGGAAGAACACTGCTTAACCTCTAGTGCAGGTGCACTTGGCTTAATCCACCTACTAGTAAATTCCTCTCTGTGGCTTCTCCCTTTACTTCCCCTCCCTGGTAACAGGTGCATCTTGGCCACCGTCCAGAGCTGGAATTTTGTACAAGTTTCTGCAAGGTTGAAGTTGGGTCGCCATGTCTGGCTGCCCAAGACATCCTGGGGATCTGAGCTGCACATCCAAGCGGATTGCAGTGACTCACATTTCTTATTTGGTCTGCGGTGGACAGGATCTTGTACTTCTGTTTTTCAATTATTTAAAAGGCAAAAATTTTGACCTCTGCCCAGCTGTCTGAAAGATCAGGAGATAAGAAGCCTTTTTCAGAATAAATTGACTGTGAAATGTCTCTGAAAATGAGGTATCACATGCCAGCTGTGATGAAAACAATCCTAAATAACTGTCCCCAACCCCCCTCAGAGTTGGAATCGTCTATTATTAACAAAAAGTTATGAAACATACACTATCTGCTAGGCAGTTTGCTCATAGAATCTCTTGATTCAAGAGGACCTTCAAGGGTACAGACCTCCAATCCTCCCTTTCTTTAAGGTGTGATGTAGTTTGCAGAGGTAAGATGTATACCCTCATAAACACACACAACCATACTAAATGGCAGAATATGCTTGATGTTATGAGGAGGTAAAGATGAAAGTCTTGTAAAGAGAGGATGAACGGTCAGATGAAAGACATGGAGGAAATGTGAAGGTGGTGATGGCTGAACTTGAAGGGTGGACAGAAGTGGGGTAGAGAGGAGAGATGGACCATCATCCCAACAGAAAGACCAGGACAGCCAATCATGTATTGATGGAACATGCATTGAGTTTTAAAGGAGCAGTGAGTTGAGTGGGTAGAGCACAGGTTATATAAGCTTGAGAAATGGGAGAGAAGGTTGGGATGGCAGGAAGGTGTTGGCATGACCCTTGTATGAGACCAAAGAGTTTGCTCCCATGTGATAGGTGATGGAGGGCCATATAAAGTGTTTGAACAAGGGACTGGTATGGTGGGAGAGTGAGCAGGGCACTTAAGGCTGCAGGTGAAGGACAGTTCTGAGGCTCTTGCCATTGTTCAGGGAAGGCAGGGAAGGAGTGGTTTTTCCAACACAAAGTCTGGGGCGAGGGAGCCCTTTGATATCGTCTAGATGGGAGGCAAATCGAAAAAATGCAGCATACATGCAGAGCAAGTTCTTTTAAAGAAGTGATATTTGGAGCTGTGGAAATGTTGAAATTGTTAGGGAAAGAGAACAGTGCAAAATGGTGTATGGCTGGAGCCAGAGCCCACAGTTTACATTTTACAGGTAGAGGGTAAGATGGCAGAGATGAGATATCACCCTGTGGGGTCATGGAGGTCAAGCAGGAGGGTGTCTTGCCATTGGTGTTGGATGGAATGGTGGGGAGGGAAGAGGGAGCTGAGATGATTTGGGTGTCATGGGTGGACTTTGGGTTCAGAGAGATGTCCAGTCATATTGCCCTGCTAAGGTGTGTGGGTGGTAGTCTTTCAAGGATTTTGGCTGTGCGTGAAAGTAGAGGAGAAGGTTCGTTGGCATGGGTGAGGCTGGAAGGTATGCTAAGGGGTTGTCAATGAAATGGAACGTAGTATGGGGTGTGTGTGTATGGAAGATGAGAGGTCAGGGGCCTCTGGGTCCTAGGAAATGAAGCAGCTGGAGTGGAGTCTGAGCTTGAGGAGACCATGAGAATGGAGTAACAGTCAGAGGGACCTCTGTGGACATCCCAGAGAGATCCCAGGCATAAGCTGGGGCCAGCACTGATCAGCATTTGTAGAGAAAGTCTCCCCAGAACTGAGTTTGGCTGTGTGAGACAGGTGCTAGCCAGACCAAGGGGGCAAAGGACTCTGGCCCTGTAAAGAGACAGACAAAGTTAGGGTTGGTGTGGGGGAAATCATAGTAGTTGCTGGACTAGTCAAAATGGCTGGTGGGAGTGAGGTCCCAGGATATTGTGCTGGCAGGAGTCAGGGTGTCTGACTTGTTCAGCCTGCCTCTGTTCAGATGGTCACTCGTCAGAACCCCTGGATGGCCTCTGATTGATGTACATAGGGGCAGGAGGGTTTCCTTGGGAAATGGGAACAGAGCCTGGGTAGAAGGAAGGTGGCAGCTTAAGGAGGGTAGTGCCATAGTTTGGATCTTAAATCTCTCCCAAAGGTCTAGGTGTTAAAGGGTCAATCCTCAGGGTTAGGAGGTGGTGGTATCTTTTAAAATGGAAATTAGCAGGAGGTCTTTGGGTCATTATGGTGTGTCCTCCAAGGAGTGTGGGACCCTGGCCCCTTTTCTTTCTCACTCCTCAGACACGAGGTAAGTGTATTTGCTCTGCCACGCACATTTGCCACAGGATGAAGCCATGGGCCGAGGAGCGTGGACTGAAACGCCAACTGTCAACTCTTTCTCTTTGTGAGTTATCACCTCAGACATCAAGGTGACTGACTGACATACGTGGGCACAGAATGGAGGAGTAGGACGCATGTATGTCTCTGTGTGCCTTTGCATGTGTGTGCGTGTATGTGTACGTGTGCATGTGTGTGCCTGTGTGCTTATGTGTGTGCACACATGTGCTTGTGTGTATGCATGTGCATATGCGTTCACAGGGGCATTTTGTGTCTGTGTGTGTGCTATGTATGTGCATGTGTGCCTGTTTGTGTATATGTGTGCCTATGTGTGTGCCTGCGCATATTTCTATGTATGTATATCCCTGCATGTGTGTGTATGTGTGTCTATGTGGGTGTGAATATGTGTGCTTGTGTAAATGTAGGCACATGAGGACAACCTTCACTGGCTTCACACTCTGGCCTCCTGAGAGTCTTCTGGGCACTGACAGCAGAGAGCTCAGGGCTGGGAGACCTGAGTAGTGTTTAGGACATGGATGGATGGGAGCAGGGGCCTGAGGCTGGTGGAGGGGATGTCAGACAACAGGCTTTTCACTTGATGCTCTGGGCATCAGACAAAGGCCTGCACTGCTGGCATGACAGTAGACAAGAGTGTCCAGGGCAATGCACGTGGGAGGTGGCAACCTTGGGGTCTTCACCTGAGAACACTGACCTCTGTATTCCTGCCCCTGTCTCCAGACACCCCCCACCCCTGAGCTGTCCTCCTCTGGGCTCTGATATTGACTCTCTGGAGAACCAGTTAGCCTTTGTGGAGTTGGAGGGCTGAGATTTTATATCCTTATAATTATACCAGAATATCAAATTGCTGAGAACAAAACATTTTATTATTTCTTCTGCCTTACCCCTTTTAATCCTAAAACCAAAATGTTACAAACCACTGGAAAATCTCAGGTTGGGTCCTTTCTGAACTTTACAGCGCCTGGATGTCCCTGTGATCAAGAAAGATGCGGTATCTTGAGTGTTTCAGGAAAGGGAATGAGTTTCGGGTGCTGAGGACAGTATTACTCTTTGAATGCCAGGGAAATGCCCTCTGCTGGATGACCTGTGCTCACTCCATGCAGGAAGGAGTTAGTGACCAGAAGGCACCTAGACCCTGCCCTGGTCCCTGTTACAGGTGCTGGGGACTCTGGCTGAGGGAGTCTGGCTGATGGTGTTGGTGGCCCTGGGGGCCTTTCCCAGCAGCAAGGAGAATGGTGGTGGCTGCCAGGCTGGTGTCTCTGAGTTCAGTACGCCAGTGCCAGTTTTGTCCTTATGTGATGAGAAGTTGTTGACTGCGTGTGGTTTGGAGTGGAGTGCTAGCCCATCGTGTTGACATGCACATACGGCCCAGAGTCTCAGGTCCTTGCCTTTTCTCTGTCTTCTTGGCTGAGGAAGTAGCCCCAGTCATCTGCCTCCTGCCTTGCCTGGAAGTAGTAGTATGATAGCCCTCGTGGGAGCCCACATGGCTGCCGGTGGCCACCATCTCACCTTCTCTGGCCTCATCTGGAATTTTACTTGTGAAATTTGGCCTTATTCTGATGAATCTCAAAGACAGTGCTGACCCATCTCCATCTCTTGCTGGGTCTGGGCAGCGAAAAGCATTGGGATTTTTTCTTTTTTTTCCACTCCAGTGAAACTTGGGCAGAATGAAATGTTTTCCTTTGAGGGTATCAGTTGTGGAATGAGTTCATGGTCCAGATGGACAGGTTCCTCCATTCCAGCCACCATCATGTGCCGGGCCATTGGTCCTCTGCATTTCTTTGGAGTTTGGCTTGGCTTTTATGAAACAAGGGAGAAAAGGAAGTCTGGAAAAAGAAAATGGCCTGGATAAAAGTGTGCTTGGGACTGATGAAGCAGAGAGATGGCTGGGGCTCTGAGCAGGGGCCATGGCTGTCCTCGAGACCTAGGAGCATCCTGGGCTGTAGTCATGTTCACACACTCTTGGCCTGTGGGCTGGCACAGAGAAGGTCCTTTTAAGTGGTAATTCTAGGTCATGGTCAGTTTGAAAGGGAGAGGATAACATGGCAGTGAAGGTCATTTAACTTGTGCCTTTCAGGGCACAAGACCTAGCATTCCAGGGACAAGTTCCTCTAATCCTTGGAGGCCACCTGCTCACAAGCTCTGTATGTGTGTGTGTGTGTCTGTGTGTGTGTGTGTGTGTGTGTGTGTGTGTTGCATGTACAGTCTATGCCTGTGAGAGAGAGGCAGAGAGGAGGGGAGAGCAGTGTGATTGAACTTCAAACCCCAGAAAGACAGCATGTTGTCACAAAGTGCATCTGCATCTGGAAACAAGGACATCTGTGTTTAGAAGGACCTTTAACTCTTGCTTTGCCATTATGACTGACTCATTTTTCTCCATGTCTAGGATTCTACATTTTCTTCCCCCCTCATTAAGCATCTGTTTATTCTTTTAACCTTATTTATAAATGACTGTTACAGCAGGAGAAAACTTTGTGTCTTGTCCCCTTTGTATTGTCAGCTGCATTTGGAGGAATGGCAGTGTGGGCTCAAATGCTTAAAGAGTATTGCTGAACTAAGTTTACACCGAGAAAGAACATAAAACAGCCCTGCTCTATGACTTGAAAAATAATACCAAAGAACAGGACTTTGGGCTTGGAAGGTGTGTCACTGTCTCATGTTTCCATGGCTTTGTATATGAAACTACTGAGGGGGGAGGTCTTGAGTTGGGGTGCTTTATTTTATATGCAGTAGAAGTGACTAAGAACTCAAACCCACTTCTGAGGAAGTTTTGGGAGGATGCTTTATTGAATCTTGCTTTTGGATTTCTTTCTTTAATATCTTAATATTTTGTAGCTCTTTTAACAGTGATCCATGAATGGTAAGCATCTTCACCCCCTCTTTTTTTTTTTTTTTTGCAGTATTGTGATATGAAACTCAGGGCCTTGTACTTGATAGGCAGGTGCTCTACCACTTGAGCCACACCCCTGGCCTAGCATCTTCATTCTTGAAGTTTAGACAAGTACAGAATTCTGTGTTGGCAATTATGTTCCCTCAGCAATTTAAAGATATTCCATTATTTTCTGGACCCCATTGTTGCTGATGAAAAGTCTGCTGTTAGTGCCAATAAATAATCACTATTCTGATGTTTTAAAATATAGTCTCTTCATTTTTAGTATTGTACAGTTTTTTGATGTTGTATTAAATGCATAGGCTTTTTTTGTTTTTTAAAGCTTGCTTGGACTTCGTGAGAGACTTCACTCTCAGGGTTCATATTGTTCATCAGTTTTGGAAAAAAATTCTCAGTGATAATCTTTTTTTTTTATAATTAAGCCCATTTTAAGCTGGTACATAAAAAATAAAATTGTACATATAATGGGGTATCAGTATCTATATACATTGTATAATGTTTAAATCAGGCTTAGTCATTACCTTTTCAAATATTGCCTGTCCCCTACTCTATTTTATTCTTCTGGAACTCTGTTATTAAAATATATAATGGCTTGGTGTGGTGTTGCACACCTGTAATCTCAGCATTCAGGAGGCTGAAGCAGGAGAATCATGAGTTCTAGGCCAGCCTGGGCTACATAGTGAGATTCTGTCTCAAAAACAGAAAGAAATCAACAAACAAAAAATTCCCAAACCTGTCAGCCCTGTAACAAACAAAATAAAACATCTGAAACAAAATATATATTAATCATCCTCATTTTACCCTTTAAAAAATGCTAGTTCAAGTTTTATATTTCAGGACCTCTCTTTGCTATATTCTGGGTATTTCTTTCCCTCTATATTCTAATTTACCAGTTTTCTCTTCACTTGTATCTGTTTATACCTTAAATACAATTTTTAAATTTTCAATGACTTTTTATTCCTAAAAGTTCTGTTTCATTCTTTTTCTAATGTTTTTTTCACACAGTATTTTCCCTTTATGTTTTTATTCCATATTTCAGATTGTTGATCATTTAAAACATTTTTTATACTTAGTCTCTTCACATTGTCTTATCGATCTTAGCTCTTGGGGAATGGTTATCTTATTGATTGTATCTGCAAATGTTCATTGAGGGTGGGTCATTTATTTCTGTGTCATGGAACTGTTGAGTGTGACCTCATCTTCCTTGGGATATTTTTTTTTGCCCTATGGAGTTCTAAATTTGGAGGTGGTATGATATTGCTGGTTTGCATTGGCTCCCAGTGGGCAATCTTGGTAGTTTGATTTGTCTGAAGGCCATTTTTAATGTTTGCTTTTTGACTTGGAAGGCTATAGCATACTACTGCTTTGATGTGTCATGAGAAATGTTTTCACATCCAGCAGATCCATCAGACAAGGGAAATGTATGCAGAGTGGACTGAGTGCAATGTACATCAGGAAATGTTTTCATTTTTCTACCCTGTGGTATTCACACCCACTCTGTTGGGCCTCCCTTTTCCATTCTTTGCCACAATCTCAGGCCTATCTTACCTTTCTGCTCACATCCAGTTATTTGAACTGTCTCATTTCAATAACAAGGACTCGTTTTACAGGTATTAAAATGTTCAGTCTAGTCTGTTAGAATGTCCATATTTAATAGACCACTTCAAGCCTTGCTCATGGTTGTCTGATTTGGGTAATGGAAGAGGGTCAGGGCCTATTTTTTCCCTTTTTCCATTTCCAGTTCCTTTACTCCTTCCCTGTGGGTGGGTTTTCCAGGGTGAAGGAGAGGGACCTAGAGGAAACAGATCTAAAGTCCCTGCCCTTGGTGCAGTTTTTGACCAACGTTGGCTGGTGCTGAACATCTGCGATGGTAGCAATCCTAGTCCTGGCTCTTTGTGGGTCCTTTTTACTGTCTGTTTCCCTGAAGTGGTGATGAGCTGTGTGCCAGACCTCGGGGGACTCTCACAGCCTCTTTCTGCCGAGGCAGTCTTCTTGGGTGCAATGCTTTGTGGTGGCTGAATCCAGCTGCCTGGTATGTCGTCACCTCAGCCCCGTGGAGGGCACTGCATTTAGTTAAAAGTTGGAGTCACAGCTGTTTCCCATCATCACCCAGTCTCTTTGCTGGCAGGACACAGGTGCTGTCCCTTGGTTTATGTGCACCCTTTCAGATTTGGCAAGACACAGGCAGGGCGTGTCCCAAGAATATGACTCTGTTCTACATGGGGGAGGAGGGGATGTTTCAGATTCTGTCACTTTAGTAGGCGTCAGACAGAGGGTGAGAGGCAGGTGTCTCTCTACTTTGGCATCACTGTCCCATCCTTAGAAGTGCTCTCTTTGGGGCCACCTCCCTGGCTCAGGAGAGAGGGGTAGTCCTGTCTGTGTGAGCCCACACCTGGCTGTCTTCCAAACTCCTGTGTTTATTGCTGTAGGCTTTTGAAGGCTGGGTGACGTGCAGAAGGAGTCCAAGGGCCATTTTGGCTCCTCTGGTCCTGCAACACTCTGTCTATACAGTGCCTCTGTTGTCTGAGGGGACATCATCGGTGCTTCTTAGGTTTGGGGCTTCAGCTGGAATTCTGAGATAACACAAAACATTCCAGGTAACACCTCTTCTCTCATAGTTCCTTATCTTTTCTTTGGGAAGGTGGGCAGAGGTTTTAGATCCCTTTTACTGGGCAGGTGATGCTTCAGGTTCTTGACTTTATGCTGGGGCCTCAGGTCTGACTCTCAGCTTTTTGGTGCCCCATGTAATCTTCCAAGTCCGTCTGGCCCTTGGACCTGTAATCAGTCCAGGTCCCACAGGCTATCATGGCTTTAACCCCTCAGCTCATCACTCAACTCTCCATTCCACTCTCTTCTCCTTCCTGGGACTGAGGAATTCCCTTTCCTTTGTACTCAGCTCATTTTGTTCAGCATTTCTCTTCCTCATAAAAAGAATGAGTTCTCCATTCTTTGCTGATTTAAACATGATCTGCCATATCATCAGAACTGGAAATTTGCACCTGTATTTTGTAGCTCACTGCTACTTTTATCACAAGGATGTTGCGAAGACAAGCAAGGTAATGTATGTGGATATGCTTTGAAAGCATTTACAGGGCTGGGGGTGTGGCTCACGTGGGACAGCGCCTGCCTAGCAAGTGTGAGGCCCTGAGTTCAAACCCCAGTACCGCTGAAAAAAAAAAAAAGAAAGCACTTATGTCTTTATGAGGAAGGGATTTTGATAAGTATACCTTGCTTAGTTTGTTAAGTAATTCTCCCTTAGAGTGGACATTCAATAAAGCTCTATTTGTAAGACGAAATTCAGAAACCAATGTGACCTGATATTTAATAGTTTATCTCCTTAACTATAGCCTCACTTTCATGGCACCTAATGAGTTCTAGTCTGTCTGATAGAACTTACTCATTTCCAGAATGTGTAAAATTTTCAGGATGCTAGTCCACTGTTACTCCTTTTTAACAGCATTGATATAAGAGGCATACAATAGTTCTGCATTACAATTTCTACTTGGTACACTAGGTGTGTTTGTCAGTGTTCTGTTACTGTAACAAATATCTGAGATAACCTATAAAGAGAAAAGGTTTATTTGGGTTCACAGTTTTGGAAGTATTATGACCAATTTCCCCTGTTATATTTGGGCCTGTGACGAGGCAGTGTATTGTGGTGGGAACATATGACAGAGCAAAGTTGTTTACCTCATGGCTGGGAAGTAAAAACAGAGAAAGGGGCTGGTGTCTGAGTATCCTTTCAACAGTATGATCCCAATGACTAAGATCCCCTCCACCGCTAGGCCCTGCCTCTTAAAGTTTCCATTCCCTCCCAGTAGTGCCAAACTTTGGACCAAGCCTTTAACACATGCGATTTTGGGGGTCAGTCAATGTCAAAACTAGAGCACTAGGTCTCTGTTGGGTGCAATAAGAACGTTAGATAGACTCATTCTGCTGCTAGTCACTTACAGAGCCAGACAGGACAAAGTATGTCCATCAGTCATCAGTCAGTCAGCCCATGTTGAATGAGAGCTGACTGAGTTTGACACTGCACCAGCCCTTTGGCAGAGGGCATAACAAGCATAACCAGCTTTGACAAGCATGTATGAAGTGCTCACCAGCCACCAGACAGACAGAACTGATGAATGAAGCAGAAGGGCACCTGCCACCCTTGAGTGTGCAGTGGCCACCGGCTGACATGGCATTGGACTGTCTTGCTGCTATCCGTTATCACAGCTGCACTTGTTGGGAAGTGAGGGGACCTGCCAGACTCTGGAAGTCTTAGGGGTTTGATGCTTCTGATCCCACCAAGCATCACAGCTATTAAAAAAACAAAACAAAACAAAACAAAAAACCAACCCCTCGTCCAGCAGTCAGGTGGCTTTGGCAGAAAGGAATCAAGCAAGTATGAAAGACTGAGACTTTTATGAGACTGAGCTGCAGTCTTTGTGCCGCTGAGGTTTACCTTTGTTGTCACCTTCCCTTTCCATTCCCTTCCCATTGCCGTGGAACTTTGTCACGCCACCCTCAGAGATCTAGGGCTCTTCCCTTTTGTTTCTTCCATCTGTCAAAACATGCCTGCAGGAAAAAGGCCTTGTAGCGGTGCTCCGGCTCATCCTGGCAGCCTGGGTATGTCTTGGGTGAGCTCGGTTCTCCCTGAAGTCTACTTTGTCAGGGGAGAGCATGTGGTGGGGTAGGAGGAGAGCTATCCTTTTAAGGATGTGGTTAACAGCTCCTCTGGGAGGGCAGAGCCACCTGGACCCTGCTCAGAGGGAGGCTGGAATCATCTATTTACATTTTTGTATAAATTTAAGCCATTTTATCTTCTCTCTGAAGTATTTGCAAGTTCAGCCTTTTCTCTAATTGTGAAATAAAAGATTCTGTCTCCTCTCCAGGAATTTTAGGCATCAGCAAATAAGTTCAGAGAGAATTAGTAAGACTAAAAATCATTCTATGGATGATTCTACTGAGCCTGTGGTTTCAGGTTAAATCAGGCAAAGGAGTTATCTAAGATGACAGATAGATTTCAGGCTCTGGGTGGATTCAGGATTGGACCTGTGGAGAAGGATTCAGAGCTTCTGCCTGAGTTCAGCAGAAGTCATTAGGTGATTGATTAGTGATGTCTGCCCTGGCTCAGCATGGAGGCAAGGCAAGGGAGCTGCATATCTACTATTTTAGCCATTCCCTAAGAGTTGGAGAAATGTGTAAGTTAGTTTTTATATAACTGGTTGACTCTTATCAGCTCTGTCAAAACAAGTAGCCAATTCAATGAAAAGTAAAAATCAGTTGAAATATGTTTGGTATAATATAGGAAAAAAACCCCTCCAAAAACCTACCTATTTAAAAAATTATACATTTCACCTTTTATTCAGCTAGCCTGGTACATCGCAGACATATTTTTAAAAGTGCATTAAATCTGAGTGCTGCTAATTTCTGATCTGCTGGAGTCCTAGATAGTGCTTGATAGTTTGATTGTACTTTCTTTCTTAGTATTTTTCAAAGCATCTCACACAGATTGCCTCATTGTCCTCTCACTTGATCCCTGGGATGGAATGGTTTCTACTGTAGGTGGCAAGATGAATCACATGACCTGCCACAGGTAGTGTGGCAGTCAGGATCAGGTTAGGTGACCCTGCTCTCCTATTCTGTACCATGAACTCTCTGTGACCCCTCTGGGGTCTCCTTGACCTAGTGAAAATTTCTATCCCTTGACTGTAGTTGACATGCTATCTTGGGCAGAGACTGTGTTGGTGCAGTGACTCAAAATAGCTGTCTGTCCCTGCTTAAGAGGCTGCTCTTCTGTGCAGCAAACTGATGAATTAGACCCCACTGCTTTGATAAAATACTTTGGGGCTCATAGGATGGAAAATTTTGTTTGGAAATGGAAATATCCCATAGCCATTCATGCCCTGAAGTTGTTAGCTAATGCTGTTTGAGTCACCTCTTGCCATCTCTGGCACCCATGGAGGGCCTCCCTGTGGTCTACCTAGAGTGGTCTGAGTTTGGCCATATTAGGCTTTCTAAGATGTCTTGCTTTCGAAGTGCCTTTCAACCTGCCAACACCCAAGTGAAGACCCAGAGCAAGCCATGCATTTAAACGGCCAAGCTGCAGGGAGAGCTAAGTGGAGAGGCCATGGGATGTGTGAGCCATTTACTTAACATAAATCAACTTTTGGAGTGCGAGCGCCTTAATGCATTCCTTCATTATAAACAGTTTAGAGTCATGACAGCCAACGTCTTCTCGTCCCGCTTTCTTTAGCGCAGGCCTCCATTTGAATCTGTTTCTGCAGCCTGGGGCCCTGATGATTTTGAGGGATGGTGAGGAGGCCATGCTGAAGGAAAAGAAACTCTTGTCATACAGCCTTGACTTCTGGAGCTTTAGCTTCTTCTTGGGTGCTTGTTGTTCCCAGCAGGCACCTGGCTAAATGCAGTATACCATATTTCACCTAATCCTCACCTCTGATTTATGGGTGGGGGAGGGAGGATGGTTACCTTTTATAGAGAAAACCAAGGTTTCTTAGTGCCTCAGGTCGCTCAGCTAATAAGTGGCAGGGCTGGAATTAGAAGCTAGATGGCCTGTTTCCGGAGCCCCTTGCTCCTAAAAGCCTTACCATAATCAGACTGCTTTGCTTCTAATTTGGATGGGTTGTTGTTGAGCTTTTGGGCTTTTCTGTGTTGCTTAAATAGCAGCCCATGTGCTGGCTGGACAGCCTGTGAAGGAAGACTGGATGCAGATCTGCCCCAGCCAGAAGGCCTCATGGAAGCAGTGTCAGCACAGTGATAGACTGTGCTTCTCCCAGCCTTGGGTTTAGAGTGGTGCGAGCACCAGTGGTGCTTTCAGGTCCCTCACCACAGCCTGCTCCAGGGCTTGTACTCCACTCTGCCTGTACCACAGAGTGGGAACAGCCAGGGAATCCATTTCGGTCTAAACAGGGGTGGGTATATTTAGATACAGTCTCTCGAGACTGTCATATGTGTTTATCTGCATGCTTGGAGATCAAAGTCAGGGAGGGGTCAGGAAGAAAATGCTTGTGTTGACATCCAGTTGACACATGGCTCTTTCCCAGGGCCATGGGGCAGCCTGAGACATAGGGACTATTTTAGGGTCTTCCTTTATCAGTTTGGAATTGTCCCTGTCTGCACTGCAGTCAGAAACAAGCCGGATCTGCCTTTCCAGACATGAGGAAAAAGATCATCACGCAGGGTTGCCTTCCACTCCAGTCTCTTCCCAATAGGCTCACACGACACAGGGCCCTTTGTTTGCCCTCCCCAACCCACCGGCAGATGTAGCTTTCTGATTCACTGTCTAATTCAGGGCAGAGACTTGCAGAGCAGTGTCAAGAGGGTCTGTTTTCACTTCTGGATGTTACACATGCTTAATGTTCTTGCTTTGAGTGTGTTCCAGGAGGATGCAATAAATAAAGAGGCATGTACCATCCATCGCCACCTAGGCTGCAAGGCCCATGTGGAGAATGCTGCTTTGGGGGGAAACCATGTTGTTTTCTCCCCTCCCCACCTCCTTCCCTCCATCCCCCCACCCTCCCTTTTGCCTGCCTTTCTTCTATCTTTCCTTTCTCTTTCCCTCCTTTCCTCTTTCCCTTCAGCCCTCTTTTCTCCTTTTTTTCTCCCTCCCTTCCCTCCCTCTCTTGATCCATTCCTTGCTTCCTTGTTTCTTTCCTTCCTTCCTTCCCTCCCTCCACCCTATCATCTCTCCTCTGCCTCCTGTCTCCCTCCCTTCCTCACTTCCTCACCTTCTTCCCTTTCTCCCTCCCTCCTTCCTTCCTTGAGAAAAATGTACCATCATGCACCGCCAAAGCAGTTCCCCAAGGGCTGTCAGGGCATCAGGGATCATGTCTCCTTCACCATGTATTTTGCACTCACAAAAATCACTTGCCTCTGGCTTTTCCAAGTTCACTGCCATTGTTGTAGAGTCAACCACGCTTGTACTGGACCGTTGCTGTTTTCCATGAGGTGACCTTCTGCTTTGCGTAGTGGGCTTATTAAGTGGGGCTGCGCTATTTTTAAGGCTCAGGATGCCTCCTGCTCTTTGCACATGCAGTTGCTGTGTTTGGAGGACACATAGTTCTGCTGACAGTTCTCCACACACTGAAATGGACCTAACGTCCACGGAATGTAGGAGAGGACAGAAGCACTGGCTGGGACAAGATGCATTGTCATCACCTGGGCCAAGCGTTCAGCTGGGCTTGTGAGAACTAATTAGCTCTAACTTCACGTTAGCGGGGAGGTCAACCACCATTCAATACAACGTGTTGCCCATTTGAGGATGTGCGGACATTTGTTTTAAGTTGTGTTTCTTTTACGATCAATTGGAAAATTTAGTTTAGTGACAGCAAATAGCTGTGTATGTGAGTTTGTGAGTGGTAGGTTGGTAAGAGTTTGGGGCGTTGTGTTTAAATTTCAGCATCATCTAAACTTCTGGGTAAGTGTTTGATATTGTGATATTTCACATATAAAAAATGATACTGGTATTTAGGCTTTGCAGTTGATTGCAGCTATGTCCTTTCTAAGCTTTTCCTTAGCCTTTTTTTTTTTCAAGACAAAGGGAAGACTTTAATATATGTTTAGACCAAGGTACATAACGATATAGATCACAGTTTTAATTTTTTTTTTAAGAGGAAGGGAAATAGTTTTGGCTAGATTGAGCTATGTTGGGATTTGGAAATAAAAATGGTGATACTTCATTGTAGACAATATATTGTAGATAGTATATATTGTAGGTAGATGGTAGATAAGCCATGCCTTAAATTAGAAATTTCATGTGAGTTGTGTCATTTAATTCTCATAACACTCCTGTGTTGTAGAGATGAGTATTTTAGCTGACCCAAGGAGAGAATAGGTTAGAAACAGGTAATGCCAGGTGACCTATAGGAGTTGGATCTGGATATAGGGTATAGGGCTTGGGCTTTGGGAGTGGGTAAGAGTTAATGCCTTAGGCCTCTGAGATTGGGAGAGTTAGAACAGAGCTCTTACACAAAGCCCTTAAAGAGCTTAATGAAGGAATATGAGGAAAACTGCTTCCCTTTCTAGACTAAACAGCAAGGAAGCTTACCATCCATTCTGGGCTTGTTGAATCACCTACGAGAGAGAGAAACACTAGGCCTATGCCACTCTCAGGTCTAGAGTCTCAGTTTATGACTGTGCACCAAATAACACTTGGTCAACATGGATTGTGTACATAGTGGGGTCCCATCATATCCTGGTAGCCATGTTTGTGAGAGTGCACTATGGTATTGCCTGTCACTGAGGTTCTTAGAACATATCTCCATCAATAAGTGATGCATGATCAGATTAGCACATTACAGGAAACTTAGAAAATTAGCATAACTAAATGTAGGGTGTGATGGATGAATGACACTCGCCTACTATATACTTTAAAATGTATGATGATTGTTTCAGTCACTTTGGCTGCTCTAACAAATTATTATAGACTGGTGGCTTAAGTGGCAAATATTTATTTCTTACAGTTCTGGAGTCTGGGAACTTCAAAACCAAGGTCCCAGCAGATCCGTGTCTGGTGAGGGCCTACTTCCTGGATTGCAGACAGCTGACTTCTCACTGCATGGTCACTGGGGAGAGAGCTGAAGAACTCTCTCATGGCTCTTCTTAGAAGGGCACTGCTCCCATTTGTGAAGGGTCTTGGGATCTAATTATTTCTCCAGGCCCCAACTCCTTGAGCTGGGGTTTTTATTATTTTGTAAAATAGAAAAGCAAAAACAAAAACAAGAAATAGAACTAGGATAACTGATCTGTAGGCCTCTTTAAATGTAACACAGACAACTGAAGTACACTTCTTATAGCTCAGGACTCTTCATATTTTCTTACAATAAGCAATCCTGGCTGAAGGTGAGCTGACAATAAAAAAAAAAACCTTCATAACAAAATAAACTACAATGAGGAAAAGTCAGCAGATACAAGAAGCAGAATTTCTCCCACAAGAACTCAAGCATCAGGACAATACAAAAACAATATAAAACAAAGTTGCTTAAAAATTTGAAGAGATTGAGGAAGAAATAGAAAATATAATAAAATATTGCTATTGGATAAAAAAGATTTGAAGAAGGGCTCTTGTACTTATAGAACTGAAAAACACATTGCAATAAGTACTTAGTGGCTGAGTTAAACATAATAGAAGATAAAATTCATGGATTGGAAGACAGATTTGAAGAAATTGCTCAGAAAGCAGCACAGAGATATAAAATATTACGTATATGGAAGAACAATTGAAAGAACTGGAGGCAAGAATGAAAATATTCATTATATGTCTTAATGGAGCTCTTAAGAGACAATGGAGTGAATGAAGAAAAGGCAGTATTTTAAAAGCTAACATCAAGAATATTTCAAAGTTTAAGAAAAATATTGATTTTTAGATTGTAATAGCACACTGAGAATTAAGTAAGGTAATTAAAAATATATCCACCTCTGGACTCTCAATGTAGAAAACTACTTAAATGTCAAAGAAAATGAGGAAATCTTAAAAGCAAGCAGGAAGAAAAGACAGATTATTTCTCAACGAACAGCACACTTCATCAACCACAAAGGAAGCCAGACAACAATGAAATAATCCCTCAGAGCGCTCGGTGAGTATCAAAGTAGAATTCTGTACAAAGCTAGGTTATTCAAGAGTTAAGATGAAAAGACATTTTTCATACAAAGACTGAGACTGTTTACCTCTTGCTAAAAGAGCTTCCAAGGGACACAGTTAATAAAGAAGGCTTCATTTTCTTTTAAAGAAGACTTAAGATTCAGGATGATTAAAAATTAAGGTGGTTTTGAAATATGAACAACCATAAGGAGGAAGGTCAGTGAGAGATGGGGTGGGTGCAAAGATCAGAATTGAATGTATTCTAAGGGTTTGGTATTTTCCAGAGGGCTAATGAGGTACTATTTAAAATATCTCTTAATTCAAAAGAAAAAAGGAGCACTATCCAGACCTTGACTCTTTGACACCATCATTATTAGTAGACTAACAACTAACATATATTGAGTTTTTTTGTGTGCAAGGTTTTTCATTTATGTTATTTCATTTAGCAGCCATATGGAAAAGGGAATGTTCTGGTTTTGAGAGGTAAGCAAACAAGGGGCCTTTGTACCCTCATCACTCAAATGATTGGTTAGTAGTGTGCGTGAACCCAGGTCCCGTGTTAGGAAAAGTAAGTGGACTGTGAGTTCTAACTCAGGTTTGCCCAACCCTGGACTCCCTGATCTGTTCTCTACAGTGACTGCCTTCACTGCTTCCTTCTTTCTGGAAGAGTCAGGCATTAGCTCTTCCTTTGTACTTCCTGTACATGGAGTCCCCACTTTTCCCTCTCACACATTCTGTGGTCTTTGTGGTCTTTTTGTTCCATTCAAACCTGATACCTTGGTTGTATTGCTACTGTATGTCATGTGGACTAGCTGAGTCCTGGGCTTGCTGGCTCTCCCCAGTCTCTTTGTGGTACTCAGACAACATCGTCAGCACAGTGTTGCTAGGAAATGATCATAGCATTTGGAGCACGTGTTCTCTCTCTTCTCTCTCATACACACCTGCCTTTACCATCTGTTCAGGATGCTTCTGGCACCTTGACCCTGCCTTGCTAAGATGCTCCACTGCTTCTGGACTGTGAGTCTTAGAGCTTGGATAATTCAAGGAATTATCAGTGGGAAAACCAGTGCCCGGGGTTGCTAAGCTACACTGGACCTGTTCTAGTCACACATGGAGAAGAGGTGCCAAGAGTGAGATGTCCCATGTTTCAGGAATTTTCATTCAGTTTCCTATGTTTTGAACAAAAAGGCCAAATCTGCTTAAGTCTATTTTATATCCGTATAGGTAGATTATATATATGTGTACACACATATTTACATGTGTGTATACTCCCCCTCATATATATATATATATATATGTATATGTATACATATATATATACATATACATATATATGTATACATATATATATACATATACATATATATATACATGCATACTGAATTAACTGATGAAATCTGTGAAAAGAGTTTCTCTGTTGTTTGTTTTTGCTACTTTGTTGTTTAATCACTCATTGTGCTCTTTGGTTTCCAGAATTTTCAGTTTCAGGCTAACACAGTTAATTAGGTAGCCCCACATGACCTGGCTCAAGGGAAGGGAAAGGAAAGCTCTGAATGTTATTTAGGTTCCTACCGTTGGCTTCTCACACTCTGCCAGCATTCTCTTGAGGGTTGTTCTTGGTGCATTTGGGCAGACCTGAGACCAAATTCATACAGAAGGAGTCTTGATTTAAACTGCTGGTGTGAGCAAGCCTGGCATACAGATGGTGTCATTTAGACAAACGAAGGCTCTTTGCTTGATGCTGATGGAAGCTGTGGGCTTTTCCAGTCTGTTTTGCCCAGAGGGCCCTGGCTATAGATCATAGCATTGTCACAACGGCCTGTGTTGTTGAGGCCCATGACCTTGGTTTTGAGGCAAAGACATTTAACTTCCCCAAGGGTGTGGCAGAGGACTGGAGTAGACTTTTCCTAGTGGGGTCGCCGGGGTTTGTGGAAACAGCATTTATCTTGCGATGGAAAGAGCTGGGTTCATGTTTTGACTCACCAGCCATCTCAGACGTAGTCTTGGTAAGGCCTTTGAGCCTTAGTTTCTCTAGCTGAGAATTGATGGTGTTTACCATCACTGTGAAGAGAATTGAGTGATATAATGCAGGAGAAAAAGCTTTTGTAAACCTTAGAACAACGCAGATAGAAGGCATTGCGTCTGCCAGTGCTTTGGGTGTGTTGTGGGAAGTTAATGACCCTGGCTGTGCCATATTTCATTGCTAAGAATGATGAGTGCTGTCAATAAATATCGATTAATGATGAGGTGGAGAAACTGTTTGACTCAGTGTGGAAGCCAGTGCTTTATAAATTAAATGCATGCATTCATTTGGTCATTCACAGAGCAAATATTTATTGAGTGCTAAACAGAGGACACTGGGAATACAACAGTGAATAAAAAAAGTGGACTTGTGATTAACACTTCCTCTGGGCTTCACAGAATCAGAAGTAGGTGTGTTGTTTTCATAGAGTTAAATTTATTCAATAGAAAAGGTTGTTCTTTGTGCCAGTAGTGTATCTATCCTGCTCTGTGGTATTAAAATGTCTTTTCTTTTGGGCAATGACAGGGACAGAAGATGGTAGTTACTGTTTGAAAATTTTCTTACATAGTAAAATAAGAAAAGGTGTTATTGGTCCTTGAAATTCAAAAGTCTAGGACCCACTGATCTGGCCCAGTCTCCCACCCAGTACAGACTTGACCTTGACTTAGCATCTTAATGGGTGCCATTTGGTAATTCTAGGGAAGGGGACTTCACTGTCTTCCAAATGTAGCCACTCTGGTTTTAAGTACCATTTATTTTTTGAACGTTCTTTCTTATATTAAGTGGAATTCTGCCATCCCATAACTTCTGCCCATGAGCCTTATTTCTTCCATCTGGAGCAGATCACTCCGTTTTCTCTCTCCCTTCCACCTCGACACCAGATTCTTGAAGCAGAACAGTGTTTCTTCTAAGCATATTTTCCAGGCTTCTTTTTCTCCTTTCCTTACCCAAGTTCCTTCACAGCTTCACTCTCACCCTTCACCCTCCTGCTCCTCCTCTGATCCCTTCTGCTTAGCCAAGGTTCCTGTTGATGTCTGCTGCCCAGAAGGGTCACAGGCTTCAGCTATGAACTGACTGCACCTAGTGCCCAGCCTGCTCTTCCCTTATTCTTGGCTTTGAACTTGGATTAAGGACATAAAGACAACATTTGTCTCTTTAGCAGCTGTGCTATATTGTTGACTCATTTTGAGATGAAGTCTTCTAGCACCCCAGGGTCCTTGTCCTTTAAATTGCTGATAAGCCAGAGTTCCTCTTACCTTATGTTTGGACAGTGCAATTTTCTCATCTAAGTGCAGTCCTTTACAGTGCGCACCTATTATATTTCATCTTGTCAGTTTGGTCTGTGGTTTCAGTGTGTTGAGGTCATTTGAATCCTGATTCAGCCTTCCAGCTTACTAACTATTCCTCCCAGATTTGTGTCGGCAGCATGTTTGACAATTTTTTCTTCATCCAGATTTTTAATTCAATGTTAAAAAAGTGAGAGCCAAAGACAGAGACCTGTGTCACATCAGTAGAGACCTTCCAAGTGTGACTCAGGGCCCTGGCATCTGTGCATAGACTCAGTGCATCTGTGAATGCATGCATCCGTCCGAACATTTTGTGTCTTCTGACCGCAGGTCCACCTAAGTGTCTTGCCCATGGTGGTCATGGGAGTTCTATTTCTGACTCTTTTACTTATCATTCTTAAGGCAATGTTAATTGTGCCCATAGTTGAACCATTGTTGAACCATTGTTGGTATGATTATGACTTCCAAGTTTACTTTTTTAGCCCATATATCTGTCTCAAGTTCACATCTTTAATTTTTTAGTAGGCATCCCCAGAGTGTTCCAAGTTCAATGTCCCTGCCTTCTAGAACCCTTTTGTCTCTTTCTGGGAACACTAGTTCATGATTGTGTCACCAAGTTGGCCAAGTCAGATACTTGGGAACCATTCTCAATGTCTTGGTTTTCTTCGCAGTCCACAGCCAATTCAATCAGCTGTCCTTAGAGATTCTCCCTCCTAATATGAACAACCTACCTCTCAGTCTCCAAACTGCCTGTCTACACAGCTGTAATCTTCTGGCTAGAGTCCCCATTCCTGGTCTTGTTCCTTCTAGTTTGTCAACTACAACCTCACCAAAACGTCCAAACACAAAGCATTGTTCTGCATCTAGCCCTTTACTGATTCTCTGAGTGCTGTAAATGATTGTTGTTATTTCATTGTCTGGCCTTTGTCTTACCACCCTAATCTCTTACTGTCCCTTTTACCAACCCTACATCCTCGATGTCCTATCTATGACTGGCTCCCAAAGTGCACTATGTTAGCTCATTTTTGGTATGTCTTTCCTTTATATTTGGAATACCTTTCCACTCTTTCTTGTCACTAACTTGTATTCCTTCTTCAGGATTCTTATCATGCATGACTCCTTGTGGCTCCTCCTGCAGCTCCAGACTCAGTTAGGCATCTCTTCTTTGAGCTGCCATGATGGGTGCTGTAAGCATACCCTTCAGATAACGTGTCACATGATAGAGTAAATGCTTGTCTGCTTCCCCTACTCAATTGGGGCTCCTTCTAGGGCAACAGCTATGCCCTCTTTATCACTGTTGCCACAATTCCTAGCATACAGTAAGTGCTTAGGATTTGTTGAGCCAATGGGTGAATGAATGGGCTGACCAGTAATTTCTAATTTAACCTAGTCTGAGTGACCATTAATTTCCCCCTTCAGTAATGCTCCATGATTCTGTGTCTGTGGAATCCCTTTGATTTATTGGCCTTGTAATCCTATTAAAAAAAGGAACAGAGGTACTTTGACATTGATTAGGTTTTTTGCTCCATCGACATTCCAGGTTGTCTGCTTTCTAATCCACTCTAGTTACGTGCTCCTCTGACCCTGTATTAGTCAGGGAGGTTGAGCCCCAAATCTCACTGGCTTGGTATAAAGGAGTTTATTTTTTCAGTTGTGGCACAGTCTGGGGCAGGTGTTCCTTGCTAGGTGGCCTTCCATGTAGTGAGCCAGTGGTCCAGGTCACTTTCATCTTGCAGTTCATAGGTTCAGAAAAACACCTTCCTGCTAAGGTATGGAGAGAAAGGATTGCAGATGAACAGACAGAGAGGCGATATGAAGGGTTATGTCTCACCTGGCTCTGCTCACATTTTATTGGCCAGAACTCTGCCACATAGCCACACCCAACTGCCAGGGAGACTGGAGGATGTGGGCTAGCGATGATGCGAGGAGGAGGAGGGAACACAGGTTTGACAATAGCTTGTCATTGCCTCTGTTTCTGGGTTCTGGCCTCATGTTTCCCTAGCTGCATTCTGGAGTCCTCTCAGCCAGGCTTTCTCTGTGCTCCGGCCCTTTGGGTTTTGGTCTTTGCTCTTTGCTTCTGTCCTCCCATCAGTTGGTACTTATCTGCTTTTTGCTTGCCGACTTGCCTGGACTTTACTCCTCATCTCTCCAGTTTCCTAGAAGCAACACTTTGCTTTGTTCACACCTGGGTCTGAACCACTGGATCAGGCAGGTACCTGCCTGCCATTGCCCCATCTTTCTGGAGTGACAGCCCTCCTATTCCAAGTCCTAGCCCAATAGAGGTCAGTCTTTTCACTTTGCTGTGACTCACAGTCTTGGGTCTGGGTTTGAACTCTGTTTTAAGAGACAATTGAGGAACTTCTAAAACTGCAGTGAGACCACTGGAAAACACAGCCATTGGGAAGTCCCCCAAAGAACAGGGCCATGTGTCTTGAAGAAGACGAGCCTTACATATATGTAAAAAGTTGCTTCAAAAACTTTCTAGAGGTTTGTTGCTACAGCAGATGTTCTTTTGTTATTCTGAAAAAAGAAGCAAGTATGTCACATTTTAGTGTGAGATCTTTGGGTAAGAAGCAGGCATAATTCACAGATCCTGGAACTTGGAGAGGTGGTTATGGGTTCCTGAGAGAGGGTAAGTGATACGCTAGAAGAAACTATGAGTAGGAGACCCCCTTTCAGGTGCTCTGGAGCTTACCTGCTGGGGAGCAGGACATGGATGAGCAAGCTCCAATCTCTTTCCATTGTGGGATCCTTAAAAAATAGATTTCCGAGTGTCATGCTTTTGGCTCATTCCTCTTTTGAGAGATGTTCATACAGAGTATTTGTCTCTGGGTAATATTTCAAAATTCCTTTATAAGTAGAAGGGGTCTTGTAAGGCTTTAAGCTGGAGCTGTGATGCCTGAATTCCATACCTACTCCCACACCCCTTTGCTCTGCAGGTTACCACTGGGACAGGCCATTTCTCCCTTGTTTTCGTGGTTTATTAATGGGAGGGGACAGAATGACTTCAGAAGGCTTCAATGCGAAGTAATTCATGTTTCTGAAGTAATTCATGTTTCTGAAGTACTGTGCAATACGTAAGTGCAACATGTTCATGGGAATTCAAAATATAATATACTTTTATTAGGTGCTTTCTCTGGCTCCTGGTTCTTTGCCTCTTGTGTTAAGACATGCAAGTTTTTGTACATACTGTACATTTTTTTTTGTGGTACTGGAAATGGAACCCAGGGCTGTGTGTATGCTAGTCAAGTGCTGTTATCACTGAGTTGCACCTCTAGCTCAAAATGCTCCTTGAACTTGGGTGCCTCTCCTAGGGAGGGCCCTCTGTGGGTTGGGAACTGGAGAGGAGGGAGGGGGCCAGGAAGCCAACACCTGTAAGCCAGGGAACTAATTGCAGAGCCACAAGCAAAGTTAAAGTGCATGTTTTGCTTCCAGCCTGCTTGGATGGCACTGGTGGCTTGATGTGTTAGTCCCTCTGTGACTCAGTCTTCTCATCTGTGAAACAGCAACAGTAATGGTGCCCACCTTAGGGGGCAAATAAATTAATATGTATACAGTTGTAAGAACAGGGTCTGGCCCATAGTCAGTGATCTACAAGTATTAACTACTGTTCTAGCATGAATTTCAGAAAGGAGCCCTGTCTCAGATTTCTTCTCCTTTGTTCTTGCTGAAGGAACAGCCTCCTTCTAGGTGTTCCATACTCATGGGCCCAGGCTGGCTCAGATTATGTGAGGAGGTAACCATCAATGCACAGAGAAACCCGTTTTGCAGTGTGTAGTGTTTAGGTGAAGTGGTTATTCTGTGCCCTCAAAGCGTTGAGGGGCTTCTGTGGGCTGATCTTTTTGAGACAAGACAGTACTAAATGCAGGGAGGCTGGGCTCCAGACCTGAGTCACCCCTCCTGGTAGATCTGCAGGGCTCTGTGACGCTGGCTTTCTGAGTCTAACCAAACTGAAGCTGTTCCTGGCCTCAGAAGCCCGCTTTCACCTCTGGCTCAGGGTCCTTGAGGACTGAACCTGCTCCCTGTGCAGTAAAAGGGCTGGGACAGGAGCTCCCCAGAGAAGAGCACTGTGTGAGCAGATGGGCAGTAATGGCACTGCCTTGCTGGCAGGCTGAGCCTCTCTGTGTGTTCTCAGCTCCTCTCCAGCCTCATGGCCTTGGATAATCCATGGGTGAGGGTAGGGGACAAGGGGGGACTGAGCACCTCTTGGAAGGAATGGGATTTATCATTAAGAGGTGAAAAATTAAGTTTAGGAAATGGTCACTGGTCACATGGTGAGGCACCATGCTGGGTGTATGCGGGGTGCTCGAATGGTGAGACTGGACACCTGTCCTCGGGGGCTCATGATCTCTCAGGGGAAGATGAGCACATACATAAGACAGGTGGTGGCAAGTGTGGGCATAAAGGTGTAGGAATGGGACTGTCACACTTGCTGCACTGTAAGAGTCCATGGGGCCCTGATGGGCTCATCTGGTGCCTGCTATCTATCCAGAGACTTTACATTTGAAAATAACTATCTATTATAGACAACACATAACATAAACTTCATAATCTGAAGCATTTTAAGTGTATGGTTCAGTAGTGTGAAGGTTATTCACATTGTGAAACAGATCTCCAGAGAAGCTGAAAGCTCTGTACCCATTGAACAGCTCTCCTTTCTACTCCTTTCAGCTGCAGTCCCACCATCCTCTGCTCTGTTTCTGTGAGTGTGACTGCTGTGGACACCTCCATGCACTGTTTGTCTTTTGTGACTGTCCTGTTCACTTAGAACAGTGTCCTCAAGGTTCACCCATGTCATATCACATGTCAGGGGTTCATTGCTGTTTAAGGCAGAATAATATTCTATTGTATGGATGTGACCTTGACTTACTGCCTGTGCTTCTACTGATGGACATCAGGTTGTCACTTCTTAGCTGTTATATAAATGTGTGAGACCCCACTTTTACTTCTTCCGATTCATATCCTGTAGTGGATTGCTGGATCATAGAGTAGTCATGTTTTTAATTTTTTGAGGTACTGCCATGTGTTTTCCATGCAACTGTACCACTTCACATTCTACTAACAGTGTACAAGGCTTTCAGATCCCCACAGCCTCCCCAACACTTGTTTTCTGGGTTTTTTTGGCAGTATTGGGGTTTGTTAGGCAGGTGCTCTATCACTTGAGCCATGTCCCTAACCCTTTTTGCTTTAGTTATTTTTACAACAGGGTCTTGAGTTTATGTCTGGGCTGACCTGGACCTTGATCTTCCTGTGCATGCTTCCCAAGTACCTAAGATGACAGGCAAGCACCACCATGCCCCGCTTTCCTTGGTTGAGATAGGGTCTCATGAACTGTTCGCCTGGGCTGGCTTCAAACCTTGATCCTCCTAAACTCTGCCTCCTGATAGCTAGGATTACAGGTGCGAGCCACTATGAGGCTTGTTTTCTGTTTTTTGCTTAAGCCATCCTAGTGGAAATGAGGCGATAACTTAACTCATTGTAGTTTTGGTGTTTTGTGATACTAGTTGTCTGTATATTATATATGGAGAAATGTCTTTAAAATTTTTTTCAGTGCTGGGGAGGAACCCAGAACCTCATGCATGCCAGTGATGTGTGCTCTGCCACTGAGCTCCAGCCATGGCCCCTTTGACTGTTTCAAGTCAATACTCAGAGACTTTCCTTTGTGTTCTGCAAAGGAACTCCTCAGGCATCAGGGATGGACACGGCCAGTTCAACCCTGCCCCAGCAGAAACCAAGGTTAGCAAGTGCTTTCCCATGCAGAAGTCCCACCAGGAAGGGTTACTCACCCGAACTGGCCAAAGAACCAGCATCCCCTGGAGATTCGTAACTGCCCCCGCCTGCTGCCTTCAGTTTGAGATGATTTTACCCAGATGACATATTATTTTCCTGTTGCTGCTGTAACAAATTATCACAAACTTCGTGTCTTAAGGCAGCACACACTATTATTGTACACTCTGGAGGTGAGGTGTTTCTCATGGTCTGCAGGGCTGCATTCCTCCCTGATGTTCTAGGGGAAGAATCTGCTTCCTCCCTTTTCCAGACTTTGGAAGACGCCTGCATTCCTTGGCTCAGGGTCCCTTCCTCCATCTTCAAGGCCAGCAGTGTAGCATCTTCTTTCTGCTCTCCTGACTCCCTGAAAAGGACCCTGTTGATTATCTCAGATCCACCTTGGTAATCTGGATCATCTCCCTATCTCACAATCCTTGCCTTTATCCTATCTGTAGGTAACATATTCACAGGTACCAGGGATCAGACATGGGTATGTTTAGGGCCTGCTGGTCATTAGTTAGTCTATGACACTGGGCCTTTGCTACACAAAGGGCAGTTTTTGCAGAGAGGGTCCTATCTCTGGGCCTTCTAGCTCAAGACTTGGCCCTGGGTTAATAGAACCAGCATTCAGGAAACTGGAAGTTTGGGCTTGAGTTTTGCTTGACCTTGACCTGTCATCTAGGGGAAGAGGCTTGCTTCCTCTGCACCCCAATGTCCTTTCCTTCTCGGAACAGGCCCATCCAGCTCACTGCAGCTGAGGCTACTCCCCTTCATCATCCAGCTCTCTTCCCATCGGTCACAGGAAGATGTAGCAGCCCTGAAGGGGTAGGGAGGAAGGTATGTGAGGTTTTGGGAACATGGTTTCTAGGGACCAATTAATGAAAAAGGAAGACAGGAAACAAAGGACACCAAGGTGCCATCATGGCCCAGGAGGCCTGTGCACATTCTCCAATCCCTACATGGAGCTCCTTGAAACAACAAGCAAAACTATTACCTGCTCCCTAAGCCCAGTTAGGTGTATAACTTGTACATTGGCTTCCTGTGAAAGTTCAGTTATCCCTCTTTTCCAATTCATGCCTGATAAGGGAAAATATCTGTGAACTTCTGGCAGATGGAAATGCGTGTCCCCAAGGCTCAGATGCCCTGTTAACCTCCTCTGTGTGGTGGCTGGGACGGGTGGCTGCATTCAAGCAAGGGAGGCTCTTGTAACCCTGGGCGTGGCAGTGAGGAAAGGACAGATTTAGTTGTTGTTTGTCCTCTTTGGACAGGTGGCCCATCCCTGCTCTGCAGTGGGCTGGGAGAGGTGGCTGAGGACAGCTGGCATCCTTCAGTATGTGACTCTATGTGACTCCATTATTGCCAGCTGGAGGGAATGTTGGCCTTACATGGCTAACCTTCAGAAAGCACACAGTGGTACAAATGCACCCCATTTGTGGGGTGTCTCTGCTGAGGATCAAAGAGGTTAAGCTCATTTAGTAAAAATCACACAGCCATAAAGTTGAGTCTCAAACAGAGATGAGTCTAATGTCTCATTAGATGCTTGATCCCAGAACACATCTTCTTTCTACTAATGCTGCCTTATATCTCCTGGATTCTTGGGAGTGGGGTGTGGGAGCCAAGGATGGTGGGGGAGGGAGATCTGAGGTACTGAGGCACTGACCCACAGTCAGCCAAGATGCCTGGAGCTAACCTTTGGGCCAGTCTTATCTTTGCTGCTTTGGTTTCAGGTCCACATTCCACATTTGGCCACAGATTCTGAAAGAACAAGGTCCCTGGCTGGGCAGAGTTACTCGAGTGTGTGTGGGTGAAGGTGCAGCTGTGGCCTGTCCTTCCCAGGAAGCTGTGGCTCACCCAAGCCAGGGAGTATTCTGCACAGCTGGGGCTCCCACAACTCTGGCCTCCGCAGTGGCCCCTGGGTGGCCCACAGCCGGACATTTCTGTGCTGTACGCTATGGGGGCTGCAAGGTAGGATGGCTGGGCTCTGCTTTCAGGGTTACTCCCAAGCATGGCAGAAGCCATGTGCATACTGTACGGGTACGAGGAAGGCCGTGAACCACCTGGGTGAAAGTGGCCTTGCTCTGCACCCACAATCCTCACTGGTGACTCATGTGATTGTGTGTATTTTGGGTAACCATGCTGTCATATGCAGGATTTACCTTCCTCGGGCAGGAGGCAGCCGCACCCCCTTCCCATTGTTGATCTCTTTTTACAACTATGTGATCACCAAGGATTTGGAGGTGGGGTGGCAGCCTTGGCTCAACGTGGGGAAGGTAGGCCAGGTATTTGCCATCCTGAGTGTGAGCCTCAAGGCTATAGTTTCACAGAGCAGTTTGCCTCTTTATCATGTGCTGAGCACGCAGTGTCTGCAGCTTCAGGCTGCTGGGAGCTCACCCGTACCAAAGCTGTGTTTTGTCCATCTGTATTTTGTCTGAAAGGACATTTCCAGATCAGTGCCCATGCCCAGTTCCCCTGTAACCGGGGAAAATCTGGGAGCTTTCCGGTTACCCCGAAGCCTCTGCATCTATGCCGACTCCCCCTTAGTGCCATCTTAGATGGGGGTAGTTTGTAGTTAGTGCTGCCTGGCAGATTGGGAAAACCAAAGGGGGGAAGGCTGTGAAGCAGGGCCGGGACTCCAGCGAGTCTCACTTCCTCTCTGATCTTCAGTGCATCAGAGAGGGCCAGGAAGATCAGCCTTCAGAATCGGTGGCATTTTAGAAGCTGGGTGCTATGGGAGTGAAGGTCCCACACATCTCCCCTTGGGGAGGCCTGCACGGAGACTGTTAGCCACGCTGGCAAAGATGGGGGTGGCCTCGGGAAGTGGCTGTTGAGTCAGCAGGTGCTTTGCAGGTTCAAGTGTTTGTCAGCATTCGAGGAGGGAATTCAGGGTGCCTGCGGGGCCTGAGGAGCCCTGTGAACAGCTGATTTCTTTTGACAGCATCTTCCAAACAATAAACAACTCCACCACCCACATGTGAATTCTAGAATATGTGGATGCCAATAAAAGTGTGTAGGATCTTCGAGTTCATTTGGTGAACTCCTTCATTTTACAGATGAGGTGACAGCACAGAGGGGGAGATTAATTTGTTCAGGGCCACATAGCTACTCAGTAGGAGAGACAGGAGGACATGCAGATATCCAGCTCTGCTCAAAAAAGTGACTCAAAGCCAGGCACTGGTGGCTCACGCCTGTAATACTAGCCACTCAGGAGGCAGAGATCAGGAAGATCATGGTTCAAAGCCAGCCAGGGCAAATAGTTCATGAGACTCAATTTTGAAAAAACGTGTCACAAAAAAGGGCTAGTGGAGTGGCTCAAAGGTGTAGACTCTGAGTTCAAACCCTAGACTGCAAAAAAAAAAAAAAAAAAAAAGTGACTCGAGGGAGGGTGACCAGGAAGAGGAATGACTGGATAGAGCCTCTCCTTCATTGTTGCAGCCCTCAGGACTCAGACCCTAGCAATAAAACAATGCCAGTTCATGACCACTGCTCACTGAGGCCTGGTGATAAGTGTTCGTGTGATTTTTAAAAGCCCTTGTAGGCAATGTGCCTAGGCCCACAGGACTAGCAAGTGGCAATACAGGACAGGCTCTCCTGGCTCCTGTGGCCCCTGTTCTTTACTTTACACCATTAGGCCATGTAAGCTATGTTCTTTTTGGGGAGTGGCTACCATTTCATTTAATCCTTTGCACTTTGTTCCCCTAAAACTCAGGGTGTCCAGATTCTACACTTCACTTGTGCACTTTTTTTTTTTTGTGCTGTATTTCAAAACCAGACCCAATTTTCCTTAAACGTTGTAAGTTGTAACTCTCCTGCTTACTATCAGGACATAGAGAAGAGGAACATACATGGGACAAAGTTACAACCATAGTTTTGCAGCCCCGGCTTCTGCTCTGTGAATCCTAACTGTTCTTGGCCTCTGCCTTTGGCTTTGACCTCTCTCCTCTTCCTGCCTTTTGGCCCAGCTTTCCTCTGCAATTGAGGTTGAGGAAGAGTCTCGTGCCCTGACCTAAGTTGGGGACTCGGATCTCTGAAGACCATCAACTCACTGGCAGTCTCTGCCCCACCAAAGGAAGAGCCCATCAGGAAGAGATGTTAGATTAGAGGAGCCAGGAACGGACAGATACGATGGGATTCAGAAAGTCAGAAAAACCAGAGCAGAGGGAAGAGAAAGGGCAGCACAGTACAGGGACACAGAACTACAGGAAAGAAGTGCCTGGGGAGGAAGAGAGCTCAGGACTCTCCTGACCGCAGGGGAATCTGGGGAGAAAGTGTGGGCTTCAGTTCAGATGCCAGAGAAAGTGGAGGGTGGGGGTGGAGAGGTCAGCTTCAGCCTGGGTCTCACTGGGCGGGGCTGTGCGCTTTGCTGTGCCTGGGGTCATCATTAGCAGTGGGGATAATGTCGTCTTCTGTCCTGGTGCTGTCAGGACGCCAAGCTGAAATCTGCGTTCCTTCAGAAAATGCTTCTTTTTGTACCTGGTGAGGCCAGCTCCAGGGGAGGCACTGGAGCTGCAGAGATGAGCCTGTTATGGTCTGTCCCACAGATGGTTTGGGGCAAGACCGAAATTGGAAAGGAGCTGGTCTGGTCTGACTTGTGATCACCCCTCTCTCTGACGCCTGGTGTTTAATGGCGCTGGAGGAAACTAGATGCATTTGGACACGAGTCTGGTTTCACTCAGTTGTGAAGACATGTTTGTGCATGTGCGTGTGTGATTTATTTGATATTTGAAAACAATTTATGACCAGAATTCTTTGCATCCTTCCCTGGGCGTCTGTCATGTGCTGAGGACTTTGGGGGAAGGGCTGGTGGAGGGCAGAGCCTTGCTGGCTGCAGCCTCCCCATCGCACCGGTCTAGATTCACTCCTGTCTTCCCTTCTTGAAGAGCAGCCTGGCTGTCTGAGACACCAGGCCTCTTCCTCCTTGTTTCCTTTCCTGAGGACAGCCTCCCTCTCCTTCTCCTTCCAGACCACTGCTCCCTACTACCTCTCTAGCTGGCCTAACCCCACCAAGCCCCTGTGCTTGCATCTTCTCAGCCCTCTTGGGCTTTAAAAGGATGAAATTAATTTTTTGTTATGGCAAATTATATATAACAAAAGTTACCATTTTAACCTTTGTTTCAGGAACAGGGTCTCATCATCCTTGAACTCGAAATCCCCTTGCGTCAGCCTTCTGAATGCTGGCATTACAGGTGTGAACACCATGCCTGGCTTAACCATTTTTAAGTGTACAACTTAGTGACATTAAGTACATTTGTCACGTCATACAATCATTACCAGTATCCACGTTTTTCACATCTCAAAGCAAAACTCTGCCCTTTGACTCCCGATCTCCCTTCCCACCAGTCTCTGGGAACCTCTACTTTTGGTCTTCTTGATTGTTCTAGATACCTCACGTGTGGAATTACAGTATTTGTTCTGTTATGTCTGGCTTCTTTCACTTAGCACAAGGTCTTCAGGTGTCATCTATGTTGTAGCAAGAATTTCATTTCTTTTTTAAGGCCGAATAATATTCCCTTATATATATAAACCATTCATCCATTGGTAAGTACTTGAGTTGTTTCTGTCTTTTACCTATTGTGAATACTCTTATTTTATCTATTGTGAAGGGTGTGCTATGAATACTGGTGTACAAAAATACCCGTTGGAGTCTTTGCCTTTAATTCCTTTGGGTATGTACCCATGAATAGAATTGTTGGATCATACAATACTTCTATAACTTTTTGAGGAATTTCCATCCTGTTTTCTGTAGTGACCACACCGTTTTACATTCCCAACTGGCCGTGCATGGCGGTTCCAGTTTTCCTACATCCTTCTCGTCAACATCTTTTACTTCTGATGCTTGATAATAGAAGCTCCAGTGGGTGTGAAGCTTCCCCTCTGGCTTTCAGGACTTCCTGTAGACCATGGTGAGCCCCCAACAGTGCTGGGCCAACCTGAGATGATAAACTAGAAGAGAAATGGGGGCTCCAGGGTTGTTGCCTTTCCTAGTCGGGTGGCTTGTGGGTTGAACTTGAGTTCAGCTATGAGTGTGGGCAAAGTTGGGGCAACTAGGCACTGTCCCAGGTCACCTCTTTCATGGAGAGAGCCAAGCTGGGGGTAGAAGGAAGGAATATTGGCCTGAGCTTTACTTATTCAGCCCTTGTCTTTGCAGTCAACAAGAGGAGATCCGAGCACAGGGGGCTTGGTGGGGTTAGACTAGCTGCAGAGGTGGCGGGGAGCAGTGAGATGCCTGGGCCAGATAGTCCTGGAGCCTCTTGCAGGATCTGGCCTAGCTCCTTTGAAGACAAGGAAATGGAGAGTCAAGAAGGAAGGAGACTGGTCGGGGTGCGTGTGTGGAGCAGAGGGGGAGGGAGCTGGGACTGGAATTCAGATCTCAACTTCTGGTCTGGGCCTCATCCTTTTCTGACCACACTTGGGAGGGAGTCAAGAAAGCTGCTCTCCCATGTGAGGTTGTTATCCACCAAGGGCACACCCCAGGGGAGGCTCGTTCACATACTTCTTGTTGTCATCCACCTTCTTGTCTGCCTGCTGTCTGGCAGAGGTTTTGTGGGAATTAATGAGATAAATGGACTTGACTTTTCCAAGAGAAAGAAGCATCTACTTTGCACAAAACAACATTGTGAAATGGCTTGAGTGTATAGGAGTAAACAATGCTGTTTCTTTTGTCTCACTAAATGACAACTAGGGGCAGCTAGGAGTAGGGAAAATAGGCCAAGGACGGCTGTATTTGTGAGTGTTAGGTTTTAGTGGGTAGAGATGTGGGATGATACCCTTCTCCCACACAGTGCAAACCCCAAGATTGGATAAATTCAGAGCCTTTCACTAACAGGGGATCCTTGAGAAATGGAGCAGGACCTCTGGAATTCTCTGGATAAATTTACATTCTCCCACGCTGGTGCAATTAACACTTCCTTATAGAAAATAGCAGTCCTTACGAGGTGTTTGCATAGCTGAAAGAGGATGTGCTTTAGAGAAAAAAGATTCCTTCCTTCCTCCCTTCCTGCCCTGAGGCTTTGGTGTGGACTTCTGAAATGATTCTTATTAAATAATACTTCATCTTTGGTTAGTACTTTTAGACATGCAGTCTCATTTAGTCTTTTTGATTGTCCTGTGAGGAATGTATTGTCATCTCTATTTTGCAAAGGAGAAGCGTGTGACACTTTGTTCTTGGTAGTATTGCTGGTCTGGGTCTGAGACTGTGTGGCCGTGTGGCTCTAGGAAAGCTACTCACTGTCTCTGATGTCCGGTTCTGCTTGTGGCTGGCTGGTATGTCTCAGCCCTGGGTCAGACTCCCGGTGTTTGGCTATAGGTTCATGGTTCTGCCCTTCCCCTGTGGAGGCATGTGGATAATGGAATTGTTCAGAAACCAAGGTGGAAAGAAAAAGTAAAGGGTCTGACCCACTTTCTTGGCTCATTTTTAAATTATCCGTTTTACCTAAACCTGGTTCCGTCTGCTGTGGAGAGTCATGGCTGAAAATGGAGGGGTGTTACTACCCTTTTTCCTGAGTGATGGTTGGAGTCCACAGGAGGCTGCCAAGAGTCTGTGTGGAGTTTCCATGAAATTTCCTCTTTCTAGTTTCCATGGGATTTCCTGTTTCTAGTTTCCACAGGACTTTCTGTTGCTAGATTTCATGGGACTTCCTGTTTCTAGATTTTGTGGAATTTCCTGTTTCTAGATTCCGTGGGACTTCCTGTTCTCTCTGCAGCTGCAGGCAGGGGTGTGCTGGGTGGGACCTGGTGCTCCTTCCCGAATGGGACTGTTGACCAGGGACAAGAGTCTGGCACTGGTTTGGCTTTAGTGATTTTGGAGGTTTCTTATGCAACAAAACAAAACCATACCCTTTTGTCCTTTCTGAAGATCAAAGAACTACTTTGCACAGAATGTGTACAATACAATAATAAAACAGAGCTAGTACTTACAAGACTCTAATTCTCAAGACCTCTTCTGAGAGTTAGGTCCTTACTGTGACACAGGCCCTGTCACCCTCTCCATTTTAGCAGAAGGACGTTCAGGTGCAGAGAGGTTGTGCATAACTGGCATAACTGGAAGTTGGATCTCATCTACCTGTCTACCTGGTTTCCAGGTTCCTGCCTGCCCCTAAGTGCTAGGCTATATGGCTTCTCTGCAAATTCACTTGCCACGTGTTAAGTCAGCTTGCTGTCATGATTACAAAGTATCTCAGCTAATCACCTCAAGAAGAGGAAAGGTTCAATTTGGCTCACAGCGGTAGCAGTTTCAGTCCATGGTCATATGGCCCTGTTGCTTTGGACCTGTGGAGTCATGGGATATCCTGGAAGGAGCACATTGTGGATGAGGCCTGCTTACCTCTTGACAGCAGAAGCAAACAGAGTGACAGGAAGGGTGGGGTCACAGTACCCTCTTTAAGACCATGCCCCCAATGACATAACTTCCTTCCACTAGGCCCCACCTCCTACAGGGTCTACCACCTCCCAGTAGCACCACTGCTGAGGATCAGGCCTTTAGCACATGGGCTTTTGGGGGAGATTTATCCAAACCATAGCACCATCTGAAGGTAACTCTGATAATACTTTTGTGTTTCCTTCCAGGAAGAAATACCTTACAAAATTGGGGCCCTAGCATATGTGTATTTTGGACTGTTTCTGTTGCTTAATATTATGCTGTGAACAGTTTTTCTACATTACTTAATATTTTCTAAGATAAAAATTTTATGACTTTCAAAATCCTATCATGTGGAGATGCATTGATTTATCTCACCAGCCCCCCAGCTATGAGTTTTTGAGGTGTTTCCAGCTTGGTCTTAGCAGAATTCATGCTGTAGTTAGTACCCAGGTACATGGCTTTGTTTGGGTCTTGGGTTCATGCTTTAGGATGGCTTCTGAGAGTGCTTGGTGAATGTAACCATTTCTTCTTTTTTTTGTTTTTGGTGGGGAGAAGTACTTGGGTTTGAACCAAGGGCCTTCACTTGTTAGGCACCACCTGAGCCACATCACTATCCCTTTTTGCTTTAGATATTTTTCAGATGGGGTCTTTTTGTTGTTGTTGTTTTTGCCAGGGGACAGCTTCGGACCTCTATCCTCCTGTGCCTCTTCCAAGGCTGGGATTACAGATGAGACCACCACACCTGGCTCGTTTGTTTGTTGAGATGGGGGTCTTGTTAACTTTTTGCCCAGGCTGTTTTCAAACCATGATCCTTCTGATCTCTGTCTTCCCAGTAGCTGAATTACAGGTGTGAGCCACCATGCCCGGTTCTAGCCATTTCTTAACAATTCTCTCATTTCTGACTGCTAAATTGCTTCCCAGACAGGTGCATCAGACCATGCTGGCCTTTGGCCATGTGGCAGAGGCACATGCAGGGTCAGGAGATGCCCTCCCCCATCTGTTGACATAGTTCAGTTGTCATCATGGCATGGAACAGAAATGCTCTCCACCACTCCAGGTTGGTTTTCAGGGCCTGAGGGGTCTGAGCTCTGAGCCTAAGCCTTGGGAGCAGGGCTGTGCCTCTGCCATGGGTACAGCACCACTGAGTCACTCGGGCCCAGTGGCTGGGCATTCAGAGGCACAGGTGGAGTTGGAGTAGGACCTGCTGCTTTCCTAAGATGCCCTGCCCTCTTCAGTAAGGGACAGCAAGCATGCAAGGTGAGTGAGGACATGCAGGGACCCCATCCCCCAGATGTTGGGAAGGCGGGCAGTGAAAACTGTCCTCACAAGGTGGCATGGCCTGCTCTGGTGCTGAGAAGGTGCACTCTCTGTGTCTACAGTAACCAACATCTCAGCATATAAGATGGGGACAAACGTCTTGACACAATTGCATTTTGAGAGTTCATTCATTCATTCAGCACATTTTTATTGGGCACATGCTGCACTCCAGGCTGGGCTCTGGGACACACACTGGTGAGCAAAACGAACAAGAGGTCCTGCTTCTTGGAACTTAGGGTGGTAATTTCTGGTGGGAGCGAGAAGCAGATATTTCTGACACACTGAGTGTGCAAGTGTGGACATTTATACCCCCAGGAGCACCCTCCCTGAGACTGTGGGAGGACTCCGTACAGCTCTGCTGGTTTGAGCACCTGCTAACAGCTGCTGTACTAGGGTTTCTGAGGCTGTAGACTGGTTTCGGTTCACCTGTGAACTGTTGGGAGAATGAGCAGGATCCAAATATTAAAATGCAACTCATCTCAGGCATCCGTTAGCCAAACAAAGGAGAGTGGGGCCAGTGTCCCGGTCCTAGCAGTATTGTGACACTGTCCCCATTTTCTGCACTCTCTGCCCCTCCCAGCACCCTGAAGGATTTCCCATTTTTGCAGCTTTGTGTCTGTTCTCAGTCAGGACTGTATCTGTTGTTTCACTGTAAAGGCAGAAAGGTCCCTCAGCTGGGGCCTGGAATTGAGGTGGTATTGGTGCCAGTGGTGACAGAAGCCTTAGTGCAAACAGTAAGAGGCCTAGGTCTCCCTCTTCTCCATGTTGGAAACAGTGGGAGAGTATTTTTTCACCAATGTGACTTTCTCTCTTTGCCTATGGTCTGACTGTGTGTATCCGTCAGTTTCTTTTCTTCCTTATGCTCTCTACTGTAGATCTGAGAGCCTGTGAGCCCCAAGGGGAAAATGGCATGATTTTTGTGTCCTCTAGCTGAGGTAATATTGGACAGCTCACCTCCATGGGCTGCTGTCTGGGATTCCTTTTCCTCTGGTTTCCTCCTTTTTACTAGCTGCATGGTAAAGGAGAGCTTTTGTTGGCTGGACTTGGAAGGTTAAATGCTCCAGGTTCCCTGCCTTCCCTCCTGCCTTTTTCCCCAGTGTCAGGGGCAGGTGGGACACATAGCAGAAGCAAGACAGCTTTATTCGAGTCAGGGACATGTCACAGATGTCCTTGCTCCCTCTCTGTCTCTTTCTATGGACCAGATCTAGCCACAGTGGTCATGGGTCCTGTTCTGAGTGTCTCCATCTCTCACGACTGTGTCTGTAACAGGGTGGGGGAAGAGGAAGGGGCTTAACAGTGTGACAATAGCTCAGGGGAGAGGGACAAGGGGCAGGTGCCTAGCACCGTGACTGACCTTGCACATCATGGCGCTTCCTCTGGGGAGCAGGTTTCCATCTCAGTATGGGTGTCTTGGGCTCTCTCTCACTTAGGTTCCGAGGCAAGATCAGCTCCTCCATCTGTCCATTGAGAGAACAAGTTGTTTCTCACTGATTTGTTAGGAATGTTAGACACTGGACAAGGACTTACAGTTTTTCTGTTGTTTGTTGGAGCCAAACTTTGAAAAAATGCTTAGTTATTTCCTGATCAGAAAAATGTACCCACCCGGCAACATCTGGACTGGTTCTTGGTTGTTTTTTTAATAGTTCAGAGTCAAGTATATTCTTTACAGCTCTTCCTCACTTCTTACACTTACTCCTCACATGCTTTTCCCACTATGTCTTCTCAATGTGTCGTCCAGCATGGTGGCCTCCAGCCATGCTTGCCTACATAGTTAATTCGAATTAAATAGAGCTTGAAAGGTACTTCCTCGGTCACATTAGCTCCATTTCAGGTGCTCAGCATTTGACCAATGACTGCCACACCGGACGGTTCAAATGACAGGCATTCCCATTAGTATGAAAGTTGTGTTGGACAGGGTTGCTATAGACCAGTACACCTCAGCCAACGTTCTGCCCTGTAACAGAAACTGCTGTAGCCATCATAAGAGGAAAAGTCCTCTATACAGGAATTTAAGAGATAGTAAGAGAACTGGAAGGGCTGGGAGAGCAGGCTGTGGGTGGAGCCTGTGGGACCTGAGCCTCAGCTGCAGGTAGGAAGCCGGAGAGTCTAAGGTCCGTGTGTTTGGAGCCGACCCTACCCAGGGGCTGGGGATTGGATCAGGTAGCCATCTTCAGGGTTACCCAAGTGAGGTAAATTCCTTCCCCACCCAGCTGTTTCAGTCCAGTCCCAGAGTTGCTTCAGGCCTAGCTGAGAGGTTTTTGCTTTCTGGCCTGTGTGGTTCAGGAAGGCACAGTAGAAATGATGGAGGAGCCACTGAGCAGGCCGTACTGTGTGTCCTTCTGAGGCACACAGAACCATCTGTGGACAAGCACCTCTGGGCTTCAGAGGGACAGAGCCTCAGGTGTCTCCTAGACTGAGACTGTGTTCTTCCTGGTCACGTTTACCATCTATCTTTGTCATGCCATGGATAGGGAGGATTAATGGCCTCTTGCTTCCTAAGCATTGGGCGTTTAGGGCTGGAGAAAGTGTGCTTTCTGTTTTAGGTTGAATGCTATACTCTTAAAGGGAATGTGACAGTCTCATCATGGTGATCTGACAGACAGCAAGACCCAGATGTCTGGGTGCCTCCCTGGCCTGAGAGAGAGGACACCTGGCCTTTGCACCACAGGGATGACTGGTGGCCAGAGCTTCAGCAGGAAGTCCTTTTGCAGGTCTCTCCTTCCTGGGGTGAACTGCGGCCCCTGTGAGCCAACCCAAGGATCTGTGTACAAAGGGTGTTCAGAAGGAGTGATCCATTCTGCACATGGGGCAGAGGCACGAGGGTCAAGGTGGAGGCCAGGCTGTTGAAGCAGGTCAGCAGCCCCACACCCTTACAGCTATGCTCACTGGGGATCACTTTCTGGCGTCAAGGGGTTTGAGTATCTTTGTTCAAAGGGGACATGGAGGCAGCTTGTGTTTGAGTTCTGCTTGTCCAGGTTAGAAGTTTTAAGGAGCAACCACTTAAGCCCAGGCCTGAAGTAGGAGAAGGAATCACCAAGCAAAGAGGTAGCAGAGGGAGAGACATTCTAAGTGCACGCAAAGGCACTGTGGCAGATGAGGGCTGGCATTTCTGAGACACGGAAAGAGGCTGTGTGTTGGGGGGACATCAGGCCAGGCCGAGGGAGGAATGAAGTGGCCTGGGTTAGCCTACACCCGCTCCATGGGCCGTGACAAAGATTTGGATTTTGAAGGGATTTAACCAGGGGAATGACAGAGCCTGGTTTATGAGTCATATTTCTAAAAGGTCACTTCGGCTGCTGCATGGAGATTGGATTGGGGACAGGCAAGTCTGGAAATGAGAAATGTCAGGGGGCCATGGCAGCATTCTGGGCAAGAAACGGATGGTGGCCTGCCCTAGGATGGTGGTTTGAAGGGAGGAAGTCATTGCTCAGACTCTTTCCTGAGTGTCCCCGCTGCTACCACATCCAGAAAGTAAGTGGAAGGGCCAGGTGGTTGTGGAAAAGCCTGCTCTTTAGGACATAGATAGACAGATTACACGTGCTTTCTAATGTTTGTTGGCAGTCCACCTTTTTGTTAATCAGCCTTCTGTCACTGTAACACAATACCTGAGACTAGCAACTTATAAGGAGCAAAGGTTTATTTTGGCTCATGGTTTTATAAGCTTCATTCTATGGTCAGTTGGCTCCATTGCTTTTTCAGTCTGTAGTTGGAGCATGTGGCTGGACAAACTGTTCACCTCAGGGCAGCTGGGAAGGAAAGAGTGGGGTCCCATACACCCTCAAGGCTATACCCCCCCAATGACCTCACTTCCTCCCATCAGGCTCTGCCTCTCAAAGGTTCCACCACCTTCCAATAGCGCCATAGACTGGGGACCAGGCCTTTGGTGTATGGACCTGTCGTGGGGACATTTAAGATACAAACTATAGCAATGTTCATGCTATCATGACTTTATCACCACGGTTGTTAAAAAATAGAATCTGGGCCATGGCTCTGGGTGAGGTCCATGGATAGATATCGATTAATGGGGAAAAAAAAATCCACTGCCTTATCACTGAACTCCTCCCAGTACCCAGCACCAAGCCCCACTTGAGGGCACCAGGAAGCATGCACCCTTGTCCCCTGATGTGACTCATCACTGGGACCCTGGAGGGCAGAGTGCGTGAAGCCAGCCATCTGTGCTGAGGTCTTGCCCATGTGCACAACCTCATAGAGGCAGCAGCACCTGGGTGCAGGAGAAGGGAGCCGCTGCTCTCTTCTGGGAATTGAGCCACTCGACAAATGGGAACCATTTTCTTACGTCTTAAAGATATCACCCTTGTGGTCGTGATGCACTTACCTGTTTGTGTGGCCTGATCTGCTAAGCTGCCCTTCTAGGGCTTGGTCAGGGTAGAGAGCATCAGAGGAAATAGCCTAGCAAGGCAGGAGACAGAGCAAACTTTAGTGGTGGCATCTTTTCAGCTGGCACCAGGAGAGAGAGCTGTAAATCAGCTGTATAATTTGAAAATTTATCTCTTTGCACTGGGTGTTGATTTCATGCTGACAGAGGCCACCAGGGACACAATGCTGCCTGTCCCACCTTCATGGCCCTACTCTGGAATCAGAGATGGAAGCTTCCCACTCTTGGGATTCTTGGATGGTTATGTCACTTGTGGGTGACCTGGCGACCCTGGAGACTTAGAGAATCCCAGGTGTGGGTGGAGAAGCATCATAGCAAGTGTGGAAATGACTTGAAGAAGTGGAGGCTAGGCCGTCCACACCTATCTCAACTGCATGTGGCTCTGTGTTTCCTGTGGCAGTCCCCGCAGTCATGTCACAGGCTGTAGCAATGCTCGGTGCTGCCTGGGTCAAAATACTGAAGGTTGTTTTCTTGTCCTCTGGCTGGGGAGAAGTTGAAATTCTGCTTATCCCCACGGGCCTATTCATATGTGCTTTCTCCAGATGGCAGACTCCAGAGAGGTCCTTGTGTTCTGGGAACCGTTCACAACATAAATAAGGTCCCCATGGAGTGTGTGAGGCGCTTAGAAGTCAGCCTGCTGAGACCTGGCATTCAGAACTGCCCCTTGGCAGCCCAGCTGCCATCTTGCTCAGGGACACCTCTGTCTTGCCATATACAGCCTCTTCAGGGCCACGGCTGTGTTCTCACGCCCAGTGCTTCCTGTCCTCTTCCCAAGACTTGTCCCAAAGCTCCTGGGACTGCTTGGTGTTTGGACCTGGCAGTTGCTATCAGAGGATGAGGCACAGTGCATAAAGTGAGCACAGCATCAGGGCTTGAGGACAGTCATCTTGGGAGTGGGGCAAGGTGTTAGGTGGAGAGAATTGGGATCTGTCTTTGTGTATGTGAGGGAAGAGGAGAATAAGTCTATTAAATTTTGTCAATGTCAAGTAGAGTCTGGAAAGGAAAAATTTATACCACAGATTGAACGAGGCAAGATTAGGGTTTCAGTCCTCTCTAGTGACTCAAATAAGACATCCAGCCACTTTGGACTCAGTCACTTCAATTGTCAAGTAGAAATAGGGACACTTTCCACTGTCACTCACCATGGAGGTACCCTGAGGGTCACCACAGAGACTGTTAGTGTGGCAGATCTGTCTGTGAAGAACCTATTAAAGGCTCTATCTGAACCCAGGAGGAGGTGTGCGCTGTTTGTCACTGTGCGTGTGAGCACACGTGTCATCGTATGGAGAGTGCGGGCAAGAACCCAGGAGGTGGGAGTTCCCTGTGAGTCCTGGGTGCTGCAGGAATCTTCCATTGTCTCACTTGGTGACCTTTAATGAGTCACACACTCCTTTGTTTTCTTATGTGTTAAGTAGAGGTACTCATCTTGTGCTTATTACAGCAGCTCTTGGGCTTCAGGTGCCTTGATTAATTCAGATCCGCTCTTTTATGCTTTCTCTCTGGTGTCTTGGAAGAAAGGCCAAGGTCCCAGCCTCCTCTGGGAATTCCTTACTTTATGCATAGTGTCCTCACAGTGAGAGCAGAGCGGGCCACAACACATGATATGACAGAAGAGACTGCTCGGCCTGGGCGGTATCTTCTCTCTGCAAGCCTGGTATTCTGGTTTATATGCTTTGCTCCCTCAGTGCAGTAGCTGCCTGAGCCCCCAGGGCAGAAAGAAGGAGGAGGGCAAAGGGAATGTGTGTGTGAGCTGGGAGTCAGCGTCATGTTGGAAATGTGGCCATGAATCGGGGACAACAAAGGCAAATTTCCAGGCCCAGGGGCATGGGACTGGGGGTCTAATGCCACAGGAGCAGATGGCAATCGTGCAGGAGGCAGCTGACTAGCTGGTACCAGAGAAGGCCTGATGTGCTCTTCTTGGTGTCAAACAGGGGTGGCAAGTTAGTGACATCTGTGTGCCTTTTGTGCCCATGGTGGGCATCACCAATCTGTCATGCTATGCTGTTGTGTTCAGGAAACTCTGAGAATGCTTTCAGTATAGCAGTTCTAACAGTGAGGTCAATCACTTGGCATAATGTTGAAGGTTATAGTCTGTCTCTGTAATGAAGGAAAAGACGTAGACTTTGGAGTCTGACAGAAATGACTACCCAGGCAGGTGTGTGCTTCAGGTACGGAGCAAGCACAGTTAGGTCTCTTTTGGTTGTATAGGACGGAGGCCCACCTCGAGTAAGCATAAGCACAGTTACTCAGATTGTGTAGTCATCACAGTGGGTGGACGAATGAGGCTTGGAGAAGGGGAGTCTATACCTGGCCTTGAGGTGCTGTCTTTTGAATCCGGCAGTCCAAGAGACCACACTGGTATCACCTGCCTGTGGCTCAGAGTAGCACCAGCTTCAGGCATGGCTGGATGCATGAGCTCCATGAAACTGAATTCTTTCTGTGGGACAGACTTAAGGGTGAGAATGTTCTGACTGGCTAAGCTGGGCCACAGGGTCTTGTGGAGATGGTGATAAGTTCCAAAAAGCAGGTCATACTGGGAGCAGAGTTATCTTGGAGCTCAAACTTAGAAGGATCAGCCAAAGAGAAGAGTTAGGGAGGTGCTGGGCAAGGCTCCCAGTGTCTATCTGTACACCAGGGGGGGCCATAGGTGAGGAGAGGGAAAGGGTTTTACAGGGTACTTTGTTCTGGGCCTGGCCACTGCCTGGGAAGGCCCTTGTGTGCACTGAGCAGAGGCAGCCATTGTAAGTGAACTAATGGACTGGAGGGTGTCTGGCCAGCGTATGTGGGTTATCTTTCAGTGACTTTAAACCATAACGGGGCAGCTGTTTCTACTCAGGCAGGCCCCTCTGGATTTTGCTGGGTCCTATCCAGATTTTCCTCCTGATAGAGAGTCCCTTGCTCCATGCTGTCAATTCTGCCACAAAGAGCTTCTTCTCAGGTGTCAAACACACTGTATCACAAATCACTCCAGAGTGACTCACAGCAGCCAACAACTGTCATTCAGGTGGTCCCTGACTGATGGTGACTGCAGGCACTAAGGACTGACCAGGAGTGTGGTCCCATGGCCAGCATGGTGGCCATGGGTTGGCCTCCCCTGAGCAGACATGAAGGGCAGGTGGACACAGTATGGACTTTATTCCACTTACCCTTGGAGGTCACAGTGTCACTTCTGTATTTTTATTTTGTTGGTACTAAGGTTTGCACTTGCAAAGCAGGTGCTCTACCACTTGAGTCACACCTTCCGTTCATTTTGCTCTGGTTACTTTGGAGATGGGGTAGCATGAACTATTTGCCTCGCTGGTCTTAAACCTCGATCTTCTCAAGCTCAGTCTCCCAAGTAGCTAGGATTACAGGTGTGAGCCACTGGTGCCTGGCTACTTTTGCTATATTTTGTTAATCAAAAAAGTTACCAAAGGCCAACTCATTTCAAGAGGGTGGGGGATCTAGATCTTCCTTCTCAATGAGAGGGATGTCAGATGTTGGATTTGCTATGTGATCTCATCAGAGCTCCTGGGCTGTGCTAGTCAGCTTTCCAGCACAGTAACACATACCTGAGATACAATCAACGTATAAAGAGAAGGAGATTTATTTGGGCTCACAGCTTTGGCAGTTTCAGGCCATGATTGATGGCTCATCAATTTGGACAATGTAGCGTAGTCCTAGTAGGAGCATGTGGCAGAGAAAAACTGCTCGACTCATGGCCAGGGAGTAAACAATAAAGAAGAGACTGGAGTCCTACAGCCCCTTCCCACTGACCAGATGCTCTCCCACCTCAAAGATTCCACCACCTCCCAGTAGCGTCCCCCTGGGGCCCATGCCTTTCAGACTATAGCATGGGTTGACCTTTCTCTAGCCCACTCCTCTAATATTAGTGTGTTTATATTTTGTGGAACTTAAATCACAGGGGGTGGAGAAGCAGAATCTACACCAGGCCTTGAGGTGCGGTCTTTGAGTCGGGCAGTATCACCTGCCTGTGGCTCAGAGTAGCACCAGCTTCAGGCATGGCTGGATGCATGAGCTCCATGAGACTGAGTTCTTTCTGTGGGACAGACTTTAGGGTGAGAATGTTCTGGCTGGCTAAGCTGGGCCACAGGATCTTGTGGAGATGGTGATAAGTTCCAAAAAGCAATCTACTTATCACCATCAATTCATGCCTGACCTCTGTTGATTCACTCACTCATTCATTTTTTTATTCCTTCTTATCCTCATATCCAGCCTTTATTTTCTTCCTCACCCTCCTTAGATGACCACTTTTCTTTTAATGAATATTTGTTTATTTGTGTTCTTAGAAATACATGCTTTGGGGGCGGGCGAAGAACAGTACTGGGGTTTTAACTCAGGACTTAGCTAGGCAGTGCTCCTCTATTTGAGCCACACCCCCAGCCCATTTTTGCTTTAGCTGTTTTTTTTTTTGGATAGGATCTTCAGTTTTTGCTTAGAACCTGCCCGGGACTGGAATCTTCCTACCTATGCCTCCACCATAGCTTGGATTATGTGTGCACCACTACACCTGGCTTTTTGGTTGAGATGGATTCTCTTTAACTTTTTGCTCAGGCTGGCCTCAACTACTATCCTCCTGATCACTATTTCCTGAGCAGCTGGGATTGCAGGTATAAGCCACTATGCCTGGCCTAAATATGTGTCTTAATGCACAGATATTGCAATCCATGAGTTGCAGTCCATCTTTCCTGCTGCCTTCTTTGCTGACTAGCATGGTGCTGCAAAGGTTTACATATACTGTAATGCCCAAGTCTCTATCTTTTCTGCCTAAGATGAGGCAGTGAGACCAGAGAGACTGAGGTCACTAGTCCAAGCTAGGCCTAAGCAGATTTCCCGGCTGAGTTTCTCAGCACCTCACACCAGGGTTTCCATGCACCCCCTCCCAAGTTCCTGCAATAGCTTGAAATAAGATTTTTATAAATTGTGTCTAGAATCCAAGCACGTTCCACGCGCCCCTCTTTTCACTCTAGCAACTGTCCTCTTCCCTCTCTTGCTGCAGGTTCCAACTATGGGAGCCCACGCCCAGCTCATGCCAACATGAATGCCAATGCTGCTGCAGGGCTGGCCCCCGAGCACATCCCCACCCCAGGGGCAGCCCTATCCTGGCAGGCCGCCATCGATGCCGCCCGTCAAGCCAAGCTCATGGGCAGCGCTGGCAATGCGACCATCTCCACGGTCAGCTCCACACAGCGGAAGCGGCAGCAGTACGGGAAACCTAAGAAGCAGAGCGGCACGACTGCCACCCGGCCACCCCGTGCCCTGCTCTGCCTGACCCTGAAGAACCCCATCCGGAGGGCGTGCATCAGCATCGTGGAATGGAAATATCCTTTGTGCTAGGGGACACCCCTGTTCTGCAGGGTGCTCTGAGACCTGTGCCCTAGGAGCCTGCCCTCCAAGGCTCACCAGATGGCAAGCCATGTTGGAGGTATTGAGCCTATAAATCGGGTCTTACACTAACTGCAAGTCCATCAATAGGCCAGTGAAAAATGCAGAGTTCTAGGCCCTAGCCTAGGCTTGATGAGTCAGAATCTCTGGGGACAGGGCCCCAGGAATCTGCTGTTATAACAAGTTGCCCAGGTCTCCCCTCACCTAGCCCATATGCAGGTTAAACATCCCTAATCCCAAACTCAAAAATTTGAATTGCAACCATTTGATTGCTGACATGGTGTCACGAGTAGAAGATCTCACACCTGACTTCATGTGACTGGCTGTAGTCAAAATGCAGGTGCACTAAAATATTGTATGAAATGAACTTTAGGCTGGGTGGATAAGGTGTATATGAAACACCTGGGAACAGTGGTTCTCAGCCTTGGCTGTGTGTTAGAATAGTCTGGGAAGTGTCAGCAAACTATAGATGCTTGAGCATTCTTAAAAACTCTCCAGGTGAGTCTGTGGTGCAGCCAAAGGTGGGAGGATCATTTGGAATTTTAAACACAGATTCACTTTGTATATATTAAAAACCAGTGCGTTGGTGACTCTAAGAACAGGGCTTTGAAGGGCTGGGCTTCCCTGGGGACTAACGAGGCCTTAACATCTAAGCATCATGGGATTAGATTAGAAGAAACCTTAAAGGTCTATGGATCCAGGCCTGGCTTTCACCAGTGATGAAATGAGCCCCACATCGAAGACTATCCAGAGTAATGTGGCCAGGAACAAATGGAACCAGCACCCTGGGACTTGGTGTTGAACATTTTTGTAATGTGGATCCATTTGAGCAGGGCCACCACATCTCTTGACATTCAGGATAAGAGTGCTTTTAGGGAAGGATTATAAAATCTCGGGTAGTGGTTGGAAGGTAAAAGATGATGTGGGGATAAGAGAAAGTCCTTGTGAGCAAGCAACGCTCCGTCTATGAATGCTGGAGCCTTTCCGCTCAAAAGTAACTTTGAGAGAATGCAATTCAAAATAAGGGCTGCTGCTGAGCTGGCCAGTCTGTTCTGAGCCAAGCATGGTTTTGTCCCTGGATGAGTGGGTGAGAGGCTGGGCTTGCTCAACTCCATTTAGCTTCCTTTGTAGCTACTTATGGCAGAATCATGGAATGAAAGAGCTGGGGGTCCCTGCAGGTCAGTGACTCCCAGGGAAGAGGGTAGTGAGGCCCAGAGCACCAAAGAACTTTCCCTAATGGACACAGCTGGCAATTGATAGTGCTGGGTTTCAAATCCAGTCTCCTGAGTGTACATCCCAGACTTCCTGACCCTGTAGTCCTAGATGGTACTAGCTGGGGCTAGTATGGATGAGATGGTTACTAGGCAGGACTGGGTAGATATTCACGGGATGCAATCCAGCTCTGACCAGATGTGGTAGGGCCTGGCTCTGGTGCCTGATCACTCACTACATGGGTGCTGTGGCCTCTTGTCCAGGGGAATGTGCCTTCCCCACCTGGAGAGGGGATGTGGATATGGCCTTGGCTATGCTAGTTGAGTGGCATTCCACTCAGTTGCCTAGGAAGGCTAGCTGAGTGGGTAAGGAGACATCCTGGTGCACCAGTCATTCAGCTCTTCGAAAAGTGGGATCTGATGCCATCATCAGGAAGGGACGTGGAGGATATACAGGACTCCTGGGTTCTCCTCTGCCTCGCAGCTATGGCTCTTCTTGTTCACCTGATTGGTTTCTTTACACATGATCTTCTTCAGTGTTAGATGGAGGTGGGAAGTCAGCACGGTAAACACTCTAAGCTTAGCACCCTGTCCCTTTGGTGGAGGCGGAGAGATGACATGGGACCAGTGGATCTGTACGAGGCCTGGCTCAGTTGACTGCTTGTGCCTGTGCTCTGAGAAGAGCACAGAGCACGGGCGATGACAATGGAGTAGCCCTGGGCTGAGCATCCCTCTCCTAAGCAGATGGGAAGGCTGAGGAAGGAAGAGGGGATTCAGGGAGACTTCCCTCAAGGAGCAGCTTTCTGAAGATGCTTCAAGGGCAAGTTCACGAAGATCAGTACAGAAGACTCCTAAAAGCTGTCTGTGTAGCCAGACTTCCTGGGTTGGGACCCAAGCCTACCACCAGCTCTGTGACCTGGGACAAGTTAGCATGTAACCTTTCTGTGCCACACTTTCCTGCTCTAACAGTGGGGATAACTATATCTTCCACTTGGGTGTGTGGGGTACAGTTACCACAGGGCCAGGTTCTCTGGATGCCAGCTCCTGTCCTTGTGGCCATGTCCTCATCTCCAGCATCTGCTCCCCAGCACCACTGGCTCCCTGACCTGCTGAAGAGCATCACGATGTGAAGCACGAGTCAGTAGGTCTCAGTTCTGGTTCTGGCTCTGCTCTTCACCAGCGAGGGGTAGGGTCTCAGAAGGTGGCTTTTTATTGCCCTGTAAAGGGGAGGCTGGGCATGTCCGCTGTGTGCCACCCTTTTGATACCGAGACATGCATGGAAAATGGCACCGTTTATGAGGTCTGCTGGGTAAATGGATCCTTAGCTATACTCTAAGGCTCAGGGGATCCATCACTAAGATAAAACACCCAGCTATTTCCATGCTTCTCTCCTCCTCCTGTTGGCATTGGGGTGGGGTGGGTAGAGAAGCATAAGTTGAGCCTTCCTGTGAAGTCTTCTTTGTCACCTTCAGTTGGGGTATGGGTGGGTCTCGTTGGAAGGGGTATGGTTCCAGTAGCTCATTCTCTAGCCAGTGGATCTTCCCTGGGATTTCTACAAAGCAGTCAGGATATGGGAGCCTCAGCGTGCACTTTTGCTGGTGAGTGGTTCTGGTCCCTTTAGTGCTCAGCACCGGCAATACAGAAGTCAGGGGACCAGAAGCTTGAGCCTTGCACCCAAAGGCAGTGAATCCTCAGAGCCAGGGCATCTGTCACGTGTTTAATATGGAGCTACACCCTTAAGGGTGACGACTGCTCTTCTTAAACACGCAGCTTGTCTTGCCTCACTGGGGGGCCCTGGACCCAGCTGGGCAAAACCTTCTTTACTTTCAAAGACTAAAAAAGTAAAATACCCAAATTTCAGTGAAAGGTTACCATGCCTTAACTCCCACTCCTCCGCTCTCCCATCCTCGGTGTTTGGGCCTCCGGTGGCCGTATGGACGCCATGCAGAGACGGGCTGCTGGAAGTCACCCTAAGCCCATGTGAAGGAACATGCAGTCAAATACAATCTAAATAAATAAGAGAGGGGAAAAAGTTTTTAGAAATCTCTGTTTACTCTGGCACGCGACTGGCCTCCACTGCTCTTGACATATTAGGAAAAATTTTGGCGGGGCCCCACTAGAAGCACTTAAAAAGGCATATGTTTCTTTTCAGAATACAAAGGGCCCGGAATGCATTGTCCAAACAAAATTCTTATGAACCTCTGACTCACTTTATGTATATATATAGATAGAAAGACTTACAGATAGATTGATTGATTGATAGATTAGGCCAATAGAAAGACAGATAGACAGATTGATGAATTAGGTAGACATATAGATAGATACATAGATGGATAGATAGATGGATGGGTAGATAAATGGATAGGCAGATGGATAGACGGATGGATAGAGGTATATTTCACTTGTGTTTGCCATGGAATAAACTTCCTTAACTCCCTTCCTCAGACCATTTGAAATTATTATTTTACTGACTATTTTTGCCAATTGTGTGGCCTTAGCAATCTACATTCCCTTCCCAGAAGATGATTCCAACGCCACCAACTCCAATCTGGTAAGTCCTCAAGTCCGCGTCTCTTGCTCCTGCTCACTGAGCTTGGGTTACGTGGATGTGAGTAGGAATGCACAAGGGGAGTGAGATGTGTGTGTTTGACAGGTGCAGAAGCGCGGCAGAGCTCGGCTCTTCAGTGTCATTGGTGCTCCTTATTCAAATCAGCACCTATCTTATCACAGCCTGTTTTCCAATTAGGTGGTGGAGAACCGTGTGTGTGTGTGTGTGTGTGTGTGTGTGTGTGTAGCTGCAGAAGTCACGGTGCAGGTGTTTGCTAGAACGAGCATTTATTCTTGGATCATCTGTCATATGTATTTCAAGAACTTTTGTTCCATTGGTAGGGTTTGCTCGGGCGATCGCAGCATCACTGCACGATTGCATGATAAATAATTTCTAGGAAGCTTTTGGGAAAGTTTTCTTTTGCAGCCAAGATGTATTAGTGAGTTAAAAAGGCTTTATTTTCTTGGGAAAGACAGCTTTTCACTTGTGGAGAAGCCAGCACTGGCAGTTTGGGGTTAGGATTTGTCCATGGAAAATGTGGAGAGTGTGTTTACTTTTGGCTGAGCGTGAAGTCATTGCAAACACAAAGGCCTTTGCTCCGTCTGGGCATGTGGGGAACAGAGCTCTGGAATGCAGATGGCAAAATTGGGGCAGTCCTGGATGCCTCCTGCAGGGATATAGAAAGATCTCCCCGCCACACTCCCTTCCCTGCCAACACAAAAGCCTGATCCTGTTCATCTGATTTCCACAGAGCATGTTTGGGCACCAAGGCCACCATCTTGTCCCTGTCATTAGTGCTGTCCTCTGATTAGTGAGACTGGAGTGTCAAATGAGAATGGTTTTGGAAGAAGCAGGAGGGTTATAAGATTCTCTTGTTGCTGCTGCTGGCTGTTGACGCTACTGAGGGCTCATCGTTTTAGCTTGTAACATCGACATTTCCAAGTCAATGTCATGCACGCTTTAGGATTCACTGCTGTTTCCACAGGTTTTGCCATTAGCTGGAGGCCTGTATTGGGTAAGGTGTTCTGTATGTGTGAGAGGCTGCTGTGCCTTATGGCTTCGGGTGGGGCTGTGTGTTGGGGACAGGTTCCAAAGGTTCCAGAGATGGCAGCAAGTGCTGGGTGAGTGATGGCAAGTTTGGAGTTAGTGGCAGAGCATTTGCTGAGGTGTTACCTTATTTCCTAACAAGGAGAAGTTGTCAATGGATCAGAATAAGTACAAGGAAAGTGTTGCCCCAAAGCAGGAGAGTCTCCCGCTGGTTCTCCTTTTCCTTTGTGTCCACTTCCCTGTCCTTCCAGACACTGCAGAGCCCCTGCTGGGGACCATGTAAATCACATCAGTTTTAAAAGCAGCTCTGCAAATAGAACTCATGGCTTGTTATTAGGATAGGACAGCTTTGGGGTGCTTGGGCCCAAGCAGTAGAATGACTAGGAAGTGTCTGTCTGATCTGAGGCCCCTTCTCTACTCTTCCCAGGAGTATTATCAGAGGGAGAAGCTCTAGGCTGCCAGAGATTAACCCTGCACTCCTGGAGGTGGAGGGGTCAGTGGGCAAAAACAAGAACAAGCGTTAGTATTGGACTTATTTTAGGGGTAACTGGATATAGATGATGCTGGAGGGCTGGAAATTTGTGTTAAATCCCACCAGAGAGTGATGAAGGTGTCCTCAAACTAGAACTCACCCCCTCCCCCCAAAAAAATCATTGAATCAGGCTCTTAGGATGGGTGGATATCATGGTATGTGAATGATTTTCCTTACCCCCATGGATCTGACTCCTCATGCTCTGTTGACAAATGCCCCTTTGAAACTGACCCCTTGCTTCTTCTGGCTTCTGGCCTGCATCCATAGGAACCTTACCAGAGAGTCATCCCAGCCTTTCATTTTTCCTTTTCTGTATCTCCCTTGCTGAGCTTGTGTCTGTCCCACATTGGAGGCTGCTTTTGGGTAAGTTGTTTCTGGGACTCTCATCTCCCACTCCCAGTTCCTTCCTCAGGCAGGGCCAGAGTTTCCTGCAGTGGAGGGGCTGGGGCCTTTGCAGTGTGCTCCTGTGCTTTCCTGTTGTCACTTTCGAGGGTTTGATGCAGATGCTGTAGTTCTGGGGCATGGCCTAAGAACAGGTATTTTCAGAAACTCCTTATAGGTGCTAATGATTTGTCAGATGTGGGAACTGCAGGCCTGTTGGATACAGCAAAACTTGAGCTAACCAGACCCAGGTTCAAATCTTGACTTTGCCATTGTTGCTCTGAATCTTAATTGAAGTGATTTAGTTCCTCTGGACCTCACTCCTTGGCACTGGAGGTGCTGTTACCTCAGAGACAGGAGATGGTGACCAGAAGGTGCTGCCCTAGTCCTGGCACATGGCAGTCTGTGCCAGGATGTTCTACAGATGCCTCAACAAATGACCCCTGAACAAGTTCACCTCTCTCCCAAACAGAATGAGTCCCAAGTGAGCGCTGCTCCTCTTCCTCACCTTGGCAGTGTCCTCTCTGTCACCTCCTTCCCCTCACCATACTCATCCAGGCAGGTCCAGTTCTGGAGATTTTAACTGGCTTAGAGCACAGTGACCACCACCCCATTTCTGTTCTCAAAGTCATTTGTTTGAATTTTCTGTGCCTTAGTTTCCTCTTCTATAAAATGGAATAACAACAGTATCTACCTCACTGGTGGTAGTGAAGGTTAAACAATTGAGGATATGAAAAGCTCTTGGAAGAGTGTTGTTACAAGGGCTGAGGGGCAGGGATTATTAACAACTGGGTGTCAGTATTGCTGCTATTACACCATCTTCTTCCTCTTCAGCCTAACCTGGGCTGGCATTGCCTTCTTCCTGGACTATTATGACAGCCTCTTTCCTGGTATTCTCCCTCTAGTCTCTCTCTTTACTGGTTTATCTTAGACTGTGTAGTTAGTTAGCAAGAGTCACATCAAGAGCCAGGCACTGTGTTTGGGATCCCTCCAGCGGGAAGAGGAAAGATAAACACATAGACAGATGTTTGTGAATAGTGAAAGGTCTGACGAGATGATTGCCAGGTCAAAAGGGGTGTTTCAGGCTGAGGTACACACATGTGCAAGGTCTTGCAGTCGTGTTCTTTATGATGAGGTGCTGGTTTCAAGTGAATGAGAAAAGCCTCATGGGGCCTCATGGCTCATCCAACAGTTGGAGTTCAGATGACAAAGATGACAAGGAGTCCCTGGAGGTTTAAGAGCAGGAGAAAGCTTTCTCAGGGTGAGCAAGATGGCTCATGGGGAGCCCCACTGCTTATGAAGAGAGAAGGAAATGGTTCAGATGATAGTGCTGGTAGGGACAGAGAGAGGGCAGTGGATGTAGGAGACAAACTTGCCTGGACTTGTGCCCAGGTAGGTGTTGTGGTAGGCAGGTACCACTAGCCAGAAGGAGTCCAGGAGGAAGGTCACATTTCAGGGGGAGGAGTGATGGGTTGGATTAGGCATTTGGCAAGTGGGGGGCCTGTGGAGCCTGTGGGTGGAGATGTCTATGGGGCAGAGGATGGCTCAGGGAAGTAGGAGGAGAGGTGGAGGAAGAAGCTGAGGGCCTGGGCCACAGTGCCTACCACAGGGCTAAAAGCCAGAGGAGCTGAGACCAGACCCTGGAGTGCACTGATGGTTGTGGAGTTTGGGGAGGAAGAGAAGCCAAGAAAGGACATGGAAAGGTTTGACCCAAGAGGCAGGGGGGGAAATTGCAGAGTAGCGTCTTGGAAGCTAAGGAAACAGAGTTTCAAGATGCAAAAGAGGGACTGCTTGGTGGGTTAGATGCTTGTCTTCTGACAACTGAAGGCTGACAACAGGACCCGCCAAACTTTGAGAAGCCGATTGAGCGTAGGCTGAAAATAGAAGGTGTTGACCCCATGTAGCCTGACCTGGGCCTTGAAACAGTAGGTGCAGAAGAAGTGCTTACTGCTGTGACTCTCCATTTTATGAATACCCCGGAAATGAAGCTCCAGAATTCCCCCACTAGCTTCATAGTTTTATTTTTTTAAATAAAGAATTGTCATTTCAGAGATCTGCTCTGAAAAACATCAAAGGAAGCAGAATGCACCACAGTCATGGTTCCCAAACTCTGGCCTGAGAAGCCTGTGGCAGCAAGGTGGCTTGAATGCACATTCACAGGCCCTGCCCTGGAGAGACCCTGACTCTGTTAGTCTGGATGCACCCTCCTTCCAGCAATCAGCATTTTTTTTGGCTGTACTGGAGTTTGAACTCAGGGCCTCACACTTGCGAGGCTGGCACTCTACCACTTGAACCACTCCACCAGCCCTTTTTTTCTGATGCCTGAGCTGGCAAAGTATTTGCCTGAGCTGGCTTCGAACCGTGATCCTCCCAGTCTCTGCCTCCTGAGTAGTTAGGATTACAAGTGTGAGCCTCAGGCACCTGCCCAGCAGTATGCATTTTTAATAGACTCCTGATGATTCTGGTGCAGGGGGCATGCACTGTTCTTTGAGAATAGTAATCTAGAATGTTGTCCATCATATGAGTGGATCCACCTTCAGCTTCCTCCTTGGCTTCTATCTACCCACAGCTTTCTCTAGGATCCAAACAGTAGGATGACACCCGTCAGCTGTGAGGTTTCCCACTCTGTTGGGGCAAGAGCAGTCTATGCAGCAAAGCTGCTCCCCCCAACCCCACCCCAACACACACACACAGAGCCTGCAAGCTGCGAGCTCACACCTGTGCTCAGTCCTGCACTGTTTCTCTCACAGACTCATCAGCTTCCATCTACTCTCTCAGGGCCTTTTGTCTCTCCCCCTTGCATTTCTTTTCCTAACGCTTTGCTTGTCTCGTTTTCAAGAGATAAAAAGTTTTATTTTTTTTTGAAGATCTTTCCTTCATTATTTAAATAAAAGTCTGTTGGTCTTATGCTCTATCTAATTTATCTTTTGCTCCCAAATCCATCTTTTTAATCTTTTCTCCAAGCTAGTGAAGCATCATGAAGAGGTCTGTAACACTGTGTTCCCTTCTTTATTATTCACAGCCCTGGTATTGGCCAGGCCACCTACTACCAAGTACATCATTTGTCACATGGCAACTGTCAGCTGTTCTGCCAATAATGGTAAACTGTATGCTGCTTGGTGCTAGCAGAGAGAACCTATTGTGTGTACAAAACTCCCAGTCCTCTGCAAACCCCCAAAATCCACAAAGACTTGGCTTGAGTTGAAATATTAAGAGAATATATTTGGCCTTTGACCTTGTGCAAAGAACAGTGCTGTGTACTTTCTGGAGTAAGAACTAGGCTTCAAGTGGCGATGGAGGGGAGGAGGAAGAGGCCAGAAAAGGATGGTTTGGGGGCTGGGCTTTTCTTCTTCAGGTGCTGTGAGAGGAGGGAGTAGGCTCCAGAACTTGAGTAACATGAATAAAAACTTGTGCTGTCTGATTTTTTTCCCATGTATTGCTGTAAAACTGGGGCAATGGGATCGTATCCTAGGCTGACTATGGAGATAAAATGAGCCAATATAGGTGAAATGCATCAAGCCATGTTTGGCACTGGCGACTGTCCTGTAGAACTCCAGACCAGAGGGAAAGCCATTTTCCTCCCTGGTCCCTGGGAGACCTCAGCTGGTTTCTATTTCACAAGGGGGCAAGAGGAATTGAAAAATCTCTCTTTCCTGGCACTGCAACCCAGCAGGGGTGGCATGTGATTGGGAGGAAAGCAGAGATCCATGAATGGCGGAAGAAGAACCCCAGGGAGAGAGATCCCTGGGTGGCCTGTCCCCACAGGGGACTCTATACCCCACCCCATGGCTTTCTGTGTCTCTAGCCAGTCAACTCAGGGACCCAGGGTACGTCTGAGGCACTGTAAAGCTGAGGTCCCCCATTCTTAGGCAGCACTGGGTTGAGGACTTCACCACGGAGTCCTACATTTAGACTACCACACATTCTGAGGTGAATCTGAGTCATGCCCCCGAGCTTCGAGAAGGGTGTGCTCTGAGAAGTGATTCAAAGATGCCAGTCTGGGTTTCCCTCCTGTCCTGCAGTAAGAAGTTGGTTCTTTCATAGTCAAGTTTGCTTAAGAGTGAGAAGTCTTTCTGTGGACTTCATGCACTGACACTAACAATCATAGCAAGGGGGATTTATGGTAACTGTCGTCCTAATGCATCACTCACTCACACACACACACACACACACACACACACATGTTCTTTTTTTTTTTTTTTACATACATGTTCTTTAAGGTAAACTAGGGTTATGAAATACACTAGTAGATAACAGTGGGTACCAAGCCACACGTATCTTGCACCCTGCATGGATGCTTCCTCAGGGTGGCACAGTGAGGGGCACGAGGCTATGGCAGTCAGCAGAGAGCCTGTTTGGAGGTGAGGACCCAGCTTGGGCCAGTGCACTGGGAAAGTGCTTCTACCCAGCAAGCAAGGTGTCCCCTCAGCGATGCTGAGGAAGCTGGTTGAAGCAGAACTTGGGCAAGGTTTGTCTTCAAAGCTGGGCTGGAGCCAGGGTAGGAGGCATTGACTCAGGAAGTGAGACCTGCTGGGTGTGGCCTGAGGTCACACACTTACCCTCTAAGTGTGTCTCTTCTGGCAGTGGGAATATAATACCTGCTTGGTCATAATAATTACCTTTATTGAGTCTCCACCTGGAGCCAGTGTTTTGCATCTACACTCCCAACAATACATTATGCTTTCTGTTTTCTCCTTGAGGGTGGAGACCATTTATCTTGTCCGTGGCTTTGATCAGGAGTGGGCACCAGTCTGTTCATTGATAAATATTGGTTGAGTGAGTGACTAGGTGAATGGCTGAATCCTGCCAGGCATTGTGCTTTCATTTCAAATGAAGAAATAAAATCTCAGAAACAAAAAGTGACATGGTGAGATTTCAGGACTGGGATTTGAACTCAAGCCTGAACAAAACCACAGCTCGGGTTCTTCACTCTATGAAATGTGTAGGGTTGCTGTGAGTATCCAATCAGGCAGATGTGCAAATGTTTCAAGATGAAGCACTTTGTAGATATTTTGAGAAAAAAAAACAAAAACAAAAACAAAACCAACCAAAATCAAACCAAATCAAAACAAACTTGGTTCTGAGTTAACCAAAGTTAAACAAATTATTTTTCTAAGCCTCCCTTTAAAAGAAAACTTTGTTTTCTACAGTGCTAGGGATGGAACCTAGGGCCTCAAGCATGTTAGGCAAGCTCTGTGCCTCTGAGCCACAGTTCCAGCCCCATCTCCAGCTTTTAACACAGTAACAACAGACATAGTTTCTGAATCTGTACCATGTACAGTGGCTGTCCTATGTGCCTGTGCACATAGGTGTATACAGACATCACAATAGCACTGAGGATGGATGCAGTTATTATCCCATTTTGTTGATGAGGACTCTGAAACTCAGAGAATATTATTGTCTGTGAAAGGTAGACAAGAAGCAAAGACAGCACGTGTGTCTTCATGTGATGTGCTGTGTGCAGGTGACATTCCTCCAGATCTGTGTTCTTAACTCCTGGCCCACAGCTGCCTCCCTGTGAGATAAGTGCCCGGACCCTGGATCAAGTAAGGAGTGTAACCATCCTAGCCCTGACCATCCCAGCAACTTGAGGGGTGGGCTTCCTTGAAACCCCCTTGCAAATGCCACTGTGCAGAAATACACAACATAAAACCACAGACAATACTCTTGCCCTGAGAACCAGAGCCGTCAGGAGGAAGGACTGACCCTATGTGGGACAGGACACAGTGTGCAGCCAGTGCTGGAGAGAGGGCCAGCAGAGGTCACAGATCAGCCTGGTCAGGAACATGCCAGTTCAAATCCGATGGCAAGCTCCTTGATAGATTCGTGCTTAATGTGGTGGTCATAAACCTTCTGGGTGCCTGGGGTGATTGTTTGACTCAGTGTTTACACACTAAGTATTTCAGAGCGAGGCGGAGGTGCTGTCTGCTCCGCCCCGTATTTGTGGTGGATGGGAGTAGAGGAGGTGATACCTTGAAGTCTAAATGTGGTGACGCCTCTTACTCCATTTTCACCCATCCTTACTTATTCTGGGTCAGGGGGAGAGTGTTCCAGATAAATTCGCTTCTTATGCAATGGAGCCCCTCTCAGCTACCGGTTCATTGGCATTTAAGTATATTTGAAGAAAATCTTTCTAGAATATAAAACAGAAATCCCTGGATGCCTTAAAAGAAAAATACTGAACATATTTCATCCTTTTTTTAGGGACTGCACAATCATTAGGAAATTCAGTTATTGGATCTGCAATATCACCACTGAAGCTATCAGGAGACAAAGAAACCTCCATAGGTTTCCAGAATGTTCTTACCTGAGAAAGGTTTTGGGTTGCTTGCTCTAGCACCCACCCCTCAATTGCTGCTTCCCATCCCGTGTAGCCTAGTCTGTTCTAGTTACGTGCAAAGTAAGAGTAGATTTTGATCAAGGGGTACACATAGGAATACAGTGCATTAACTTTAATTTATGGATTTATAACATTGACTTTGGCCTTTCAGAACCCTTTCCCCCTCTTGAGTTCCTTTGTCCTCCCTGGTTTCTGTATGGTTGAGGCTGTTGGATTCTTGCCTTCCGACTAATAATAACAGCAACAGTAACGTCAACACTTACATTGCTGGCGCTGTTCTAAGTGCATGACATGTGTTAACTCATTTAGTCTTCTCAACAACTCCACAAGACCTCTATTATAAGTATAATCACCCCCTTCCTTATTTATTTACATTCTTACTGACATATGATAATCGTACATATTCATCATAGTCATTCTGTTTTAAAGATGAACAAGAGGCACAGGGAGATGATCCCAGTCCAGGTCACAAAGCTAGAAAGCTGTAGAGCCAAGGTTCTAGCCCAGGTTGTGGCTCCTGCCTTTGCCCTAAACTGCTGTGCTGTGTGGCCTCCTCGAAGTGTAGGAGGGAGGGGCGTTTGGTGTTTTAATTGTTGAGCCCTCAACTAAAGCATACGTAATATATGTGCTTGTCTCCTTACCAGGGGGCACCAAAGAAGGGGCAGTAGTCAAAGTTGGGAGTAGGACTGCTCAGGAGTGCTGTGATTCTGAGCATCTCAGGGGCATGGCCTTGAGCCCTTCTTGAGTCTTCTTGGACAGCATGGGGGGTGGGCACAGAGGAGGCTTTTCCACCCACTGCCACTTGTAGGTAGACTTGGCTTTGAGGCCCTGCCTTCACAAGGTTATACCGCTTAAGATCTTCATCCACTCAGGGCCCAGGCCTCCTAAGTAGATGAGAGCCTCTGCTTGGGTGAGGGGGATAGGGTCAGCCTGAGTTTCTGAGGACCAGAATGGCCTTTCTTGTGGACTGAGGCATTGGAAGCATTCCTGGGAGCTACCTGGACTGCAAGTGAGCTAGAGGCCTTCTAGGGACCCCCTTCAGTACTTGTCTGATGATAAGGCCAGGAGTATAAGATGTGGGATTACAATGAGACCCCACCCCAGGCACTCAGGCCTCCATAGCATCAGGCCCCACACCTTTTATGGAGTACAAGAGCTATGCCACGTCCTTCTTACAAAGTAAGGCTTTGCAGGATGTCTGAACACGATAGACCCCTTCAGAGATGTGGAGATATTACAGAGTCACAGCCTAAATGACAGGGCATGTGCTGGACAGTAAGAGAGGACTGAGCTGGATGTCACAGTCCTGGGTCTAATTCTGTTTCTGCTACTGACTAGTGGTGTGGCCTAGCCACTTTACCTCCCTGGACTATAGATTTCTCCGCTGTGCAGTAAAGATAATAAGTCAGTGAACCACAGAAGCTCAAGAGGATGTATAGAAATGCTCTGAAAAGTAGAAAGGGCCATATCAGTGTAGGGGCATTAGCACAATAACCACGGTTACTGCTGTGATTAAAACTAGACAGATACTCCATCTCGGCACTGTTTACTCTGTTTTTTTTCCTGGCACATTCCTCTGTGAACCCTTTTCCTTAACCTCAAGATAACTTAGAGATGCAAAAGAACTAAAAGTCAAGTTCCAAATTTAGTTGCTGACCTTTCCAAGATGGATGGTGAGCGGTGTGGCTGTCACCTGCTTGCTGCCTAGAGCCTGACTGGGCTGCTGAAGCCTGGGAAAGCTGGGCCGGCAGACGCCTGTGTGCACAGGCCTGGAGCATCTCTCACACCAGCAGCTGGAGCTCATTCAGCACGTTGTTTGTTTCTTCTGGGTCCAGTTTAACTTTGGTGTGACAGAGCATGGCTGCTGAGTAGCTCCCTTAGCATTTTCCTTTCTCCAACACACAGCAGAAATAATGTGAAAACACTGGACCTTCTCTTTCTGGACTCTTGAGCCTTTGGTCAGAAATATGGCCAGGGAAAGGCATGTTCTCCAGTGTCACTGAGTACTCAGAAAATGGGTCACAAACTGAGATTGGGGAAGGCTGACCATGTCCTGGAGGAGACTTCTTGGTCTGTCCAGGGGCTTCTGCAGATCTGACCAGAAGTGCTGTGGCACTTAAGGCTGGATTAGGCCTCTCCAAGACTCTGGAGCACACACCTCAGAGCAGCTCATGGCTGCAGATTCTGGCTGGGTGGAGGGAGGCAGGTGGCAGGTGGTACATACTATGCCTGAGGGCTGGACTGTGTACACAGTTTCAAACACAGTTGTGTTTGAGCCTTGGGGATTGGACAGGATTGTTGGTATGGGCCTTGCAGTGGAAGGTGTGGAGGGTCCAAGACCCTCTTCTGCCAGATGGAAGAGTGTGTGAGAGAGACTCCACAGGCTGGAGTGACCTCCTTTTCCTGCCCATTCCTGGATTCCAAAGGTTGGTGAGGAGAGGTGTAAACCCAAGCACGCCTCTCATGCCTCTTACTGCCACTGGCTTTCACATACATGGCCGCATGCGACAGCATCATAGACAGACTTTCTCCTGAGTCCATATGAGGAATCATGCCTGAGCCAGGCTCACTCAGCAGACTGGGCTGCAGGCCTGGAGGAGTGTCTTGCAGGGACCAGGGGAAGAACAGGAAGGGGCATGTGTACAGGATTGCTGCCAGCCCACCTCCCTAGCCTAGGTGGTAGGCCAAATTTTAATGACCTCCAGTGACCCTCAACCTTGCACAACCTTCTCCCTTGATTTTGGCTGGTTCTGTGAAGGGCTATCACTTCCACAATTAGGTTATGATGAGTCACAAAATGGATTTTAAGAAAGGGAAGAAAATGTCTGACCTAATCAGATGGTCCCTTCAAAGTAACCAGCCTGACCTGGTGAAATACAAGCAAAGTACTGGTGGACTGATGCTTGAGAAGTTCTCTGTAGTTTATTTTGAAGATGGAGGGGTTTGGTAATACGGCCTGTGCATGGCCTCTGGGTGCCGAGAGCAACCCCTGTCTAACAGCCAGCAAAGAGCTCACTTTTGCAGACAGCGTGAGGTAGCCGGAAGAGGACCCTGGCCCTAGGTGAACATGCAGCTGAGATGCCTGACTTTAGCCTTGAGCTACCTGGGCAGAGGACCCAGCAATATTGTATTCATGTTTCCTACTGCAGAACTAGGACCAACAAGCAGGCTTTGTCTTAAGCTACTAAGTTAGTGGCAGTTTGGTGTGCATTTCAGAAAACCAGAGTTCATACTCTTTGTCCTCTTGCCTCCAGCATTTGCACTCCTCCGTCCTGAACCCAGGCTGTGTTCCTGCTAGGCCACTGGCTCCTCCCCTGTGCCAGGCTAAGTGCTACTGATCTTTTTGGTCTTACTTTCTCTGGATACTTTCCCTGACCTCCAGAACTTCATTATTTGTTCCTCTGACTGATTGTTACTCATCCCCAAGTCTCAGATTAGAAGTCACTTCTTGTAGGAGGTTTTCTCTGACTGTCCATAGCTGGATTTGGTCCTGCCCTCCGTGTTTCCCTAGCATCCTGGCTTACACATGTCTCTTGCTGTGTTAGCTTCCCAGCACCGCCATAAAAAAAATACCACAAACTCAATGGCTTAAAAGAACAGAAATGTATTTACCGGAGTTCCAAACTCCAGGTGGCGATAGGAGGACCACCCCTCGGGTATTTTTCCTTCTGCGTGCGAGAACCTCTTCACACCCCTCCTTCCCTCGGTTTCTGGTGTTGCTGGCAGCTGGTGGCATTCTTCAACTTTGAGACATCCCACTCGGACCTCAGCCTCCATCTTCACAGGCCTTTTTCCCTGGGTGTACAAATTTCCCTCCTGTTACAAGTACACCAGATCAGGGCTAATCCACCCCAATCCAGGGTAACTTCGTTTTATCTTGATCTATCTGCAAAGACTGTATTGTCAGATAAAGTCATCCTCCCAGCATGGGGATTAGGCTGTGAACATAGCTGCCCTGGGGGACAACAGCTCAGTTCATAGCTCTCACCTATAGGAAGCTCTGTGGAAGTGGGAATGGTGTGTGCCTGGAACCCACTGTAGTGCCCGGTGTCTAGTAGGGGCCTTGGGTATGGCTGCTGAGCCCTGACTGCACTGTAGTGTGCTTTGCTGAGGATGCTTGGATCTGACCGGTCCCTGACCCTTCCATGTTAACTTCCTAACAGGGCGGGCTCCCTGACCCCATTTGCAGCAGAGCTGCCTGAGAGACAGTGGCTTGGGTGTCAAGAGAGGTCTCTTCCACCTCTGAGGGTCTGACTTCAGCTCAGTCCTGTGGCTCAGGACCGACCCTCCTCTTTTGTGTCTCCTCATCTCCTCGCCTTAGATGCATATCCAGCGGAAGGGGCAGTGCGGGAAGAACTGCAGGCTGAGGCAGCTTGCCAGGCCACGGGGAGCTGGTGGGGGCCCCTCCTGGTTCTCAGTAAATGGCAAGGAGGAGGCTCCTTCCTGGCCACCAGAACAGAGTCCTGGCTTTCTGCTTGCTGTTCAGTCAGCACTGTGACCATTCAGGAAGGGCAGTCAGAGTAGAGTGAACTGGGGTTGGCAGAGGTCTTCACACAACTTCTTTCTGCAAAGATTCAGTCCCAATAGGGCAAGAAGCCCCCAACAGCAAGCCTGGTCCACACCTTTGAAGCCCTGTCCCTCCCTCCAGACCTCCTGCTCACTGCTCCTGTATCTGCTTCTTATCGTGCTTGGCACGGCTTACACCATAGCCAGCAAGTCTGTGTCCTGGGATAGGGACAAGCCTCAGTGCATGCTGGGAGCAGACGTGGAGGGTGTCATCTAGAATGATTCCCAAGAGCTGCTAGCAAGAGGATCTGTTGTTCACGAGGTGATTTCTTTGGGATTGCAGACAAGGGATCCCAGTCACTCTTGATTTGGGTTCTGTGCTTAGCATAGTTCCTGAAACATAGAAGTACTTGATAAATATTTGCAGAATGACTCGATGAGTGGATATATGAAGAACTTTTGTTCATTGACCAGAGATTCTGGCTAGGTGTGGTATGACTGAAAGAACACCAGGTACAAGGTCATGAGCCCTTGGTTCCAGACTACTTTCTGCTCTTCACTTACTGAGTGACCTTGGGCCAGCATCTTTGCTTCTCTTGACCTCCATTCATTTTTCATAATTCAGGAAATGGTTATCTTTAGGTGATTCTTTTGTATTTTGCATATGCATAGCTCTTTGTCGAATCAGTGCATGGATTCAATAAATACTTATTGGATGCCAATTGTGTTCCAGGCCAGATGCTGGAAATACAAACTATGCACCTAAAATCTCTGTCCTTATGGAGGTTGCATTCTGTGATACCAGATAGCAAAGAACTGGGCAAAGTATTAAACAAGATAATTTCAGAGCATTATAAACACAGTGGAGACGAGAACTCAAGAAGTTAATGAGGTGGGAGAGGTACAGGCTGAGGCACATTGAGTGGGTGATGGGGCAGGGCTCTCTGAGGAGGTGGCACAGTGTGGGCTAGGAGCTGGGTGGGAACCTATAGGCGAGGGATGGCAGGGCAAAGACTCGGAGGTGAGAAAGCATCTAGAGTCAGGCGAAGAAAGACATGAGCTGGGTGGAGAGGTGGCAGATCTGGGTCACAGAGACCCTGATAAGGAATTTGGATTTTGTTCCATATGTGGTGTGAGCAGGTCAGCTAGCTTCTAGAGGCCTCTAAAGGAGCAGGAAGTTTCTGAAAGAGGGGTAGAGAGTTAGCGGAGAAAGGTGAGGGTGACTGCATTTCCATAGCACTGAAAGAGGGCCTGTGGGCCTGACCTCTCAGGAGAAGTAAAGGTCCTGGGAGGTGCCAGCTGTCATTTCTGGAAGGGAAATTTGTCATAGAAACATCCCCGGGAGCGTCAGGATGCACTAGGACAAGGAGGGGGCTCCTGGGAAAAGGTTTCCATACACACTGTGTCTTGGTGATCCACCCTCACCTGGCCATGTCTTTTCATCCAGATTCACCAAGGAGCTTTTCTGGCCATCCCATGAGAGATGCCCACCCCCATGAACAGCTGGAAAAGCCCTAGGGTCAGCCTGCTGAGCAGTGCATCTAGCCTGCCGTGACTTTGACTCCCGGAGGAGAAAGGGGTGTGAGACTGAGTGATAGATGCTTCAGGTTTCTGTATGTCTGGAAGCACTTGGTCTCCATCCACCTGGAAGGAGGGCAGGGCAGCCTGTGTTCTCACCTTTACCCTTTTCTTTCCATCATAGCCCAGCAGCCACGTCAAACTCAGAAAGATTCTAATAACAAGGTCCACAAGAGTATACCAAGCTGGAAGTTGACTTGCACTTTAAGGGGTGACACGGGAGGCCTTCCTATCAGCCCTTCACTTGGGTAGTGCTGTCAGCTTGGCAGATTTAGGTTCAGGGCAGACAGCATTGGGGTTGGAGGTCTCTTGTCTAGTCCAGGGTCAGCCATCACCTGACTATGTGATCTTGGCAAACATGCCTAGTATTTACGGGTGCTGAGAATGCCACGGCTCTGTGCCCTATGTGCAGACCCCATTCAAGCCCCTCAACAAGCATGGTGAGGTAGAAGGAAGGCGCTACTACCTGTCTCCCTGGATGGAGAAGGAAGCAGGCTAGGAAGGTGGGCAGCTTGCCTGGGTAGTGAGGGGTTGTGATTATACCACACAGCAGGACTTAGAGCCCATTGTTCTAGGATGGTCCTCTTCTGCTTTGGCAAATGGCTTTTGCTGGCTGGGCCTCAGTTTCCTCTCTGTAATTTGGGCATGGTGAGTTAACTTCTTAAGGCCTCCCTGGTTCTATATGAATTCTTTCTGTGATCACAACAGAATACAAGCCATTGACAGCACCAGATCACATTCCAGAGGGAGGAAAGGAGGGAATTCAGTACACAAAACTTATTTTCAGGAATCAGTTAAAAGGAGGGCAAATAAAAGAAAAAGTGTTGAATGAATAAATGTCCCCTAAATTGCATATTTAGAAGACTTTGTTGCAAAGTGGACTTTCCTGGCTTTTGTGGGTGATGGTAGAATGTTAGTTATGTAGAGCCTTACTCTGACTTCCCCTACCAATGCCCACCCTTCTGGTCTGGATCTTCATCTCCCTACCCCATCCCAACACCCAGTGCTATTTACATCCTGTAAATTGTATCTTTGGTTTACTTTTTAAATTGCCTAAAGACATTTGGCTACACATTTACAACCACCAATTCATTAGTAGCCTTTGAGAAAAATAATCATGGTAGTCTAGTTGGATAGTCATCCAAAGATGAACTCAGCCCTGCTCTGTCACCCAGGCCAGCTCCGTTGCCTCTGTACAGACATCAAGAAAGCAGAATTAAGACAGGAAATTAAGGGCTAATCTGTAGGATTCTGACTATAGTGTGGCATTAAAAGGTCAAGAAAGAAATGAGGCAGTGGTGGAAAAGGTTTTCTGGCAGGAACTGGGCTTGAGCAAGGCCTTGGATGATATTGGGAAGTTGTCTGGATCAATGGCAGGAGTGAAAGTATGCTAGCTAAGGAAAAGAGGATCTGTACTTAGTTCCATGGCATAGAAGCAGGATGTTTAATAAATCAGTCAAAGATCAATCTTGGGTGGGGTTTATATTCATTCATTCATTCACTCATTCATCCATTCATCTAATCATTCATTCATTCAATCACTCATTCATTAATTCACTCATTCAGCCAGTCATTCATTCACTCACTCATTCAATCATTCATTCACTCACTCAGTCACTCACTCATTCATTCATTTGTTCGTTCACTTACTCATTTATTCATTCAACACAGTGGTCCTCACCATGCAGGCACAGTTCCCACTATCTAAGGAAGACAGATGTCAGTGTCTAATTAAACATTCAATTATTCAATGATAACCGGCCTCTAAAATATTAGTGTTTATGTTTCGGGTGTGACGATATTTATTTTAAATTACTATTTTACTTACGCTACTAAGCAAACAAAGGCCAAACTAATGATGGTTTTGCTGCATGACAGGTGAGTTAGGGCTGCTTTTTAAAATGACATTTTTCTTCAATTATGATTGAAAAAATGTTTAAGTGTTGATTGATTGTGCACTTTAAAAAAAATCTTTGCTAAAGTGATCCCTAGATCAGGAAACTTGAGACTTGTTGAATAAAAGTGATAAAGAGCAAGGAAGAAATAGAAGTGTCCATGGGGGAAGAGACTGCCGGAAGTGAGGGGCCACCTGCCATGAGCGATCAGGAGAGGAGAGCAAGAGGAAAGAAACAACCTCAGGAGGAGAGGACTGATTGGATTTTGAACCTGCTGTCATGTTAGAGGCATGCAGGAGGGTTACCCTGTGTTAGAGAGATGGTTAAACAGAAAACTTGGTTACTGTGTGAAGAGGTCACACCTTTAAAAGGTGTTTAAAACTAGGTGTGGTGGTGTGTACCTGTAATCCCAGCACTCAGAAGCCTGAGAAGGAGGGTCATGAGTTTGAGGTCAGCCTAAGATACACAAAGAGACCCTGTTATTCTGTCTTTAAAAAAAAAGTGTATGTGTGTGTGTGCTAATGTCAGGCAGATGTTGAGCCCCTTAAGTGCTGCCTGCTGTCATTCTTTACTTAACAGGAAGACTGGAAATTCTGGGTTGTCAAACTCATACCATGCCACCCCCGGTGTTGTCAGTCATTTCTATTAAAGTTGGTTGATTTTTGTAAAAATTTTTTTGAGACAGGGTCTTATGCTGTGTAGCCCAGGCTGGCCTCAAAATCGTGATTTTCCTGCCTCAGTTTCCCAACTGCTGGGATTGCAGACATGCACCATCATGGCCAGTTTAAAATTTTTTCTTTTTTTTTTTTTTTTAGTCAACTTATCCTTTTGGAATCAGGAGAGTTTTCTGTCTGAATTTTATGCTTTTTTTCCCCCTTATCTACAATATAGGATTCTTTTTGTGTGTGTGTGTAATGTAGGATTCTTCTGACTTTGGCGTTTTAGAGCTAAATAATAAAAGTGTTTTCTTATTTGGTGGTCCTTTGCTTCTGAAGAACAGTTGTATAAATCACATCAGCTCTTCTTACACTTGTGGACTGCGTTAGATTGGAATCACTGTTGGCTGTGTTGTAACTATAGCACACCTCTTGTCGTAGGTTTATTTCTCGTTTCCTTGCTCATTTATTGTTTTCATCATTTGCTCCTTCAGCCACCGCCTATTGAGTGCCCACTTGTACTAGTTGATGTGTTTCACAAGCGTGTGGGGATAGCATGAGATTAGTCTCAGTAGTGTCACGCATTGCCATGCATGTGATTCGGTGGAAGATGTGGATTCAGTTTGCCTAATAGTCAGTTCATGGTAATGATGCTTAGAGGAGTCTGGAGACACACTCCCCGCTACTTCCAGTGCAGAGGAGAATGCTGATCTGAGACCAGAAATGCTGACCTGGCTCTCTGCCCTGTGCAGGTCACTTAACCTTTCTGAGCCTCAGTTTCCATCTGTTACTTGGAGTTAATTATACCTACTTAACTGTAGGTTTTTTGTTGAGAAGCATTATCTCATTAGAGATAATGTTTTTAAAAGCTCTTTGAAAAATTGTGTAGCTTATTCAAATGGTAAGCATTGTTATTTTTATTATTGAGTGCTACTAATTCAACTCCTGGGGTGGTGACAAAAGAAGAGGTCTGTTATCACCACTTGCTGTGTCATGTGCAAGGTACTGGGGATGTGTTAGAATGGATGGGGCCTTGAAGGAAATGGCCCGAGTAGGGTTCAGGCTGCAGAGGAGTTCATGGTCAGACAAGAAGCACTTAGAGAGCCATGTAACTGGAGTTGAGAGACTTTCTGAGCCTTTCTTATTCCAACATTCTATAGCTGTATTCAGGAAGGGCACTTGAACTTGGCTTTCCCCAGTATGAGAATCAGAATCATCTTCTTTCGTCTATCAAATAAACATTTATTGAGTAGTAAGCAGTGGGTGGCAAGGGACATACAAATACATTTTGGTTGTGAAGTTGGGATACTTGCATAAAAAAAGATAAGCAGGGCTGCTAACGTAGGTGCTATGATGTGGGAAGCCAGAGGAGGGGCCTTGCTGGCTAAGGAAGGGCAGGCTGTGTGGAGAAGCAGAGCCCTTTGGAAGGGCGTTCCAGATTTCTGCTGATCCATCACCTTTCAATGCCCATTTTCTTATAAAGCTTGAAAAGATTACTTCCTACTCTCAGTCCCTCGATTACCTGCCTGGCAGGTGGAAGGCGTCCCTCTCCACATCCCCCTCTCTCTTCCAGAAGGGACTTTGGGATGCTGTGACTGATTTCTTCAGGTCCTGAGTCAGGTTTAACATGATTCATACCAAGGCTGGGGGTGGGGCAGGAAGAACAAGGGAGTGAGGCTTAGAAGAGAGAAGGAAGAGAACGTGCCTCTGTCCAGATATGGCCAGTGAGAAAGGGGTCAGGGGAGTCCTCCCGAGAATTTCACAGTCCCTCCCGTTATCACTGGAAGTCACACCTCTATCCTCTCTCTATCTCTATCTCTGTGCGTCTAGACTTGTAAAGTTCAGGACTTTAAGGATGAGGATGGCATCCAGGGAAATGACAACAAGCAAATACCAGAGAGTAGCGACCCCAAAATGCTGTGATCCATTCATTTAGGGTTTTAGAAGCTTCAAAAGGATTGAGCAATTTACATTAAATTTCGAGAAGTGAGGCTGACCAGAGAGGAAGGAAAGTTGCATGCTACAGAGTGAAAATAAATTCTGCTACGTTAGCCAGGCTAGGCTGCCTTCCAGCTAGCCTATTTCTGTATGATGTTAATTCAATAGGAAAATTATTGACAACTTCCTTAGGCAACTCTGGGGAGCAAAATGTCAAGTATGGGCAAAGTAGACACTTGGCTTTATTGGTATTGGGCCATCATGAAAATGCTCTGTTATGAAATACTTTCCAGGGACCTATTGTCTCTTTATGACAAGTGTGCATTTCCATCACCTGGGCTGTCAATAGAGAAGGTGGAAAGGTGAGACAGTGGAGAGATAAAAGATCACGGGAGGCTCGGAATTATCTGGAGGAATAGGGAGAGAAAGAGAGACACGAGGAGAAAGCATATGTCCTAGGTTAATAAAATGCAAAAGGAAACGATGGGAAAGATTATGGCAGATTGGAAGAACAGAGGATTATAGAGTGAAGGGAGACCTCTGTCTACTCTCTCAAGCCTTTTTGGGGACATTTTTGGTAATTAAATAGCATGTTTTCCTCCAGGTGAACCATTTTGAAAAATTCACCCCTGAACACCCTTTCCATGCTCTTGAGTCCTAATCCTAGGACTACCACTGGCAGCTGTGCAGAATCCCACTGGAAAGCAATGTGCCACGGGCACATCTGGCAATGGTTAGATGCGGGGAGGGAGAATGCATGTAAATGCATATTCTAGAGCCTTTATTGTTTCTTTGTTCACATGCATGTGTACACATACATGCACACTTCTATAAAACCTGTCCTCCAAAATATTAGAAAGAATTAGCATTATAAAGTCATAAGGAAGTCTTGGAATGGGCTTTAGGGATGAAGGTGGCAAAAGCCTAAATACATCATCACTCCAGCAAATCAATCATCCACACAACTGCAGAGATCTCTGATAAATCTCTTGTGAACTGAGCTCCCTTCTGCCCAGCGGTTCTTACTGATGCATTGCCTCTGCCTTTCATATTAAAACATCACATTGCAAAGACCTGCCATGGAGATATTGATCTCACGTATGGACCAGGAGGTGTCTGAACTTGACTTCTAGCCACTGCTCAAAGACTGCAACACATTACTGTTTGTGGACTTAACCATACCCTCCCCATAGCCAGCCTGATTTTGGGGAATGTATTACAATCTAGGGCTTCTGTGCCATATTTTCTATTTAACTCCCAGTTACCTTTAACCATACAATAATGACTACTACCTTAATTCTAGAGCAGGAGTTATGTGCCAGGAACTGTGAGTTTGAAATCTCCAATCCTATAACATGTCCACAGGGAAGTATTTTCAGCTCTGATTTGCACATAAGGAAGTAGATTCAGAGGCAGAGTAACCCAGCTAGGATCACACAGCTGGGAACTGGAGGAGTCAGAATTTGAGCCAAGTTCTGTGTGATTCAAATGACACAAGCCCATGTTCTCTCAAGTGTACAGAATGTTTTGCATCCATGTCTACACAGATATGACACCAAAGGGGTCAGGAAGACAGGCAGGTGTTGTGATGGGAGAGTGTGGGTGTGGGCAAGTGAAGCCTTCCCTGCCTGCGTGTGCAGGGTGTGGCTTAGTACTCGTGTGACCTTGGCCCTGGGCACTACTGAAGGCAATCCTGCGGACAGGTTGATGAGCGTCCCTGCTGGGACGTTTGCTTTGCATCCTGTCTGGATCAGCTCTAAAATTTATTTTTTGACCTTTCTGGTCAAAATAGAATAGAATTCTATTTTGATTTTTCTTGGATCATCTGTACAGACTTGGGAAGTGAGGTCTTACATCTGGGAAGATGTGGTCTTAGGGGTCACCTGAGAGGCAGAAGAAATCTTGCAAGATGACATTTGGGCTAGTGTGGAATTAACTAGGAAACTGATGAGTTTGCTTGATCTGAGGACTCACAGAGGGCGTTTGGATGTCTGAGGTTGAGGAAGAAAGGACAGCTTTGATCCTTCCTGAGAGTTTGTGCTTTGTTCTCCTGACCCTGTAGAAATGCTCAGCTGAACACACATGTTCAGACTCATCATGCCAGGCCAAAGCAAAGAATCAGGCTGAGTATGGATTCATCTAGGCTCAAAGCCAAAGGGAAGAAAGGCCTGGAAAAAATCATGGTCCCTTCTCCTGGATGCACTTAAAAAGCCCAATACCCATTTAACACTCCAATAGACTTGTTCTATTACAGTGTTGGAGAGCTGGAATCTTGGAAAATCCTGACTAGGTATATTCAGTAGCATTGATCAGGCCACTCCTTTTTCAGGTTTTCACAATGCTGTAGTCTGGACCTTAAGTGTCCTTCTAAGGTGCATATGTTAAAGTCTTTAGCCCCCAAGGTGGTACTATCAGGAGATAGTGGAACCTTTAAGAGGTGGGGCCTAGTGGGAGGTCTTCAGGTTATTGGGGGTGTGCCCTTGAAGGGGACTGTGACGGCCAGGCCCAGTCTTTACTTTCTTTTTGCTCCCTGGTTGGTAAGGTGAGTGGTTTTGCTCCAGTGTACACCTCTGCCATGGTGTGCTGCCTCACCACAGGCCCAGAGCAATGGGGCCAGCCAATCCTGGCCTGGAACCTCCAAAACTGTGAGCCAGAATGATGGTATATCAGAGTTTCTTAGCTCAAGACTGCCCTTGAGTAAGATACAGTGGCCTGGAATGCATGCTGAGGGATGTCTCTTTCAGCTGAGGGCAGCAGGTGGGACTTGGCCTTAAGAAAGCCAGCCCAAAGTAGGGAGGAGAGCTTCCCATGAGCATGTGTGGGGTCTGGCTGGGATGAACCCCAAAGAGGGCTGTAACTGGAGGATCTGGAGCCTGTGCCTGAGGTACAGGCTGAATGGGACATTAGCACAGCCAGAGGCTCAGAAATTTGGCAGCAGGCACTATTTAAAGAATCAAACTAGCTTCCTGAGTCCAGACAGGGCAGCTGTTGGAAAGCAAGGTAAGGATCCAGGTTAGGATGCAGTGATGGGGTATCCGGGCTCAGAAAGCACATAGGAAGCTGTCATGAGTCCAGCAAGGAGCCTGGGCAATAGAGCCATAATACGCTCATGAAATCTGTGAGAGTAGTAGCACCCAGAAAGGCGCTGGCAACCTTTTTTATTTACGCGAGGGTTTTAGAGAAAATGAAACAATTACTACTTAACTCACAAGGTTACATTTTCAGTTTCCTTCTGCCTCCCTCCTTCCTTGAGAAGTAGAGGCATTTTCTTGATCTAATAGCAACTTCTTCTGATAATGTTCACAGAGTGCCACGTGGTGTGCAGAGTTCTTAGGGTGTGCCTCTTGGGAAGATGACATGTAAAACTTGGCAGTAAATTTCATCTTGGCAGGTGCCAATGGCCTGAGGCAGCCTGTACTTTGTGTCCTGCACTCTTTCCTTTGTGTTGGTTGGTTCTTCTGGCTGACTTTACAGTGGCTTTGTCTTTGGCAATCATGGAGGGATAGTCACAGTTTCAAGAGTTCTACTGATCTTGACTTTATTCACAACAGTGATGTGGAATTCCTCTGGTCACCACCAAACTCAACTGTGATAGAAGTCAAGGCTGTGGATGGTTGGAGCTAAAAGAAAACTTGAAGCTCATCTAATCTAATTTCCTGACTTTACAGAATGAGGAAACTGAGGCTGTTCAGTTTTGCTCAAGTCTAAATAAAAGGGAAGTCACCTATCCCATGGTCAGTGTTCTTTGTATGCACTGCTGGCTGACCTGTGGTGGTTGCACAGTGGAGTTTGGGAAGGCATGGGCAGATGTCTGACAGAGAAACATTTTTATAGGCTCAAAGCTGCATTCCCCACCCCTAAGACATTTGCATAGGTTTGGAGTAGCAGAACCAAAAATAGTCTTTCCCTTTTCAGGAGCAGTTCTGTACAAAAGACTCACTGGCTCTGTACCTCTCCTAGCACATCCATTTCAATAGCCAGGCTCAGGGATCTGGCCAGAGTGCTGGGTATGTCCTAGCCAGAGAATAAGCACTTGTCATAGCATGAGTCGTGCTGCTGGGCAGAGAGCCAGGTGTGCAGAAATGGCTTTGCATTGATGAAGGAGGGAGATTTATACCTTGTTGTGACCTCCATCATGATGACACTGCTACAGAAAAGTAGAGATGACATGAAGCCACTCTGGGGGACACATTAAGCTTGTCTCCTTCCTTCCCAGTACACAGGCCAGTGAACTCTCTGGAATCTGGCCTGCTCCATGGGGAATGAGTGAAGACGTGGGCAGAGGCCCATTTCAATAGTTTGTTACTCACCAGGTAGCCTGAACCTATGTTGTCCCAGGGACTTAGCATGCCTCAGAGACATCTGAACCCAACACTGATCGGGCAACCCTCAGAACAACGTACAGTTGGCCTCTTTGGGAAGATTTTAAACCTGGTACCTTGACTCGTGTGAGACGTTTGGAACTCAGTCTCTCATTGCTAACTGTGGTGATGGTCATTTAGTCTGAGGACAGTGTCAGAGGTGCAGCTCTCTAGAAGACCACATCTGTACGGACCTGTTAGGGTACACACGTTATGATGGGGGTCGTTCATGTAAAAGAGGGCACAGACTGTACTGGTGGCAGAATCTGGTCTTTACATTTGTAGGAATGGAAGTTCTAGCGAGTCCATGACTGCATGGCAAAAAGAACCACAGGTCCCACCCTCCTTTATAGTTGAGTGAGGCTGTGCGATCAAGCCGTAGTTCATGGCATGTTGGTGGAGGTGAGGTGTGCAGCTTCCTGGTTGTGCCCTTGAAGGCAAAGGCATGGCTGCCCCTCCCCCTTCTCCCTTTCCTGCTGGCATGAATGCAGTCCCGGCGATGGGCACCCTAAGGATGGTGGAGCAGCAAAGAGCCTGGGCCACTGAACTCTGTGGAGGACTTTCACTGTGAGAGAGTCAGGAAATGACTCTCCAGTGTAAGTCCTCGTTGTTTTGGTCTCTGTCAACCACCACTCAGTTTATAACCTAGGTCATACCCTACTTGTTGGGATCTTTGATTTTAGAAAGAGAAAATGTGCAAATAAAACAAAAGACAGTGGTTGGGTAAGGTAGCATTGGAAAAGCACAGGGTTTCTGTCTGTGTCTTCTGGCTGCCACCCCACATACAGGTCTGAGGTGCTTCCAGGAAACACTGGTAGACCCATTGATAGGAGTGTCATGATACTCTTTCTCTTGGGTAATCCTGGGACTGATTCTCCTGGAGACTGCAAGTGGTGACAGATGAATGCAAAATTGGAGGTGAAGGCTAAGGAATTAGTTGCAGGAAAAAAAACCCAAAAACCAAACCAGTATTGGACATCCAGTTCCCCATCAGTAGGTGGTTGGTATGGTCAGACCAGCAGAACACAGGACTAGGCAGTGGGCTGAGACTCGACCAGCTTTACTCATCAGTTGCAGTGTCCAGGGGGTCAAGACAGCAGGGTTTTTTTTCACCTTCTTTTTTTTGGTGGTACTGGGGCTTGAATTCAGGGGTTTGCATGTGCTAGGCAGGTGCCCTACCACTTGAGCCACATCCCAGTCCTAAGCTCCACGGTGTTAACTGCACTTTCAGCCATCCTTGAACATTTCTTATCTCTTGCCCTGACTCTGCCCTCTGTCTTCCAAAAATCCTGCCTTCCTAGGGCTAGGTGTTGTCTCTTTCTGCTTGGTAAGTTTCTAGGAGAGGAAGGAGTTTTCAGGTGGTGGTGTTTAGGGAGGACTTTTTCCGTATGGAAGTCTCTTCCTGCAGTCCTGGGGCACTACACACACCCTGATGTAGAAGGGCCTTGTTTTGCATGGAGAACATGAACACCAAGATCCATTTTCTGTAGCAGCCGTTCCTGCTGGGTGGGATCGATTAGCCTGTAGTCAGCAGGAATTAGGATGTTTGTGTTCTTCGGGATCAGATGGATCATGAAGTACAGCACCCTCCCCCCAGACGAGAAGCCTAGAACCAACAAGCTTTGAGGCTAAGACAACTTTGTTTCTTGTGTGTGTGTGTGTGTGTGTGTGTGTGTGTGTGTGTGTGTGTGTGTTGTATGTATTGCTGAAGATTAAACCCAGGGCCTTGTGCATCCTATGCAGAACATCTGCCACCGAGCTGTAGTCCCAGTCCTGGACAAACAATTTTATTGCCCTTGGGCTTTAATTCCCATATAGGAAAAAAATAGGCCTATAACCTCTTTCAGGACTTTTCAGAATCTATCCCCAATCAGTCCTTATGACTATTTTTTTCCACTGTTCTTTGGCCTTCATAGAACTGACTAGAAGGACTGGGTTGTTTGTCACAGAATTTCGGACCACAGTCCATTTTCCTCATGGAAGGAATTAATCCATTTTAGAGACTCATGTCCCTTGAGGTTGTGGCTCACTGAAAGGCATTGTAAGAATGCAGTGGGTTGCCAAGATAAGAGACTGACCACCTTAGGAGACATTAGGATTCAAAACCAGGACATCTTCTTTCCTAGGGAAAATGGGTTCTTGGACTAGGTTAGACCTTCCCTTGGTGGAATGATCACCAGACTTGCCTGGAAAGACATTTTTGGACGTTTTTCTCTTGCTTTGAACTATGTAACTACACTTCATACGTAGGAGAGAAACATGTTTTGCATCTGAGGACTTTCTGTCTTAACCTTTGAGCAAATTATTTAACTTCTCTTTTTTTATTGCCACCTCCACAGCTCCCCAATGACTCTCATTCTTATTATTAGTGTTGTAAAATGTTTTTCCTTAAAGATGCAAAAAAAATGATAGCTTAGACACACAATGAGAATAAATTTAACGAGCATAAGGTTAGGTGAAAGAAGACAAAAGAATGTTCAACAGGATTCTATTAATATAAAGCTAAAAACAGCCCCAAACAAGCCATTTTTAAGGTACATATATGTAAATAGTAACACTATAAAAGTCAAATGGTTATAGCAAAGAGTGGTGGCATGACTGGGAGGAGGGATGAGCTTGTGATGGGGAGGGCTGAACAGGGACAGCTCTTGGGGGGTGGTGGTGTTGTTTCTGGATCTGGGTAGTGGTTACATGGGAATTTGCTCTGTCATTATTCATTAAATTGTAAAAATATGTTTTATGTACTTTCCAGAATGTCTGCTGTATTTTACAGAAATACAGTAGAGTGTATGGAATCAGAAAAAAAAAAACCCAGTTACTTAAGAATTGCAGATAAATATGGCAGATTGATTGCATTTTCCCAAAATCACACAAAAATGATGGCAAGGAATCTTTAAAAAATGTGTACACCACAAAGACAAAATGAATGGGAAGGAAGCCATCAGTAACCACACACACACACACACACACACACACACACACACACTTTTTTTTTTTTTGGAGGGCTTGGTTTTCATTTGTTCATTTATTGTATCTGAAATATTCTTTGGTGACATACTTGGCCTGGGATTCTTTGCCATGGTCCTTAAGAACCAAACACCTGCAGCTCCTTGCTTTTCAGACGTTTGGTTTTTTTGCTGATTTTGCAGGCCTATTCATTCTTCTAGTTTCTTATTATACCCAACCTCAATTGAGTTGATCTGGTGTTCTGCACACAGTTCTGCTACCTGGTCTTTCTACATAGACTCAGGATAGTTGGATGCTAGTATGTAGGAATTCCACAAGCCCTAGGGAGGAGGCACCCTTTCCAGCGCCCTGCTCATGTTCATCTCACTCTTGACCGTGGTGGTAGGTTAATTTTAGAGCTGAATCTATGTACTCCAGCAGCGGCAACTACGAAATACAACAACTGTATTTTGAAAGCTGGAGAATAGATGGTATATGTAAGATAGCTGAATCCTAAGCTGCAAGGGGGAAAATTCAGACACAATTAAATCTGTAGCTTGTAACCACCAAAAGGTTTGGGAATTGGGGGAATCAGGTATTTTCGGAAGTGATAGTGAAAATAGTGCTAAAAATCAGAGAATTGGTTTAAGAAATAATTACATCCCAGGTTCCTACTCTCTTTCTTTGCATCCAGTACCCTTCCCTACTTCAGCTGAAGACTGAAGGGTTATTCTCTAATGAGCTTAAAGCAGAAACTGTCTTGGATGAAGGCATCACTGGCACAAAGTGGGCAGGGGTGTAGGTAGAGTTGAGTATTCCCAGCTGTTTCCCCACTTGGCTGTGAGTGCCAGTCTGTAGGCGTATACTTGCCAGGCAAGAAATTTGAACTCCTGGCAGAGTGGCTCAGTCTACAGAAGGAAGCCCTGAAGATACATCACCATCCACTCAACTGAACAAGTCAGAGAACACCATGGCAAAGCCTGTAGTGACGAGTCTCACCTGCTGTTCTGTGTTCTCTCCATTCTTTGGTATTCACTCTTAAATATGACCAATTAGAGATCTTTAAATATCTGTGGAAGGCCTGTAAAAGGAAAATAGAGGCAAACAAGTAAAGGATGCCTATTTAAAGTAGAATATACAAGAAGAAAACAAAAAAAGGCAAATATCTTTTTTGTCTTTAGAAAGACGGAAGACAGAAACAGAAGCTGATTGCTATGTAGAAGGAACATTTTAAAAACAAAAAGGAACTCTTAGAGATTAAAAATGTGAACACTGAGGGCTATGAATGGTTGGAAAACAAAACTGAAGAATCTCCAGGAAAGCAGGGCAAAACCAAAATAACCATAGATGTGAATTAAGAGAAAAAGATATGGCAATCGGATCAAGACTTCCTGCATCTGAATACTAGGAGTTCCAGAAAAAGGTGCATGGAAAACCAGAGAGGAGGAAATCATCATGAGATGATTCTGTCACAATTCCTGGAGTGGGTTATTAGTTTCCAGATTGAAAGAGCTCATTAAATACCCATACAAATGAAGGGAGTAAGCTTATATCGAGGGTGCAGTGTTGTGAAATTTCAGAAAAGTGGGAACAACTGGATGATCTTACAAGTTTCTAGAAAGAAAAAAAAAGAGGTGCTACAAAGTATAAGGTATGAACCTGATTTAATAGGAGCATAGGAAGCTAGAAGTCAATGGAGCAGTGCTCTCAAAATTCTGAAGGAAAATGATTTCCAGTTGAGAATTTTATATCCAGCCGAACTATCACTCAAGCAAGAAGGCAGAATGAAGGCATTTTTAGATGGTTCCAAATTTATAACAAACAAACAAAAAAGACAAACTTAACTCCCATGCACCTTCCTATAGGAAGCTACTAGAGGAATTTCTTGTCCATAAGGAAAATGTAAGAACAAACCAAAGGAAACATGGAATTCAGGAAGTGGGGACTCTAGCACAGGAGAGAAGCAAGTAGGATACCTGAGATCCTCCCTAGCCATGATAATATAAACAAGAGACATGGACCTTACACACACATGCTGTAACTATTGAGGAGAATAGGAAAGAGGTAAAAGGGAACTAAATCCTACCTTCTGTAATTGGGAAAAACTAAAAAAAAAAATCACTTCTCAATGATTATTGAAAATTAAATACCAAAAGAAACAGCCAAGGAATTGAAAGAGCTTTGTCAGGAGTAAAATGAGAATAAGGAAGAGAACTGTAGGGTTTTTTGTCAATGAGCCTTTTAGATCTGTTTGACTCTTTATATGCGTGTCTAACAGAAAAAAATAAAAATTGGAAAAAATTAATAGCTTATTGCTGATAAGTGGCTCCTTGGGAATTATTTCACATAAATCATACAAGAGTCCTATGCTGTTCACTCATGTATTTCACAGTCTTCTTTTGATCATTTTTTATATGCATGGAGGCAATTTCTTTTCTCAGTGTCTCCCCTTCCTTTCATTGCTTTTGTTTTGAACTGTCCTGCTGGGACCCTAGTTTAAGGGCCTAGTGACTTCCCATTGTATACTCCTGTCTATTTCTGCTGGGTGTGGTTGCCATTCTAACATGAGGTCAGGAAATCTCAGCTCTGCTTCTTCATGTTCTCCAGTGTTAGGGGTGACACATTTTGCTTTCCTCCTAAGTGGGGAGGAGCATGTCCTAGTAAATCTCTAGTATGTACAGTATATTTGCCTATTCAGGGGAGGAATGAACATGGTGGTTATCATAGGTGTTTACTTTCTCTCTCCTGCCTCTTTCCTCAACATGGCCCAAATATCCATCTTACTGCATCCCTAGTGTGGCTCTGAGCTCAGGTAGAATGGGCCCATTAGGGTGAGTTCACTTTAGCCTTTCCCAGAAGCTCAATACTTACTTACTTGGAGTCTTAAGGGATATTTGGAATTTAAGAAAAGCACAAGTGCCCGTAAGAGGAAAAATACTATGAATCATTATCATAGTAATTTCCACACCCCGGCATCTCACAAAGCACACAATGTGGCTGGAGAGCTCTTTTTAATATTTTAAAACACCTAATGGAAATTGCCCACTTATTCCAGATAAAGCTGCAAAGAGTAACTGCAATTTCAAGTTCCTCAGTTTTCTGTTGAAAAAGTGTCCTATTGACTTGGTGTGGTAACTCGATATTCTGAGTAGATGCTCAGCTTGGTAGCCCTTTATCTTTGGTAAGTACAAGAGTAGGGGGCAGATGACGACCATCAAGGTGACTTGGTTGGCAGCATCTTGCCAAAGGTCTTGCTGGTGCTGTCATGGACCCTTGGGAGAACAGAGATGCAGAACATGGCTGGACACTCACTCAGTTCTGGGATTTGCTGGGCTCAAGACACAGGGCAGATCAGAGGGTGCAAAGAATGGGGTGGGCACCAAAGATCATCTTTGTCACCCTGCTTTGTCACTTTGCTTAGGCCTGGCCTGAGGTGCCAGTGTTGCTGTACAAGTCATCCAACGTGTCACCTCTCTATGCAATCCAGACCCCATCACGTAGCTTCCTGGCAGCAGAGATAAATGCTCCAACAAGGCAAATGAACCCAGAGGGAATTGGAGCCTCAAAGCATGAAAAATGATGGAGACTGTGGCCTACTTTCTTGCTTTGTAAAAGTCACTTGCACTTTTCTGGGACATGGCCCAACTGATTGGTGCTGTAGAATGGAGATGTGTGGGAACACAGCTCAGAAAACAAAGGGCGCACTCTGGCCTCCAGCGGTTCTGGCTTTTGAGACCCAACTAAAGACAGTCAGGCTGGAGTTGCATATAAAACCTTGCTAGCTGGTTTGCCTCTGTGGTGACTCAAGGGGTAGGAATGGTTGCTGGGGACGTGTGTTCTCGTGTTGTTGTGTTTGGAAGCAGAAGCACTCAATAAACACTCTGCCCCATGCCATTTGAAACCACCACACAGGCTTTGTGCTCCATTTCTCTGTTTTGGTATGCTCCGATTTTGTGTTTCCACCCGGATTGTGAGGTCACTAACACCAGCTTATTTACAAGCCTCAGTTTTCTCATCTGTAAAATGAGGACAGACATGCCTATTTTGCAGGCTTGCTGTGAGTGTTAGGGGATCAGAGTTTAGCTTTGATTTTAAATCCCCATCTGTCCTTCTTCCCTCCCAGGCTCTTGCAGAGCAGAGCCTGCAAGAAGTAGCAGACAATCACTTTCTTAATGAGCTGGACAAGAACCTTGTGTCCACTCTCCCTGTTTTAGGACTCCCTCTTCCTGCTACTGAGTGTAAGCCAGCTGGTTCTAAGCAGTGCTGTTCCACCAGGTGTCCTGGATGAGGACACTCTGGGGAGTGACAGGCTCCACCAATTTGCTTTCCACACTGAGGCTGGGAGGCAAGAGAACTAGAGAAAAGGAGCAAGGACCCTTCATGGACGGAAGTGGCATTAGCAGAAGAGGGGAAGCAAGAAGACTAGTGGAGAAATTGCCTTCCTGTCAAGGAGAGTTAGAAGTGGTGCATGGAAGACCCCCTGCATGCTGTTCAGCCTTTGAGGGGCTTCACAGAGACAGGCAGGTAGCTGGCCTTTGTTCTCCTGTGTTGATGACTACACTGTGAGCACAGACCTTTGCTGAGACGAGAGTCTCTTGTGTCTGTGCATTTGTAGACTGCTGCATGGAGAACCGACACAGAGCAATGGCCTTTTGGAGCACCTTCTTCATAACTAAAATAACTAGGCCCTTCATTTGCCCCTGTATGGGAGAAAACACACGGGTATGCCTTCCCTATTTAAAAAAAAATAGGACCTCTGAAATTTGTGTAGTGCTTTAAAACTTAGGATGAATTTCCTCTTAAGTCACTTGAGCCTCATCACAGCCTTGTGAGTCAGGTGGGATTAGAATCTCTATTATTTATTTATTTTGGTGGTACTGGGGTTTGAACTCAGGGCCTCAAGCTTGCTAGGCAGGCACTCTATCACTTGAACACTCCACCAGCCCAGAATCTCACTTTAAAGATAAGGAAACAGTGGCTGAAATGGTGTAGGCACTGTGCCAAGTTCATAAAGGAGGGCTGAGGCGGGGACACAGGCCACTGGGTTCCACATCCAGTGTGCAGTTCTTCTTCTGTGCTGCTGTTGATAGCCTGGAGACAAGATGTGTTATTTTTTGTCACACATTGTGTGTGTATATAACCTTTTCTGTTTTCCTGGGGGATAAAGAAAATGACTTTTACCTTATGGTGAAGGTTCATGGTCCTCAAGCCTGGTAGAGATACCAGGAAGAGTTTGGTGAGTGAGCTTACCATGATTGAGTCAGACCCTTCCTCCTCTGCTGCCTGGAGTTTGGATCCACTTTGCAAAAGAACTCTGGCCGCTGCATATTTCCCTTGGCCTCGGAGGCATTCCAGTGATGATGATGGCTTGTCAGGGTTGTGGCCCCAGTACAAAGCAAGGGCTATTTGTGGCTGAGCTAAAACATAACTGGAGCCACCTGCATCTGAGGCTGCATTCTCAGGCTCTGGGTCTGTAACCCGTTGAAGCAAAATGTTCAGATCTGTACGTGTAGCAGACTTGGAGAATAACATCTTTTTCTTTAGGTTTGTCTCCTGTGCCATGTTTAATCAAGCTTCTTGGTTTTCATTCCATCCCTAGGGCCTGGAATGTCCTCCCCTTCTTCTTTGTCTATCTCAGTCCTAGTTGCCCAAAAGACCCTGCTTCCCTCATGAAGTCTGTGTTCCTAGCATGCACATAGGGCTTGTCACCCAGGTGGTGCTTTTCCTCTTGTGCTGTTTTATGACTGCTGCATGGGCAGTAATCCTGTCTGGATTGTTGGGGACCAGACCCTGGGCCTGCTTTCTTTCCTGTCTCTCACAGAGCCTGGTTGTGCTGGGTACAATTGAATACTGGCAGATTCATTTGATGAAGCATAGTTGGGAATCCAGAAGTCTGGTTTTGTTTCTCTGGGCTTCTCAGTCCTTATTTGTGAAACAAGGGTTGACCTGGATGGCCTCTAGGGTCCACTCCAAGTCTAAGTCCTAGGCCTAATTACAGATATCAAAAGAGGTCATTGTGTTTATCTGTCCATAGGCCATCTCCACATTAAATTGTCCTTGGCTTGCCATCTGTGCCTATGATTTGGCTGCATGTAACTTTAAAAACCGATCATAATATTAGTTGAGAAAAGTCACAAAGGAGAATGAGAGAGAACTGAAGAGTGCTTAGAAGCAGAGACTTAGAAGTCAACAAACTTGGGTTTAAATCCTAGCCTCACCACTTACTAGCTGTGCCATCCTAACCAAGTTACCTCGTTATCACCAGAAACATGGTGTTAAGCCCAGACAATCAAGGAATAAGCGAGATAATGCATGTAAGGTGCACATACGGCGCAAGTACTCAACAAGTGCTGGTGATTGTAACTATTACAGTTGGGGAGGGGCTGCAAACAAAGAGGTGTGCAGTCCCAATCGTTCAGTGAGCATTTCCTGATCTGTACACTACCGGTCGTATTTTAAGACAATGCCTTTATCATTTTAATAAGCAGTGTAATGATTTGAGGAAAACCATTTCAGCTCTAATAAGAACACTAGCAGTACTAATTATGCACATGATAGCATTTTAATAGAGTTCTATAATTTATGGAATTGGGAGAGATTTACAGAAACATGGATTGACTCTCTGGAGTTTCAGATTTCTGGTGAGTGATTCAAACAGTTACTCTTGCTTCCTGCCAGTACAGATAAATCAAACATAAACCTTTGCTTCTTAAGCAAATTGTACAAAATGGGACAAATTCAATAATAAGAAACAGTTTTAATGAGATGCCTCATTCTCGAGGTGATTTGCGAAGGAGAGATTTCTCTAGTTTGTCCCTGAACTACCCAAGGCAGCAGACCTGCCATTGCATATGCCTTTCTTTTTCCTCCTTCTCTGGGTGCCTTTTTGAGTATTAATGGTGGAGATTGACATAGTGATCTAATCAGTTATGTCAAAAGGACTTGGGGTCTGAATCAGAATTTTCTAATTGTCTTGCTCTGAGATGTGGGGATAGTCACTGACTAACCTTGGGTACCTACATCACATGAAAAAAATGCATCGATGGCAGGAGGAACATCACCTGGCTGTAAAGAGTGAGACCGGGATGAATGTCACCTGGCTTTAATGAGGAAGTAAAACTTTGGATGGTCCTTTTTTGTTTAAGTGACTTCAGGGGTGTGTGTGTGTGTGCTCATGTAATTCAAGTACTTGCAAAGGGTTCCAGCACATAATGTCTTCAAGAAACACAAAGAATAGTCTGATCTAAAATCATGGTTTTTTTTGTTTTGTTTTATCAGCGGTAAGCGAGCCAGACTCAGGACTTTCCCATGTCTTATCTTGATAATTTATGTTTACCTGAGCTTGACATTAACTCTCAGAGTCAGAAAGAATGACAGAAGGTAAAGGAGAACCAGAGGCTAAATTTTAATAAATCCTCAGAGAGCAGAAAGAATGGATGGAAATGGCTTGTAGGCAGAGGGCACGTAGCTAGTGAAGAAATGTTTTTGATAAATGTTTTGATAAATGTTTTGATAAAACAGGACAGGGTGAAACTTCAAAGAAGTGTTTTCTGCCCATTAATCCCATTAGCACTCCAGTGATTCCTCAGAGATTGGTGATTTCTGGGAAAATGTGTCACACCAGCCCTCCAACACTGCTCCAGTGCCACTAGGCCCGGCCAATATTCTACACTGTTGGGGTGATGGGCTGTTCTTTGTATTGTGTTGACCTATGGTTCCTTCAGTTTGTCCCCATCTTTGTCAGCCCAGTCAGAGCAGAGAGATGCCTCCACCCTTGTGGTGAGTCTTTGGGATTCTCACTGATAGTGCTCTGGAAGCAAGAGAACCTTAGAATGGGAGGCAGCATATGCTCTGCTTGTCTTTGTGTTGGCTGCCCAATTCATCACATAGCTTTTGGTGTTGGTTTAGGATTTTCATGGTGGTTTGACACACAGTTCCCATCCCAATTTCCTCTTTAAATTAAAAGTGACATACTTAAAGAGTGTCAAAAACAAGGGGAAAAATGCTCCTCTCTTTCTCTCTTTTTTTTTTAATCTAGCATTGGTCAAAGAAGTTCGCCAATTACTAACCTTGTAAATAACCTTCTCCATAGTCTCAGTTTGTCATAAGTAAGATGATGATAATGATGATGATGGTGGTGGTATGCCTCCCTCATAGGGTTGTTAGAATTATTTGGATTAGTATTTGTTAAATGCTTAGCACCGTGCCTGCCTAATGCCAAAAAAGCTGCCCAATAGAAGGTGAGAATGTTAGCTATTCTAAGGCAGAGTATTTGCAAGCACGTTGAAGCTGATATTAAGAAGGAATAAGATTCATCTTAGGAGAAGGAAGACCTGGGAGACGATTACTCAGTGGATTTCTGATCACAAGAATATGCAGGATGTGACCAGATCTCTGCCCTTCTGTGTCTTCATCCTTGCCACAGAAAGAACCTACATCAGTCAGAAAGAGAAAAAGGACCCATGCATTTTCAACATTGCATGGTTGAAAATGGTATGAAAGGACTGACCATGAATCAATGATTCTCAAGCTTTTAGTGTTTTTTGAAGTAACTTCATTCATTGCTTCATTCTTTTTTACCCACATTTCTCATCTGATCTGTGTGTACATTGATGCTATGGTTATAAACTTTCTGCTCCCTCCCTTTAAGCAAGCTGAAGGAGATAGCAGGTAAGTACCCAGACAGTCAGTCATCCAGTTCCTGAGTGATCAGCAACACTGAGATGAAATGGGAAGAGTTGATGCCTGAGATTGGATGAGTAAGTTATCTAGTGAAGAGACAGGGCCTTGTAGGTAGAGGTTGCTGCATGCACAAAGGTATGGATGATAGAGCCCTGTGTGTGGCAAATCCTTGTCTGCTGATTTCAACATCTGAGTCATCCCAGGGTTGGTCTCCATTGATTGACTGTTCTCTTCAGTATGGGCTATATTTTTATGTCAGGTAATTTTGGATTACATTCTGGAAATTGTCAGTGATCTGTTGTATAGCTTGTGGATTCTGTTGTGCTCCTCTGAAGAGTGTTAATTTTTTATTTCAAAAGGCATTTAATTTGGACTGAAATATCTACTCTACCTATCTCATGGTGGGCAGAAGCTGAAATTTCTGACTGGTTTTCTTCATCTTTTCTGTGTTGCTTGGAATGTGTTCAATGCCTTTATAGCTTAGGAGTCTTCCAGAGATTTGGCTGGGGTTTATATGCAGAGTTTGGGCTTCCCTTCTGATATCTCTCCTCTTGTGTACATATCTTATTTTCCAGCTGCCCCAAACTATCTTTTGATTCTGCAGGTTTCTGTCTAGATTTAGACAGCTGATCATTAGGGACTCTACATAGTACTGAGTGGGGCTTGTTCTTGAAAAAAAAAAAAAAACAAACCAATTTTGAAACCCAAAACACTTATCCAGTGCTCTGTTCTCCCATTTTTAAAGTACATTTGGTTGCTCTCTACTGCAAACAGTTATTTTTGATTTTTGGTTAAGTAATAGTTATGTACAGGGGACAGGTCTGATACAAGCTACTTTGAAATATTGGAAACAAAACTCTCCCACAAGAGTATTTCAAGAACTTCCAGTCATTCGGTATGGATGGAGTATGTGTGTGGGTTGCACGGGCTGGAAGGACACAAAGCTTAGAGGTGGGTAGAGGCCAGGACATCAAGAACCTCGTGTGCTATGCCAAGCAATTTGAACTTTATCCTGAATGCTGTGACTGAGAGCTTTAATCAGAAGAGTGAAATGATCAGAATTGTGTCTCGAAAACATTGCTTGGCATTTGGATGAAGGACCAGAAGAAAGATTGGGGGAAACTGGTGGGTAAAACAAAGTTCAGTCTTCTTCTGTAAGGGGAGAGACTGAACCAGCTGATCATTAGTATCTTTGTGGCTCAAATGCTGTATCCTCCCATTAATGCCATCACTCGACCCTACTGGAGCTGGGAGTTCTTACAAGGCTGGGTTTTGCAGGGTGTTAACTCGGGCCTTTGAGCCCAAGCTTTAAATGATGCCATTAAAGGAAAATATGATTGTTGATATTGCATGGCTTATGAATAAATTAAGGAAATGGGGCCCAAGCAACACATATGAACGCACAGAGGTGGTTAACAACCTTTAAGCTTCTCGGACTCTTGCTTCAGACTTCCTGTATCACAATAGTCATTTCATGGCTACCATTAATCTGGCTTTGGTTTTCTTTTTTTCAGTCCTCAGAGAAGAGACGGGCCCCACAGGAACCCAGTGGTAGGGAAAGGGTGGGATGTACTCTACTGCAGCCCCCCCATGATATTCTCAGGCAATGCTGGAGGCAGTGGCATGTTGATTTCATCCTTTCCTGGTTCTGACCGGCTGGGAAAGTGAGGCTTGCTGATTCTCAGGATGTCCTGCCCTCCCTGGAGAGCAAATGCCCCCCCCCCACCCCCGGGGAAGGGGTCCAGAGTCCAGCAGCTCCCATTCAGCATGACCCGCTTTTATGTGCTTTGCCTCAGTGGGAGGTCAGATCTTTCAGTGCTAAAAGGCAGCTAGTGCACCACCTTGGCAAATTGATCCTACATTCAGCTCAGGACACTGTGTCAGGAGCTGAAGAGGCAGTAACATAGCTCCCCAGAGATGCTGCTTGCTTGTGCTTGGAAACTAAGGCTTTCCTCCTAGGGTTGCAAGGCTCCATGTGGTGACTGGCTAATGTCATTTTCATGAATGTCATGAATGCCATCCACTCAAAACTGAGTAAATAGTATTTTATTTTATGGCCCTAAAACTTGTCTCTGATGTGTGCCCAGTCCGGAGTGAATGAGTACTCAGTTGTGTGCTTTATGAGCTGTCTGGGCATGGTCTGAGTGTATTCAAATGACTGAGATAGTGTCCTTGTCTTTGGGGAGGACTTGGTCTAGGACCTGCGCATGCTTCTCCTTGGCTGCCTGGCTTTTCTTCTCTGAAAACTGAGCTTGTGAACACCATGTACCTTTTCATATTGGTTCTGTCTTTTCTATCACATGATGGTCACCATATTGGATTTGGTGAAAATGCCAGGAAAGCTTGTCTCTTGGCGTCCTTGCCTCTGTGCCTGAAATTTCTGTGATTGATGCAACTCACGTGTGTTTGGTCATCACCTCCAGAACTCTCCTAGTGATGAAGGCCTAGCATATCGGAAGGAGTTACTGTGGAAAGCAGGAGAGGGAGAGGGAGAGGGAGAAGGAGAGAAGGAGAGAAGGAGAGAAGGAGAGAAGGAGAGAAGAGAAGGAGAGAAGGAGAGAGAAGGAGAGAGAAGGAGAGAAGGAGAGAGAGAGATCCAAAAGGGCACAGGAGGGACAGGAAGTCTCCCTGTTTGAGTTCTGGCAGGCACCAGGGTTGTTTTTCCCCCTTTTTTATCCCTAGTTCTGAGTCTCATGTTTGGCACATAGTAGATGCTCAGGAAATGAAATTCCCAGGTCCATTTGTAGCCGGCAGTTACATCTGTGAATCCCAGTCTTGACTTTAGTCTGGCCAGGGCTAAATCATTAAAGGATTCTTTGCATTTTTGGATAGTGGAATTTTTGCTCAGTCTTGGTCTTTTTAATGTGGCTTCAGCATGACCAAGGCTATGAGGAAAGCGGATAAGCCCTCTAAGGGGAAATCCATTTTAGAACAAGAGAGGTAGGGGCCGAAGCAGGACCTAAGGAATGGCAAAGGACTGGCTATCCTGCTTCTTCATGTTTGGTTGACTAAACCAAGTTTGCTTCAGAACTGGGTCTTGGCCCAGGATGGAGAGTATCCACTAATGAGGCAAGTGACTTCAAGAAGAACAAAATAATTAGTCAGTTTTCACTGCTAATGTGAGTCACCATCTTAAAGACATTATGTTCTAGCTGGGGGTTGAGGTAGAAGACTCCTGGTTCTTACTTCCTCACAGTGCCACGTGTGTCTGAGAAGCCCAAGAGTTGGTGGAGAATGGGAGACCAGGGTTCCATACTTCTGCTACCTCTTTGCTCCCTTTCTTCCCACATCTTGTGGAAAGGAATGTGAGGGCTGTTATACCAGTAGAGGCCAAGGTGGGCTGGAATGGACTGCTTGGAGGTTGACTGGTGGTCTAGCCCAAGGGAGGGTAGCTTGCCCTGGAAAGAGCTTCCTGGGCCTGCAGGCACTCCTGGGGGGATGTTTGGTGCACCCACTTTCTAGCTGAGAGTGGCACAGCTCTCACTTGGGGCAGAGAGAAGGACTGAATGTTTTCTGTGACTTGGATTCTCCCATCAGTGTGGCTCATGAGCCTCCAGAATGCCCTGTGGTAAGGAAAGGTGGCCCCAGACCTGGTGGCTAGTTTACAACTCACAGCTTTAAAGTGCTGGACTGTGGTACTGAGAACATCTTTTCCCTGGGGTGTCCCCAAGTAGGTGAACTAGACTTGAGTCTATAAAGCAAGTTGACCTCTTCTCTGAAGACCTGTCAGGGTAGTAAGTTGTGAGCTGTCTGGCCAGAGGTGGAGGTGTGCCTGATGGAACAGAAGTTGCCTTGGAACTGAGCACATTGGCCCCAGAGACTCTGAGTCCTTGACCTCTGTTCTCACGAGTCCCAGCCCAGACAACTTACAAGTGGGAGGCTAGTGAGCACGACTGACTGCACAGCACTGCCACTACCAAAGAGCAAGCCAGATGTATGTTCTTCTCCCGCATCTCCTGTCTTTGTGGCATGGAGTGCTTGCAGATGAACACTTTCAAATCCTGGTAGTGCTTTGAAGAAAATAAGGTACCCAGGTGGGGCATGTCTAGGAGGTAAGTGGCTATTTTGGACAGCATAGGAGGGAGTCCCCCATGAGGAAGTTCGAGTGGCTTTGACCTTGTGATGAAGTCCCCTCGATATAAATCCCTAGGAGGATGTCATCAGGTATAACAGGACAACAAATACAGGGGCCCTAAGGCAGGCAAGACCATCATGCTGGTGGCTGGGATGTCCTGAGGGAGGGCAGAACCTGGTGTCTGAATCACTGTGTGGAAGACAGCTGGTCCAGAGTTGTTTAGACTTTGAATTGTGAGCAAGAAACAAACTCCTATTGTGTCAAGCCATTAAAAGTTGAGGTTTGTTGTAGTGTTTTTGCTGTCGTAACTAACACCACATGATCCACTGGATGTAGTGGTGCAGAAGATCTGAAGCAAATGTGGAAACTTTAGCACAAGTTAGTAAAGGCAATTGTCTGTCACCTCAGCAATGGCATCCACGGAGGAGCCAAAGAAATGCTCGTCTCCACCTGTGACTCTGTTCCAGCCCGTATGAGCTAGAGGCTCTGTCCTGCTGTAATACCAGCTCAGAAGGCAATGTTTCCAGATTTGTCACGTCACCAAGCGTTCTTGGTACTCTAATTAGGCAGTAATGTGCTTGTTCAGTAAGTACCATATGGTTGCAATGAATCAAGACCAAATTATCTTAGCTCTAAAAATTAATATTAGTAATGGTGACAATAAAATCTCACAGTTTTATGCCTGCTTTTCTTTTAAAGAGCTCAAAATGCAGGTATTAAAATTCATGTCCAACTATCCTACCAGTTGTACCTTAGGAAGAAATGGAGACTCACACAGAAACTGGAGAAGGGGCTTCAGACTTTAAGAAGAGATGCAAATCTTTCCCTTATATTTTTACCTCTGACCTCATAAAGATAGCTAATTTTTCCTAGTAAAAAACCAGAAGAGTGATAGGATTAGGGAAATGGGATTATCTCGGATCACAGTAAGGGGAGGAGCACAAATAAAGGACTGAAGTTAATTAGCTGCTACAAATGCCAAGGGTGGAGAAAACCAGAATAGACTTACCCTGAAAAACCTTGTCTCTGGGGAGAAGATAAAAGTGGGGACAGAGAATGGGGGAGGGGATGGGCAGCCTTGGACCAAGCCTCAATGGATTGGGAGTGGCAGGTGAGAGCAGAATGGGTGGGGAGAGGTGTCCATAAAGGAGTACTGAGTTCTGAATGTCAGGACAGTTGCGCTTAGGAGACTGGCCACTGTCCAGGACAGAGCAGGGTTTATAGGAGTGAAGTGAAGGGTGGGTGACCCTATGCACTAGTCTCCTATTTAGGAGAGCTAATAGAAAGTAGACTTTCCCTGTGTGGCCCTGACTCAGGTACACAAGAGATGCCATCGGCTGACCCCGGAGAGCCAGAGAGAGGGGGTGTCTAAATTTGAGGGGCATTAGAAAAGTTTATGAGTAACAATTCAAGAGTTGCTGAGGAAACTGTGCGGACCATTATTTTATCAGTCCTCCATTTCCAGGAAAGTCCATCACCATAAAAACTTTTGCATTAACCTTTTATTCATCAGGTATTAATGAATTAGCTATTCTATGCTTCTCCTACCCTGCTGGAACTTATAATTAAGAAGACTATGCAATTTATCATCCAAACTGGGCCACATTTGAGAAAGGGGGCACTATTAATAATGATGAGGGGACAACATGCATGCACAGACTGGTCCAGACAAGCTGGGACTTTGGTCGCCCTACTTATGATCTACAAGAAATGTAATCACCCCCATCTGAGACCAGGCACAGTAAGAGTCATGTTGTATGTAACATTTTTCCACCTCAAATCCCCATCTTTTGCCAGGAGTGGAATCCCTTCCTTCCTGCCTCGGTCCATCCACCTCTTCATCAGGTCTGCCCACTACCCCATCACTGCAGCCTATGACTAGGTTTATGACTTAATCTCTCTGTGCCTCAGTTTCCTGAACAGTAAAATGGGGATAACGGAGAACACCTCTGTTGCAGTTGCATTGAGGGTGAAATGGCTGAACATGGATTTGCACTAGAACAGTACCTGACTGAGAGTAAGTGCCATGTGTGTATTAGCTCTTACTGTGATTGGCTCAAGTGACTTGGTAAATTTCCCAAGCTGCACTTTAGTTTCCTCATCTGGGAAACAGGGTCAATAACACCTGCCTTTTAAGGGCCTGGAATTCAATAAAAGTAACCCTTGTCCCCCAGCTCCCCTTAGCATCAGCAGCAGACATCAAAGGATGAGTTTTAATACTTTCCACACAAGTTCACAGATTTATTACACAATATATTTAGATGTGGTTAGAGAACACCTCATTGTAATGACAGGAGTTGCCCAAGGGGGAAGGAAGCAGATGAGAGGATTATGTGGCCTTACATGGAAAAGGGGAGCAGAAGCCCAGACGGATGGAAGGCCAGTCTTCCCGGAACCCTGAGGCAAGAGAGAAACCTCTAGAAGCACCAGACCATCTGGCCTTTGTCTCAGGATGAAAACCAAAGGGTCTTTCTGTAAACCAGGGAGAATGAGGTATTTGGGTATATGCATAGTCCTAGCTGGCTGGCTCTTTCACTTCTAGAATTTGACCTCCAGCTAGAAGTGATGGGGTACATATTCTATGCAGTTTGTTTTTACTTCATTGAGTTTATCTTTAATAGGAAGACAGTTAAATGGTTTTATAATAAAAATTGAAACATAATTAAAGCACAGAGACTTACAGTTCATCTCCCATCTCCATCTCCCAGCTCCAGTTTCAGTAATTATCAACACTTGCTAACTTGGTGTTATGTATTTCTTCCCAGACCTTTTTTTCTGGAACAGTTGAAAGGAAATTCTAGCCATTATATAATTTCACCTGTAAGCACTTTAGTATGCATCTCTAACAGATAAGCACTTTAAAAAAAATGTCTGTATCACCCCAGATGACAACAAACCCAGGAGATCCTTAATTTCATCTCATTCTCAGGTCATGTTTAAAATTCTCCTTAGCTCTAAGAAAACTAGGAATAGAAGGAAAGTTCCTCAACATTATAAAAGCTATATATGACAAACCTACAGCCAGCATTATACTTAATGGAGAAAAATTAAAACCATTCCCTCTAAAATCAGGAACCAGACAAGGATGCCCACTATCTCCACTCCTATTCAACATAGTACTGGAATTCCTAGCCAGAGCAATTAGGCAAGAAGAAGGAATAAAAGGAATACAAATAGGTAAAGAAACTGTCAAAATATCCCTATTTGCAGACGACATGATCCTATACCTTAAAGACCCAAAAACTCTACTCAGAAGCTTCTAGACATCATCAATAGCTATAGCAAGGTAGCAGGATATAAAATCAACATAGAAAAATCATTAGCATTTCTATACACTAACAATGAGCAAACGGAAAAAGAATGTATGAAAACAATTCCATTTACAATAGCCTCAAAAAAAATCAAATACCTAGGTGTAAACCTAACAAAAGATGTGAAAGACCTCTACAAGGAAAACTATACACTTCTGAAGAAAGAGATTGAGGAAGACTATAGAAAGTGGAGAGATCTCCCATGCTCATGGATTGGTAGAATCAACATAGTAAAAATGTCGATACTCCCCAAAGTAATCTACATGTTTAATGCAATTCCCATCAAAATTCCAATGACATTCATCAAAGAGATTGAAAAATCTACTGTTAAATTTATATGGAAACACAAGAGGCCACGAATAGCCAAGGCAATACTCAGTCAAAAGAACAATGCAGGAGGTATCACAATACCTGACTTCAAACTATATTACAAAGCAATAATAATAAAAACAGCATGGTACTGGCACAAAAACAGACATGAAGACCAGTGGAACAGAATAGAGGATACAGATATGAAGCCACACAACTATAAGCAACTTATCTTTGACAAAGGAGCTAAAAATATACGATGGAGAAATAGCAGCCTCTTCAACAAAAACTGCTGGGAAAAGTGGTTAGCAGTCTGCAAAAAACTGAAACTAGATCCATGTATATCACCCTATACCAAGATTAACTCAAAATGGATCAAGGATCTTAATATCAGACCCCAAACTCTTAAGTTGATACAAGAAAGAGTAGGAAATACTCTGGAGTTAGTAGGTATAGGTAAGAACTTTCTCAATGAAACCCCAGCAGCACAGCAACTAAGAGATAGCATAGATAAATGGGACCTCATAAAACTAAAAAGCTTCTGTTCATCAAAAGAAATGGTCTCTAAACTGAAGAGAACACCCACAGAGTGGGAGAAAATATTTGCCAATTATACATCAGACAAAGGACTGATAACCAGAATATACAGGGAACTTAAAAAACTAAATTCTCCCAAAACTAATGAACCAATAAAGAAATGGGCATGTGAACTAAACAGAACTTTCTCAAAAGAAGAAATTCAAATGGCCAGAAAACACATGAAAAAATGCTCACCATCTCTAGCAATAAAGGAAATGCAAATTAAAACCACACTAAGATTCCACCTCACCCCTGTTAGAATAGCCATCATCAGCAACACCACCAACAACAGGTGTTGGCGAGGATGCGGGGAAAAAGGAACCCTCTTACACTGTTGGTGGGAATGTAGACTAGTACAACCACTCTGGAAAAAAATTTGGAGGCTACTTAAAAAGCTGGACATCGATCTACCATTTGATCCAGCAATACCACTTTTGCGGATATACCCAAAAGACTGTTACTCCAGAGGCACCTGCACATCCATGTTTATTGCAGCACTATTCACAATAGCCAAGTTATGGAAACAGCCAAGATGCCCCAGCACTGACGAATGGATTAAGAAAATGTGGTATCTATACACAATGGAATTTTATGCAGCCATGAAGAAGAACGAAATGTTATCATTCGCTGGTAAATGGATGGAATTGGAGAACATCATTCTGAGTGAGGTTAGCCTGGCTCAAAAGACCAAAAATCGTATGTTCTCCCTCATATGTGGACATTAGATCAAGGGCAAACACAACAAGGGGATTGGACTATGAGCACATGATAAAAGCGAGAGCACACAAGGGAGGGGTGAGGATAGGTAAGACACCTAAAAAACTAGCTAGCATTTGTTGCCCTTAATGCAGAGAAACTAAAGCAGATACCTTAAAGCAACTGAGGCCAATAGGAAAAGGGGACCAGGAACTAGAGAAAAGGTTAGATTAAAAAGAATTAACCTAGAAGGTAACACCCATGCACAGGAAATCAATGTGAGTCAATGCCCTGTATAGCTATCCTTATCTCAACCAGCAAAACCCCTTGTTCCTTCCTATTATTGCTTATACTCTCTCTACAACAAAATTAGAGATAAGGGCAAAATAGTTTCTGCTGGGTATTGAGGGGGGGAGCGGGAGGGGGTGGAGTGGGTGGTAAGGGAGGGGGTGGGGGCAGGGGGGAGAAATAAACCAAGCCTTGTATGCACATATGAATAATAAAAGAAAAATGAAAAATAAAATAAAATAAAATTCTCCTTAGCAGCCCAGAAAATCTTTTGGTGTATGTTGGCTTGACTCAGGATCCTGAGGAAGTGTACATGTGGTGTTTTCTTGTGGACCTCTTTCATCTCTAATCATCCCCCTCCTATCAGGAATGTCATTTGTTTGTTGAAGAAACTGGGTCAGGGTGACCCACATTTTGATTTGGTTGATTACTTCCTCATTTTGTCATCTAATTTGTTCTTTTGCCCTCCATATTTTCTGCCACCTAGAAGTTTGATTCAGGCTGTTAGTTTTGAAGGGAAGGTCAGGGACATTCTGGTTGGGGTTGTGCTCTTCCTGTTGTGTCACCAGGAAGCACTTTCAGATCTGTTGGGGCTGGTGAGTAGGCTCAGGATTGTCAGCTCATCCTACATCCATTAGAGAGTGCTCCATCACCCTTTTGCTGGATGGTTTCAGCATCCTCAGAGGATTGGTGCCCAGGGCCATTATTTCATTAGCGCTTGTGAAATGCTCATTTTCTGACTCCATCCCTCTTTGCATTTAGTAGCTGGAATTTCCTGTGAAGAACGCTCTCTCATCCACTCTTGGGTCATCCTGAATTACAGTTTGACAGACAACACAGGACAAGTGCTTTCCCATCATTTATCGGTTTTCAGAGTAATGAGCTGGTGCCCTAGTAAAGAAGGATAGATCTTTAATTAATTCGTTAAACAAATATTTGAATTCTGACTATATGCTGGGCATTGCTCTCACTCCCAGTGGCTCAGCAATGAATAAAACACTGTAAATCCCTGCTTTCTTGGAACTTGCATTTGAGTGGGGGAAGATGGACAACAAACAAAGTGATTTTGTGTATTGAGCTAGGCAGGGTTATGGAGAAAGATATAGCAGAATAAGGGTGAAGGGATTGCTGGACAGGGTGGCATTTGGGCTTGCAATTTTAAATAGGGCCAGGAAGGCTCATGAGAAGCCAATATCTAAAGAAGGTGAAGAATTGTTGGACAGCCGCATGTCAGCCAAGAGCCTTGAGGTTGGAGCACGCTGGCAAGGTGGTGATCAACAACCGGGCAGTGTGGCTGGTGTGGAGTGAGCAGGAGATGGGGCCAGAGAAGAGAGGCAGGACTGATCATTGAAGGATTTTTTTCCTGATGAGATGGGCAGTCACTGGATGATTTTAAGCAGAGCCAGGCATGGTCTGACATGTTTTTAAAGATCTCCTGGCCACTTGGGGAGCAGGATATAGACAGATAAGAGCAGAAGTGGGCTTATTGTGGAATCCCTTCAGCCTGATCAAGCTTCTTTCCTTGTTAGTTACTGCCTGGTAAGGGAGGTAGCAGGTTTTTCACCTGTCTGTAAGGGACTCTGCATCTGGCCACAAGCTGGACTATAGAAATTGTTTCCCTTTCAAGTCCATTCTTTACAATCCTTGGCACTGTCAAGGGTTTTGTGACAGAAAATCCCAGAGTAGAACCTGTTCTCCCCCAGACTCCAGCAGAAGACTCTGTGCCCATCAGCTCAGAAGAGTGCATTCCATTCCATCCTGAAAGAGGGGATGCCACCAGTTGCCCCATCTCCTTTTATGACCACTTACATGTTTGGGGAACATCTTGACCCTCACTGGGGAACTGCTGTTGACCAACCAGGTACATCCAGTGGGAGTTCCTGATGAACTAGGAGCTAGGTCATGGGATAGCCCACTCATCTATCTTGGGTCACCACTTTAACCATAGTGAGGGTGGTTTACCTGAGAGGTGTCTGATGCCATCAGGTGCAGATGAGCCGGGTGCCTTCTTTCCATTTGGATCATCCCAATGAGCTTGGTGCACATCTTTTCATCCAGGCCATCTTCTTAGTACCCAGAGAGCCTTTTTATGGAAGCGTGCTTGTCTTTGCCTGGGACTCCTGCCTATCATAGGATGCTTATGAGTTTCTGGTGCTTAGCAACCAGGAGAGGGTCTGCTACAAGCAGCCTCAATCCCTGTGAAGTAGTTGTTCCCCCTTGTTCATCCTCTCCTCTCCTGGGTTTGTACACACATTGAGAGCAACTAGAAATACACTCAACCTCAACTTAGAGTGATTTTTAAAAAATTAAAACAATTACACTGAATCTAACTCAAGCAGATTTTGACTCAAAGAAAGCTTGCAAGCATCCCTTCTTGCCCTCCCTGTCATTATTTCTGGTGCTTCTCTGTAATCTTCTGAGATTCTTCCCCTGAGCCTTGCGTGATGATGAGACACAGTGAGGGGGGAGGAGGGGCAAAGGCCAGGATGAAAGTTTCTTCTCAGATTCTGCAGACGGAAAGGACATAATGAAGGAGTTAGATTCTCCCAGGCAGGGATATTATGACTTAGAACTAGATTCCCAGCTCTCATTAAAAGGAAAGTTGTTTGCTGGAGGTGTGGGTGGGGGTGGCAAGCATTTCATTTGGGCAACAATCCTTGGTGGCTACTAATACCATCAGTTTAGCAAGATGAAGTCCTGGTGCAAGAAGGCTTCTGAAAGAATCAGGTGCTGTTGGGAAGGGAATTCGCATCACCAGGTGTCCACATGGGCCACACATTGCTAGTTGTTTTTTCTTGAAGGCCTATAGGAGGCCTGACCCTTACTTTTTACATAAGACGAACCTAGCTCTGAGCAGATGCTGGGTGTAGATTGTGTTCTTTAGACAGTTTGCTAAGGGCATCTAAGCAGTTTTTTTTCTTTTTTGTGATAACAAGATACCCATGTCTAGAAAGCTGGATGCTAAGACCTGGCATCTGGGCACCTTCTGAGGTTGACACAAAAGCTTGTGAATGACTTTCTGCCCCTAGAAAACATCTTCCTTTCTGGGTCCTCACACACATTGTATGCTTCTCTCATGGCCTGGGTCTCACCAGGATACCTTTGGGGCACCTTGAGTACCAGTGTCTTGGCAGGACTTGTGGGTGTGCTCCTTTTTCAGACAAATTCCACAGGCCTGGAGAGGAAGCCAAGAAGCCGGAAGCAAGCGATGAGGGTCTTGTCTGTGGACAGAACAACCTCACACTGATGGTCCTTAGGATATTTTAGCTTTACCATGGTGTGAAAATGATACACACTGAGTAAAGACCTTACTTCACGTTTAGTCTTTTCCAGACAGGTACTCCCAGTGGTGGGTAGTGGCAGTGAGCTGCAGTTCCCCTTCAGCCCCGTGATGGTGAGGTGAACAACCTGTACAGTGTGCTGTGTTGCTCATGCATTTTGGATATAAGTGTTCACTAAATTGCATGAGATAGTTGACATTTTATTATAAAATAGGCTTTTATATTAGATGATTTCAGCCAGTCGTAGATCGATGTAAGTGTGTGGGGATGGTCAGCGTAGGCTAGGCTAAGCTGTGATGTTCCACAGAGAGATGCATTTTTGACTTGGGATATTTTCACCTTACTATGAGTTTATCATGATGGAGGTTGGAAAGCATCAGTCCTGATTTAGTGAGTTAAAAAAAACATTAAAACAAACGTTTGGTGATTTGGAATTCAAAGTTTTTTTTTTTTTTTTTAAATAAAAACTCGAGTGTTTTCCTGTTTCTTCAAGCAAGCATCCTGACTGCTGGAGCTGGGGCACAGCCCAGAAATAAGGGGTGGTGCCTTGCCAGGGCTTAGGGAACATCCCCTGGGCCTGCTAATGGTAGGTTAGTGAACATTCCTGGTCAAGTGAGTTGCCCAGCAAAAAGAAACAATACAAATATATAGTAGAGTCAGCTCTCCCTCTTCTTCTTTTTTTTTTTTTTTGAGACTTTGTACAGGCTGATCTCAAACTCCTGGGCTCAAGCAATACTCCTGTGTCAGCCTCTCCAGTAGCTGGGACTATAAGCATGAGCAACCATGCCCAGTGACCCAGAGATTCTTCCAGGTTGGAAGGACCTTTGAGGTCATCTAGCCTATTGCCTCATGGAATGCTTAATTAGTAATTGCTGCAAACATTGTGGGCTCTGCATACTGAGCATTGACCCAGATCCTGACTGTTATTAGAGACTATTATTGTAATTACTGGAATGCTGCTAGAATATTGGCTCCAGACCTGAATCCACAAGTTGGAAAAGTTTCAGCAACAAGGACGTCCAGAGGAAGAAGCAGATGTGACTGGAGTGAGAAAGTAGAAGAATGAGCAGATCACAGCAATGATCACGAAGAAGTACTGGCAAGTGAAGCAGGAGGTCTTACAGGCTCATTTGATGCTAGCCTTCCCCCAGGAAGACCTTTGACCTCCTGCCTTTGTCTTATTCAGCCTCCAAACCATTGTCCACACCACTGGTGGGCCACCTGCCGTGTTCCTTGCTCCTTCTCTCTTAGAATGAAACTTCCATAGTTTTTGTCTGACAGCAGAAAGATAGAGCTTTCTTATCTTGGTCTTTAAGGCCCCATCCTTCCTTTTCCACTCTTTAATAGGAGTTGTTGTATGGGTCAGGTAGGTTCACCCAGTGCCCTGAGCAGGCCCGGCTCTGAGTCTGTGCTCATGTCTGTTAGAACAGGGAACTTATCTTCTAGTTCCCTGTGACCCCCATTTTATTCATTATGGGGTTGAGCATGTGGTTAGATGAATGAATGAAGGAAAGAAGCCTTGCTTCTGTGTAAACAAACAGATATGAGAACACACATACAACAGATGCACCACTCCCAACACAGATACCTTCCTGGTGTCTGAACAAGGCAAAGGGCCCAGAGCAGAAAAACTTCCACCTGGGTGCAGTGGGTGGGGAAATCGCTAGTGTGGAAGCTCCAGTTCTTGTTCCGCCCCCTGAACCAGCATCTGCTAGGAAGCCCAGCAGGGCCTGGCGCAGCAAACCTGGCATGGAGCCCTTTTGCCTGCTGGGGAAGTGAGTGTCCCGGCAGGATGAGTCAGTAGGAGAGTGGAACCAGGGAGTGAGTCACTTGAGGAGGAGAGACCACAGGATCTTCTCTGCTCAAAGATATTTTAGGTCTTGGTAGGCTTTTCCCACTTATCTGATTTAGATGTAAGCTTGGGGCATGGGACTGCTGTGGATAAGCTCTCAGGTGGAGTACAAAGAGCTCCCCCCTGGTGTCCAGAGTGCTGCATTCCAGAACATTTCTGTTGACAGAGAGGCCAAAAAGCAAAGGTGAAGGAGACTGACTTTGAAGCCACAGGTTGAGTTTCAATACAGCACTTCCCAGAGCTAGCTGGGGTCTCTAGTAAGCCTTGTCTTTTATCACTTTCAAAATGAAGGTTGTCAAGTGGGATCGTGTATTTGCTTACTAACCGAGTATCTATTGAGTGCCTACTGGGTGTCTGACAGAGTGCTGGGTGCAAAGCAAGGGTGCCTAATGAGTGCTGTAGACACAGAACATGCCCTCTGGGAGGGTTAGCACTTGGAGGAGAGCCCTGTGTACAGCATGTAGCATGGTAGCCCACAGACAGGGAGATCTCAGCACTCCTACACCAGTTTTGATGACTTAATGATTTTCTGGAAGTCATCGAATCTCTTTGCACCTTAGTTTCTTCATCTGTAAAGTGTGAGACTGAAATGCAATCATGACAAAGAGGAAATTCTGAGTCTTTGGTCTTTATGCCATGCACAGTGTTACTGAGAGAACCTGTGATGTGCAAGTGGGCAGCCAAAGGGACAACACCAGGCCTTCACTGGGGACAGAGTCAAAGCCAGTATGATCAAAGCAGACTTCTGTGCTGAGCTGAAACACACTTTGGTTCCAAGACCCCATTGCCCAAGTGCAGAGTGAGGGTAGCTCACACATACACATGCAAACCCAAAACAGGTGTTTTCTTTTATTCTTACTGTGATCAGGGCTGCCAAAAACACACAATCCCAACCTGTACCTACGGATGAATACTGAGTAGTGTCTAGTTCAGGAGGAGAAAACTAAGAGTGATAGTAGCCAATGTTTTGGAGTTATTATAGGTCAAGAAACCTACACACATGATATCATTTAACTGCAGCTGATTATTTACTTTCCACAACACCCTAGGCATAAACAGTGTTACTGTTACCATTGTCTACATGATCACATCGGTACATAGAGAAATGCTTTGCCCAGTGCCCATGATAAACAGCTGGAGAACCTTCGAAGCTGGAGACCAGTCTCTCCGTCTGTAGAGACGGAGAAAGTGGTCTGGGTTACTGTTGATGAATTCAGACCCAAGGCTAGCCAGGGATGTTCAGAAATGCAGCATATGACAAGGCCATGTGTCCCTGTCCCTGAAAGCCCTTAAGAAGAGGTTGAGTGATTGCCCAAGACAGTGGAAAGGGAATTTTAACATAGGAAAGGAATTGGCCAGGTAACATGTGAGTTTCTGTCTGCCAAAAATGACAGTACCTGCCAGTAATATCCCCAACAGAAGCCATCAGATTGTGTGACCCAGTGGGGTGATGCTGGTGAGAACCAGGCCTCAGTGTTCTGTAAGCCAGAGAACAGTATGTCATGGTGATTGTCAAGGTGACAGGCTCTGCATCCTGGGGCCCTTTGCTGATGGATGTTGTTTCTGCTTCCACTAGCTCCTCTCCCTGTGCTGTTCTCAGCTCTTTCTCCTTACTGGGATATTTGGCCCCAATGCCTCTATAAATTGAAGTCCACTTACATTTGTGAAGTTTCATAGACTCTGCATATTGGTGAGCCATTGGAAGGTCGTTGATGTCTTATAATAATCCAGGTCGCCAAACCTAAAGTCATCTTGGGGAAATGGCTTCCTTTCTGAAGTTTCCCAAGGGAGAATGGTCAGTGGAACCTCACACTCCCTGGTTTCCTTTGTCTCTGCTCTCTGTAGACCAGACCTGTGGCTGGTGATTCTATCGCAACTAAGATGTACCTCATGTACCTCTGAGCCTAAGAGTATACAAGGAGGTCAACAGGCAGCTATGAAAGGACAGAGAGCCTTGTGATAAAGACTCTGCACAGCTGCAGAGTCAGACCTCGGCTCATTGCTGCTACCCAGCATTGCCAGAGGGGATTGGACCGAAACTTCTTGCTAGCCTGTGAAAGGATCCAAATGGAAAATGTGAAGTCTACTGAATGTGGCTCGCTTTTGAATCATCATGAAGTTGAAAACTCCTCACTCAAAGCATGGGACTGCCTGAACACAAGACGTGTGTGTGCATTTTTTTGGAGAGAGGCCTCCTGGTTTTCATTGGAGCCTGAAAGTGCTTCATGACCCCTCAACCCCCCCACCCCCCACCCCCGCCGCAAAAAAATAAATAAATAAGCTCTCTTGCGTGCTGAACGGTTGAAGACACAGAAAGTGGGTCTGGAGAGTATGAGTTTAGGATATGATTGTGGCCTCCAAGGCCAGCCCTGCTTGGCCCTCCTCCCCTGCCTGTCACTGCAGGACATTCCCAGGGAAATAGGAAAAGGTATTGGTCAAGAGACCCTGTCAGGAAGGCAAGCATGGGAAATAGGGGCGTCTCATCAGCTCTCTCTAGAGGTTCTTAGGATGCTTATGTAGCCAGCCTGACATGGAAAATGTTTCAACTTGTTTCCAGTGAATGTAAAATATGTTACATCTGAGTGTGTGTGTGTGTGTGTGTGAAAGAGAGAGAGAAAGAGAAAGAGAGAGAGAGAGAGACAGAGACAGACAGACAGACTTGGTGAATGTGCACAAGAGCCAGCCTATTTTGGTCTGAAAGCTTTTGCAATTTTTCCTGATTGGAGTCTCTTCTCTATCCCATCATACAGCCCCATAGCCAAGGCCAGTGACAGAGCAGGGTGTGGCTTCTCTGAAGGCTTTTCAGGTGTGGCTGTGAACAGCAGGCAAGGACTTGTGTCCAGCATGTCCTCTGAGCCTGGGAGACTTGAACTTTCTTACTTGCTTTCTTGGTTCATCTCCTGCTATGCTCCGTGACTGCAGGAGGAGCTCTCACTTCCCCTGCTTTGCTGTTAAGGTGATCACTGAGTGGATGGGGCCACAGCTGCTTTTGGTCACTGTGGATGATCTGGCCTCTGATAATTTAGGATAAGTTTGTGTTGCTTTGCCATCTTGAGTGAGTACTTTGGGGTACACGTTCCTTATTGTTCTCTGCCAGACCTAAGCGCAGATCTGCGAATGTGCTTTGCGTCCAGTATGAGCTTTGTCTAGAATATCGAGGTCTCCAAATGCCTTCAATTTCTTTCTACATAGTTTGTTCATTCATTCATTTAGCAATAGGTTCCTGCTTGTTTCCCATAGCCAGGCATAGTCATAGGCCTTGGAAGTATAGTGCAAGGCAGAATAGGAGCAAGGCTAAGTACTGTACACATGGAGCTGATGTTCTAGTGAGGAAGATGGGCAGATTAAGGTGACAAGGTGACACAGGAGAGAACCTTGTTTGCTAAGCTGCCTTTTATGGAGGCTCTGTGTCTTCATATTCCCACTTCCTCTATCCCCAAATGTACACATTGGCACTAGGATCTAAATGACTCATAATGAATTAAAATGCCACCCCTCCCATGGGCATTTGCCTGTAAGTGGGGTTAAAGTCTTCAGTAAAGTGTTGTTAAGTAAACTTTTTTAGGAGAGTAGGCCCCACCAGAGGTTATGGAATTTTACCCTAAATGGATCATTTCTCTCGGGTCACTGTGTTCATAATTTGACATAGAAGTAGATTGCTCATCATGCCTGTTGTCAAATAGTGGGAAAGTTCAAATGTCACCATTGCCACCCTTCAAGCTGTCTTTTCTTTGGGTTCTCTGGTTTTTGTCACTCCCCTCTTATCAGTGGCTCAAATTCCTCTCTGTGTTAATGTGTGGCAGGCAGGCGAGACAGAAGCAGGGAAGGTGGAGTCCTGCAGCATGGACAATGGGGTACCTCCCCTGCTCCTGCCACTACTCTCTATTCTCCATTGCCCACCATGCCTTAGAGCCTTGCAGAATCCCATGCAGCTTGCTCAGCATGATGGTGCCTGGCTCTTGGCCAGCTCTTATCAGTTTTGTCCCCCCAAAATCCATATGTTGGAGGATGTGATTGTCTTTAGAGATAGGCTTCTAAAGAGGTGATTAATGAGATTGTGAGAGTAGGCCCTAATCCAACATAATTGGTGTCCTTAAGAGAAGGGGAGATTAGGACACAGATATATAATGGAAGACCACATGAGGGCACAGAGAGAAAACAACCAAGGAGAGAGGCTTTGGGAGGCCAATACTTTGACCTTGGACTTCTGGCCTCCAGACTGAGGAAGTCCATTTCTGCTGAGGAGGCCACACTTTGTCCTGCCAGCTCTAGCACACTACTGCAGGCCCTGTCTGTGGCCCACAGGGCTGCCCTGAGGCTGTCTCCTGCATGTGTGGCCTTTGTGCAGTGAGGCTTTGACTGGTTCCTTGAAAGTGGTTCAGACTTCTGCAGTCTGAAACTCTGTGTCCCTCATGTGTCGAGTGCCCATAAATGCTTGTGGCCTGATTGATCAGTTTTCTTGGCCAGGCCACCAATCGTTCCCTGACCACAGTCTGGCTCCTCATTTTGAGCTCCTCACCAAGGCTTCCACTCCAAGGAGTAGTGGCCAGATTCCTGACAGCAGCTGCTTCCTTTGTGGCTGTGATGTTTGGGGAGCTGCTTTCCAGGCCTCTCAGGGATACGGGAAAGCTGCCCAGCCCAGGCCTGGTTAGAACTGGATGGCTGCAAGAAAGACTTCCCTTGCCCAAGGGTACTGAGCATGTAGCTTTTCTGGGGTTTCCTTCTGGCCCTTCCCATCAAGGCCTCCTGCATGGTATCCTTACAGACCAATGGAAGGTGGGCTCATGTGTCCCAGCCTGGGAGATGCTTACCCCCCTCACACTGAAAGCTAAGCAGGACCCTGTATGCAGTGTGTCCTGAGGTGGCAACAGGCTATGAGGAGACACCACTGGTGGGGGAGAGTACCTTTCAGTGAGAAAAGTGCCTTCTGCCCAAGAGAACTTGGATCTAATTTTTATTTATTTTACTTTTTTGTGGTGCTGGGGGTGAACCCAGACTGCACATGCTAGGCAGGCACCCTCAACCTATAGGTTTTTATTTTAAAGAAAGGAAGAGGGAGAAGAGAGATTGAGAGAACAGAGAGTCAGAGAAAAGAAACCTGCACAGACACTCTGAAAGACAGCTAGAGACAGACAAGAGGGAAAGAGAAGGGGATAAAAGATTGCCAGAGAGAAGGAACAGAGAGAAATGGTGAAAGAGAGATGAAGCCTAGAAGGTACCATGGAGACATGGTTGTGGATTTATTGATCCCTGACTTATTCACAATTTGTGCTTGGGATCAGTACTTAGAAATGTCTAGACTATAGTTTCAATGTTGATGTCAACTTAATACTAATATGATTTTTTGAGTGATGGATATATGCCAGCTACTGTGATACGTCACTTAGAAACATGACTTCCTTTAACCCATGTGACAGTGCTATGAGGCAGCTCTCATTAGCTCCACTTTAGCAAAGAGGAAACTGAGGCACAGTATAGGTCGCATCATTAGCAAGGGAACAAGCTGGGATCCCATGCTGAGGTCTGTCTGATCTCAAAGCTTGTCATTTTAAACATACATGGCACTTCTTTCCTTTTGGTGTTATACCATCCCTTTTATCCTGTGAGGTCCTCCTCCCCATACTGGCTATAAGCAGTTTTATTAAGAATAAATTATTCACTTTGTTTCTGCAGTGTAAGCTCTGTTACACTGATAGGTAACTTTCCAAGTTGAATTGCATGTGACTAGTTGACACAATGTTAAGTTTTATAGACATTGAGTTAAATTCTCATTTTAATTGCCAGAGCCTGGCCTCTGTCCCACCATCACTCTGTGCTTTCCTTGTTGCCAGCAGAGCCTTACACATAGGCTTTACAGGCAGTATCTAACATCATCCTCACCATCCTTCTGTGAGGGGATACTATTTTCCATGTCTTAAAGATGGGGAAACTGAGGCTCAGAGAGATTACATGATTACATGATTGGCCTGGGGTTGCACTGCAGAGCTTCTATGTGGTGGCTTTAAGAAGCCCATCCTCTCCACAGCAGCCACTCTATCTTGGACTAGAGGAGTGGCCACGAAATGGTTTGCATTTGGAATTTCATCGGCACTGGTGGTGATGTGGAAGGGACAGAATGGACACATAGAAACTTCCCTCTGGAAGCCATTGTGTCTTCCTGAGGTTGAGTGAGTCATAACTCAGTTTGTTCATCTTGGGAGTCCCTCTCCTCTTACACAGTAAAATGATGGTTCTCTAGGCAAGTGTGAGGAGACTGACCTGTGTCAGTGATGGACAGGCCTGAAGATGGAGGATGGGGCAGGCAGATCATGCAGGCACCCTGGAGAGGACCTGAGTGACTGGAGGAGGCAAGGGCAGACCCACAGTGGGTGGGGACATGGCTGGTGGTGTTCCTTCCTCTCCTTTAGAGAAAAATCAGAAGCAAAAGAAGATTTCACTCTGTTGACTTGTCCTGGTGTCACATTTCACACACCTGTCACGGAGGAGGAGGCTCTAGGGCCCCTGCATAGTGTCTTTATCTTAGAGCCAAGTATGTTGACCCCCAGGATGGGGACTAGGCTACTCTATCTGCAGAAATGGTAGACACTGAAGGAGGATCCTGGGCTGTGGTAGAACCACCTAACTTGGGAGCTGCTTCTCTGTCAAACCTGATTCAGCCTGCAGAATGAGCGACTGCTGAAGAGAAACAACTACCCAGATAGAGCAAGGGGCCTACAAGGGAGTCTTCCACTCAGAATTTGTAAATGAAACCTTATTCTGAACTGGGCCCCAAGTGCTGATCCAGCAATCCTCCCCAGAGTGGCTTCAGGCCTGCAGAGACCAAGCCTTCTGGTATTTGGCAACTCTACTCAGTGCCTCAAACAGTTTACAAATGCTACATCCCACATCAAATAGAATACATTTGCTGTAATGAAATTGGAGAGAATGTTTGTATTTTTTATAAGGTTGAGTTTTATTAAGAATAAATTATTCATTTTGGTCTTGCATTATAAACTCTGTTACACTGATAGGTAACTCCAAGCTGAATTACATTTGACACAGTGTTATAAGTTTATTCATTTTGATTTTGCAGTTTTATATTTTAGACCCAATCTAGTTTTGTTTTAGTTTTGATTTTTAAGTGTTTTTGTAGGGCAAGGAGAGGTGTTGAAGCAACTGCACCTAATGTGTTAAATCTCTTCTAATCCTCCCCATCCTTCCATCTGCAGAGAGAGAAAAAGAAATAGACTACCAATGAACTGACACTCAGTTCCTTGATTACTAGATTGTATTAAGTCCTCAGTTTGGTGGTATTTTCATAACTATCAAATATAAGAAATTATTATGGTGTGGATCTTAAATGTCCCTCAAACACAAGGGTGGGGAGATCTTGTCTCAAAGACAGAGTACAAACAAAAGGGCTGGGGGTAGAGCTTAGTGGTAGAGTGCTTGTCTAGCAGCATGAAGCCCTGGGTTCAGTCCCCTGCACTGCAAAACAAAACAAAACAACAACAACAACAACAAAAAAAACCGCAGCAAGAACAAAACAAACAAAAAAACCAAAGGAAAACTCAAACAGCATGAAATTGAGATGGTCCTATTAAAGTGATATGCTCATTAAGAGCTCTGAGAACTAGTGATATTTAAAGAAGAAAAAGACCTCACAAGAAGACCTGATGTGATTTGCTGGAGGGAAGTGAGGAATGAATCTGAGATCCCTAAGACAGAGGAGGTCCTGAGAATGGCTGCCTTTGGTCAGGCTTGACTCTTCTGGGTTAGGCCCCAGCACTTCTTGATCCCAGGTGACACATCTTTTAGGTCATGCTTTGTGTTTCTCTGTTGAGGGAGAATGATGAGAAATCCTTGAAAATTATTT